>NC_044058.1:12612668-12627668 GCF_902167405.1 Gadus morhua
GTGTGTGTGTGTGTGTGTGTGTGTGTGTGTGTGTGTGTGTGTGTGTGTGTGTGTGTGTGTGTGTGTGTGTGTGTGTGTGTGTGTGTGTGTGTGTGTGTCTTTGTGTGTGTATGTGTGTGTGTATGTGCTTGTGTTTATGTATGCATGTCTGTATGTGTGTGTATGTGTGTGTGTGTGTGTGTGTGTGTGTGTGTGTGTGTGTGTGTGTGTGTGTGTGTGTGTGTGTGTGTGTGTGTGTGTGGGTGTGTGTGTGTGTGTGCACATTAATGTTTGTTAGTGCAGCTGTTCATATGTAAAAGTATCCAGATCAGGTATGTGCACGTGTGAGTACATTGAACGACATGGGGATTTTTAGATGCAATTGGCTGCTTCAGATAATCCCTTAAATATAGTTTTTTTGGGCGGTAGATCATTATGAACTTATTTTGGTTTAGGTATCTTGACTTTGTCTGCCAAAATAAATCCTACTTTGTTTCTGTCAAGTTGGATCAAGTGAATGCACGAACGCATCTCTACAAGTCCTCCTCTGGACCTCACGCAGAGCAGGGCTTTAGCTTTGTGACAGCGCATGTTAATGTGACAGAGACAGACACAGAGAAAAATAAAGAAAGAACCACAGACTAAATAGTTTCTTTCCGGCTTATGCACGATCTACTAAACCCACAGAAAGACTGAATCAAATAGTAGAAAGGCAAATATCCACAAAGTCCAGACACCAACACACACACACAGACACACACAAACACACGCACGTAGCACGCACGCTACATTTTTGGTACTATATTCTCTGAGCACCCTGTATACCCCCCCTCCCCACTCCTATCTGCCAATGTGCTGCTGTAGATATTGTTAGCATTCCATTTTTTCCATTTACATTTTCTCTGCCTGACACATAATTGAGCAATGGATGCTCTTATGAAAATTAAACCCGCGGTCCTCCCGGGTTACCGTAACTCTGTTAAAAGGTAATGAGATTCTTTATGCGTCTTCTCCTGATTTTTTTATTAAATAGAATAACAGTATGACTAATTCCCCGGGCCCCGACGCGGACTGGGACACCACATTATTGATAGGCTAGTGCATAAGTGGTCTCTGTTGGGCCGCGTCTAATGGCCTAATAATGCATTATACCAGTATCAGTGGGCCTGCGGCTTGCAGTGCTTATTGTCGTTATTGAAAACACCTGGGTGAACCATTCATCAAGGTTAACTCAGAAAGACCCATCCGTTCATTTGGCTGTCAGTAAAGATCTTTATTTAGCTCCACTCCCCCCCCACCCCCTTCCTCTGTCCCATGCCGAGGTATGACCGCTCCCTGACGGACAGCTGAGGCCCCTTAAAAAGTCTCTCTCTCTCTCTCTCTCTCTCTCTCTCTCTCTCTCTCTCTCTCTCTCTCTCTCTCTCTCTCTCTCTCTCTCTCTCTCTCTTTCCCTCCCTCGCTCTGTCGGTGTCACCCTCTCTCTGTTGGTCTCTCTCTCTCTCACCCTCTCTCTCCCTGTCATTCTGGAGGGATGATGGAGCGGAACGCATCAGGCAAGTCCTTTCTCGGAACCAGAGCTCCTTTTTTTATTTATTATTTCTCTTTATAATAGTATATAGTGTTCACTGCTCAGATAGATCTTTTCTGGCGGTTGTGGTTTTTTTTTTTTCAAATGTCTGAGCAACGGGAAAGGCTGTAAAACTGTTGGCCAATCCGAGAATCCGCGGCCGGTGTGTCTGAGTGAGGGATGGGAGCACGGTGTGATGGAGAGCGATGGGCCGTGCTCAGACAGTGGGGACATGATGGAGTTCTCATCCACATCTACAGAAAGCTAGTTGACAAATTACCAATGCATTGACTGCCAGACGTCAATAATTACATATTCATACGGGCCGCCCTGGCGACGCTGAATCCCCCCGAAACCTTGCTTGCTGCACAGTTTACCCACATTAATACAAATGGATACAGTTATGAAATCAATTAAACACCAACCTCATCCTTTTTTTGACACTACATCCAATTATTGCTTTAACTTAGTGACAGCCTAAGTATACTCTGAATAACTTTGTCCGGAAACCTTTGCATGATAGATGTCATGATGTGGTGTCTATTTAGTCTCTGAGATGTCATGCTGTCAAAGTGACCTTTCAGATATTAGGCCTACTTGAGAAAAGATCACGTGTAACATTTAACATCATTCATAGTCCTCCAAAAATATGGTTTGGGGAATGTAAATCATAATTATCCCTTTGTTGCCTTTGTTCTAAAAAAATATAGGCAACAGGCATAAACTAAAATGTTTTTTAACAACATTTTGACAAAAGTTGAAAGAAGTAATTGTAGTCATATGTAGGCGTGTTAGGCTACTGTACTTGAATTTATTCATGTTATTTTATATTAAGATGTAAGACTTCAGCCTCATCCGACGGGTTAAATAACTTAACGTCTAAGTGTTTTACACATAACACAACCACCAGACAATTTAATGAATAAATTAGAGCGTTA
The DNA here is from genome assembly GCF_902167405.1 of Gadus morhua. Lineage (NCBI taxonomy): Eukaryota > Metazoa > Chordata > Actinopteri > Gadiformes > Gadidae > Gadus > Gadus morhua. The sequence continues at coordinate 12,615,153 of NC_044058.1, forward strand.
TCTGGATAATTGGTACACACTGCAAGGGGCGCTCGAACTCAATTTGAATTGGATGAATGTAAGTTGAATTAGGAAGAAGAATTAAACAAGGTCAAAACAAATTAAGATTAAAATAGCCCACCTTGATTTGTTTGTTTGAGTGTTACGTATTATTCATTGTTTTGCTTATTTTTAGAGTTCTATATGCATCTAATTATTAGAATGTATTTGTATTAATATAATAAAGTAACTATTTCATCTTCAACCATTGTTCAAGGCCTATAATTAGAAATATAAAAAATAAAAATATTTATAATATATTATGCAATTTAAGACTCACTTTCATATTTTATGTCCCTCGACCACAAGCTATTGAGTAAGTTTGCAAGCCAATATTATCATTACATCCTAACAAAAAAAACAGTCAAAATCCATGATACTAACCCTTTATCACACAAACAAACTCTCTCACACACACACACACACACACACACACACACACACACACACACACACACACACACACACACACACACACACACACACACACACACAAACACACACACACACACACACACACACACACACACACACACACACACACACACACACACACACACACACACACACAAACACACACACACACACACACACACACACACACACACACACACACACACACACACACACACACACACACAAACGTACACTCACACAGACTTGAAGATGTGTGACCACCATATGCAGGACCGGGGGTTGAGCTGGGGCGGGCGTTGATGAACAAATATGCCAAGGAGCGCACGCCTTGCCAGCCGGGGACGGCGGACACACAGCCGGGCTTCATGGGAACGCTGCTCCGGGGACCCACTCTGTGTTTCCAGGGAGCAGTATATCTCTCACTCGCTGGGGTAGGGTCGGGTTATGGACCCGTGCATGTCTGTCACTGGGCTGGGCAGGGTCCCAGGGCCCCCCGACACCCAAGAAAAACAAACAGAACCCAGCTGGCCACCAGAGAATAGTCCACTCATTCCCTGGTGGAGGCGGACGGCTGTTTTACCAGATGAGCTGTAACTAAAAATCATGTACATCTGAATCACGACCATAGAAATATACTACGTAGATCAATAATCAATATTTACATTGGGCGATCTGCTTAACTCCGCCATTGTTCTGTTCCCTTCACGCCTGCCTCGTGATAACTCAAGGGGGCGATGCCGACATGTGGTCTTTGCATTGCGGCCTATAGCTGGATGGAGGACTGGGGATGTGTTGCTGGGATATTTTTAGCCTAATGAACAGGCCTTCTGTTGAATCTGCAGCAGGTCTAGGTGGCGTTTATGGAGAAGTCAAGGTGAGAGACGACTGACTCCTGGTTGAGTTTAAGAGTCCCAGGTCAAGTACTTCAATTAATACTGGGATGCTGGTTAACAACAGCTGGTCTTGTTTTTTACACATTTCAAAATTTACAAAAATGACAAAAACCCTATTTATAACTTGTAAGGTAACGGCCCCATATTAAAAAAAGAAATGAGAACAGGCGATTTTTTTAAAAATGCCTTAACAATTTGTGTCTGAAGCCGGAGACGAGCAGTGAATGGCTGTCGTCATCATTAACGGTTGGGAGGCTGACAGCAGCAGCTCTCCGTCTGGCAGAGAGGAGAAGAACACGGAGGCTTCCCGACAGTGTTCATCGTCCAGGGCCCGGTGGCCCCCGAGAACTTCCGAATGAGTGAGATGATGTGATTACGTTGAGGCTAATGACGAGGGGCATAGTTAAATCCATCTCTGCGTTTTCCTCTGCTTCTCCCCCCGATTCAGCGCCCTGTCAGCAGCTTGTTACCCGGACTCGGTCCCTCTCATCCTCCTCTTCCTCAGCTCGATGCCGAGAGAAGAGGAAGATGCAGGTGAAAGAGAGACAGAGTGGAGAGAGAGGGAGAGAGGGAGAGAGGGAGAGAGATGGAGACCAAACGTCAAAAGCAAAGGAAAATGGCAAAAAAATTGAACTACAGTGTAATTTAACTATTGAAGATAATTAAGGATTGACAGGGACAGAAAAAGTAAGTGTAGGAAATCCCAACTGTGAGAAAGAGATAGAGGGAAATAAAATGGGAGTTATTGACCGAGGGAGAGGCGAGGAAAGATAGTGAAAATGTCAGAGGCCTCCACACTGAGAACACCCAGGGAGAAAAAAAGCTGTTTTTACTGCGGCCATGTCCTGTTAGCGCTGATATATGAGGTGTCAGAAGCTCTCCCGACAGATCGTGGCAAATTCCCCATGATAAAACACCAGTAACATTCACTGTTGAAAGCGCTTGTCAGGCTTGGGAAAGTGTTGGGGATTTTTTAAACACGAGTAGGCCAATTAGGGTTCATGTCTCCTGGCTACTAAATCCTGTAATATAATGTAATATTTGGTTTTATTTTTTTATTTGAAATGTCCTGTTGAGAAAACATGTTTCATTTTGTTTCATTTTGGATTTTTCTCACATTAAAAAAATTCGGAGCCGTCTAAATAAAGAAAACAACAACCAACTATCGGGCTAATTTGCATCTCCCTAAGAACATATAGGTCAATATGGTGGCTTTGACAGCCTGCGCTTTTATCTTAAAGTGTTACTTTAGGGCGAGGCGAAGGCTGCACTAACTCGTTTATGCTTTTAGTCAAAGACTCATGCTCTAACTGACGCATGGACAATTAAAAGGGCACATAGAAACACTGACCCCTTCCTCCTGGCAGTCCCTGACCAACAAAAGAAGTGCATGGAGCCAGATGCTGCAGCAAGATCAGAAGTTGGCCCCTGACAGTAAACCATTCAAGCAAATGTTTTAGGAAAAAAAAAATCATGTTACAGGAAAATGTCTGACATGCAAATCCTCTGGGGAATTTGTATGAACAACGCGGGTTGTTTTATTCTATTGTAGGTGGACACAGTAGGGACCAGGGAATTGGACTAGTCCTTTATACATTACAGTGTGTGTTTAAGCGTTATGCAATTAGTTGCTGGAAAAAATATGTCCAAAAGAGTGACTGTCTGTGAGTGCATTTGTGTGTGTTTAATAAAATGTTGCATTGGACTGTGATAGATTTTGACTGGTGAACTGCATTTGCATGAATGCAAGGACATTTATTCCATCATATCCGTGCCCGCCCTAACAACCTAAAAAAAGCAGTGTGTCTGTCTGCTTTGTTTGTTTGTGTATGTACAAGTGTGTGTGTGTAAGCGTGTGTGTATACATCTCCGGACATCACCACCTGTTAGCCACTCTGCGTCATCGTCACTTCCTGTTACGCCTCAGGTCACCGCGGCAACGTGCGTCTGGCAGCCGACTGGCTGAGGGAGAGAGAGAGAGAGAGAGAGAGAGAGAGAGAGAGAGAAAGAGAGAGAGAGGACAGAGGATGGAGCGAGGGGGGAAGAAGAGAAGAAAAAAATAAATGTTTCACAGCGTTCAGAGAAACTCTAGGGACGGGGAGCCCCTAATCACATTAGCCAGAGAACTTTTACTCATGGCTAATGGAATTCATTTAAAATGGAACCGCTGGGCGCTAAACTGATTTACATTGATCCAGAAATGTATAGAGCCAAAGTCAGTCTATCTATTCTGTGAGGGAATTAAAGGCCGCTAAGCCTATAGAGACAGACTGTATAATCCTATGTTCCAGGATCGATACTGCCTGTAGCCTTCTCTATGAGCCCTCTCCATGCACTGCTCTCAGTTCTGTGTGTGTGTGTGTGTGTGTGTGTGTGTGTGTGTGTGTGTGTGCGTGCGTGCGTGCGTGCGTGCGTGCGTGCGTGCGTGCGTGCGTGCGTGCGTGCGTGCGTGCGTGTGTGCGTGTGTGTGTGTGCGTGAGCGTGTGTGTTTGTGTGTGTGGATTACTATGTTTGTGTTGCAAAGCTTTGCTTTGTGTATGTTTGTGTGTGTCTTTGTGTCTCATACACTTAAGTTCCACTATACGACTGCACGTTTGTGTTGGCATGGGCACTTGTGAGTTTCTGTGTGTTTTTTTATCCAAAATGTATACAGGCCTACGGTATATATTTTGCTCACAAAATGCCTCCACTGTGTCTACAATGGTCTCACCTTGGACCTTACAGTACTGGTGCTTCCACAGCCCTCTGACGAACCGCAGGGAGCTGCAGCGCCACCATTAACGCCATCCAAATAATCATCTGAGCCGGCCGTTTATTTAGTCTGACACCAGTGACATCCATCGTCTGGCGAGGGGGGGGGGGGGGGGGGGGGGGGGGAGAGAACACAGAGGGAGGAGTGCAGAGGAACGCAGAGGGCCCATGGGCGGCTAGCTGGCCAATGCACCCAGCACACGGAGCTGCCCCCGGGCATGTAGACTGCATGAGCAGCGCTCTTCTTCCACATGAAGCACATTTCACCAGATCTGGAGGTGACGAGACTACATTCACATTTACATTTAGGGCATTTAGCAGACGCTTTTATCCAAAGCGACTTACAATAAGTACATTTGTCATAAGAAGTGCAACAATATATCGCTGTTGGTACAGAAAGGATGTTCATAGAACCAAGTTCAAGTACAACAATCGCTAGGCTAACCAATTCCTTGTGTTACAGCAATGATAGCAGCTAATGCAGTTGCTTCACAGTTAAGTACTATAATACAATACAATACAACACAATACAATACAGTGTACAATGGTGGCCAGAAGGGGGAGGGTGGCTATGCAGAGTCGAGGCGGACTCTGAACAGGTGAGTCTTGAGTCTTTTTCGGAAGATAGTGAGCGACTCTGCGGTCCTGAGAACGGAGAGGGAACAGGAGCTCGTTCCACCACGGAGGTCCCAAAACCGAGAAAAGTTGTGACTTTGCTGAACGGCCTTAGCTAGCTCTTAGCGATGGCGGTACCAGACGTCCAGCTGAGGTAGTTGAGCGGAGGGATCGAGCTGGGTTGTGTGGCTTTGGCAATGCTTGGTGGTGGGCAGGGGCAGTTCCATCGACTGCCTTGTATGCCAGTACCATCGTCTTAAATTTGATGGTAAGTGCCTGTTCAATTCAAAAAACATTATTTTTAGTGTGAAAAGTGGCTCCATGAAAATGATTACAAATCAGATTATATATATCGTGGGGAGTTCATTAATAAATGGATTCATGAATTGGTTTAAAAAATTAATACTTAAATTAAAATAACAAATGTAAATAATTCTTATGAAGGTCTGTTAAAATAACCACTTTCTCCATGCTTTTATTTTGATACTGTATTTTGCCGTCATGGGTCTTTTATTTTGACGCAGGAAGTTTGAATCTACAGTAGGTAACTTGACTTGAAGGAGATCGCGCGAAAAGGTTATTACGTGTAATTACGGAAGGAATTCAGGCTACAAACGGTTGCTCTGCATAACAATTTGTAGTAATTAATAAGTGCCTAGCTGGAATGGGAACAAGGTATTGTGTGTTTAATTTGTTTAAGACTTTATATTACTTAAAATGTGTTTAAATGTGTTGTTGCTGTACAGCCGCGCTAATGTTATCTTCATGGCGATAGTTGTATATGTGTAAGAGCTAATTAATGTTATTTATCTGTCCTGTAGCTCTTACGGTGTTTATGAAGAAAGATGTGAAGAAAGGAATATTTATGCTCAAAACAAGGCTGACGGCTGAACGTAAATAAAGGCTTCTGAAACATCTGTAAGCTTCACCATTGTCCGGCTGGGGTTCGCTACAGTAAGAGCTTGACCCACATCGATTCGACGACTTTTTGCCGCCATGACGGGTCACGACGGAGGGTCTTCACTGCATGCCTGCTGCTGTTGCTGCTACATCGCCCCATGCTGTTCACATGGAGTCATCGAGCAGCACATGTTCCTGCATGTCAACGCATGATCCACTACAGCAATCCGGGCAGCGGTCTCGTGGATTCGGTGCATTGGTCAAGTACAGTCGCATTCATTGACGCAGAACTGAGCATTACCCAATATCATATGGTCTACGGTACTTCCAATGAGGTGAGCTACACATTAACAGCTTCTTGAACTGAACCAGAGAACATTTAATGCTCACCTGCTCATCTGCAACGAAGGAACTGTTGATACGTTTATACAGACGGACACATTCATGTGGACTCTTTATAATTAAGGACATTTAAAAAAAATAAAATAAAAAAAAAAAAAAAAAAAAAGGGGGAAATTGAACTGCATTTCATGCTATCTGAAAATTTTGCTTATAATGTTATTTACCTGAACATTTACAGTTATTTGAGTGTCTGCACATTGATGTAACTGCTAGTTATTTTTGTACTGGGGTTCTGATATTCTATGTTTAAACTGCTTAAGAGTTCGATCTTATCTGCTTCAGGGTTTTCATCTGGCTTAATAATTCTGAGTTAGGAGTTGATAATGTCAAAGTCAGGTTATGATAGTGACACAGAGGAGCAAATGGCTGGTTCTCAGCATGAAGTTCAGGATTTGCAGAGGGAGCTCCACTCAGTGGCAGACTCATCATGCCTGAAGGAAACGACTGAAGTGGTGGAAGAAGGTCAGAGTCATCTCCAAGGTAAACTGGATGACCCACCTGGAGGTCCCAGACGTTCCGAACGTGCACGGAACCCTACCGAGAAGATGCGTGCACTACAAGCGGAGGAGGCCAAGAAAATGGAGAAAGGGCTGCTCTCCATGTACGAGCAATGGAAACTCAAAATACGAAAAGCAAGAGATCAACTGAAGTCCTACATGCCAGATGATGAGCTCTGGCCTCTCGTGGAAGAACTTAGGAAAAGTAAGGAAGACATAATGAACATATATTCTGAAATGCGAGATCTTGCCACACCTTCCACTGATATCAGACGACGAGTCGATACTTGTGAATCAGTCACCACAGAAATCATTATCATTGCCCACAACAGAGCAATAGATGATGAAGTTGAGTTTAACGAGAAGCAGGAAAGACATCGCCTTCATGAACTCCTCCACCGTGACTATGCAAAGTCTGTCTATGGATCCGCCGCGTCCTTGACAAGTCATAGCAAGTCTGACCATCACTCCATGACTTCCTCTATGGCGGCCAAGCGTGCGGATGCAGCAGCAGAACTAGCAGTGAAGGAAACCAATTATGAGATGATGATAGCCGAAGAGAGACAAAGGGAAGTGATTCGAGAGTTAGAGGAACAACAGAGGATAGCTCTAGAGGCACAAAGGTATGAGTTGGAGCGACTGCAGGCAGAGAAGGAAGTGCGAGCAGCTAAGGCCAAGCTGAATGTGTACAATAAGGAGACAGAACATAAAGCTGCTGACTGCATCAACATTGAAAAGGATAAGGAAGCAACGAACGTGCCTGTAACTGCCGTCTCGCCATCCCATGTTGCAACACCCTCTCATAAAGACATTTCCTCACTGGCTCAGGTCTTTCAAGACAGCATAGCCTTGAATAGGCTCCCTGTTCCAGAGCCATTCGTCTTCAATGGTGATCCAATACGATTCACTGAATGGAAAGCATCGTTTTCTTCGCTCATTGACCAAAGAGCTATCACTCCAGCTGAAAAACTCTATTATTTGAAGAAGTATGTTGCCGGCCCAGCACGCCAGGTGCTAGATGGCACCTTTTTCCGAAACGATGATGAAGCCTACCAGGATGCCTGGAACAAGCTCACTCGTCGCTTCGGCCAGCCCTTTGCCATTCAGAGAGCATTCAGAGAGAAGCTTACCAATTGGCCTAGGATACAACCTAAAGATGCCGAGGGACTCAGAAACTTCTCTGATTTTCTAAATGCCTGTCAAGATGCCATGCCTCATGTCAAGGGTCTCGACATATTAAACGACTGCGAGGAAAACCAGAAGCTTGTCTATAAACTACCAGACTGGGCAGCTTCACGCTGGAACCGACAAGCCACACGAAGCCTGAACGATAGGCAAGAATTCCCAAGTTTCAAGGACTTTGCAATATTTGTGTCAACTGAAGCTGAGATTGCCTGCAATCCAATTACGTCGCTTTATGCTCTTCGCTCATCAGACTCTAACGCTGAAAAGAGAAATCTCAGAGACACAAAGACAAACCAGGCCAGTGTTTACACCACTCAAGCAGCTACGGACATCTTCAACAAAGGGTCAGAACAGAGAAAAACATGTATTCTCTGTCAAGATAATAGACACCAGCTTCATGCGTGTCCCAAGTTTACAGAAATGTTGTTGGTAGAGCGACGGAACTATGTAAAGGAGAAGAAACTCTGCTACGGATGCCTAAAATTCGGCCACAGCGCAAAAAGCTGTCGTCATCGCCACTGTTGCGACAACTGTAAAGGAAAACATCCGACGGCCCTCCACGATTACAACTATGGGAAGGAGAAGTCTTCATCAGAAGCAGCGACAAATCAAAGAGCTGCTGCAACGTCGCTCAGTGTTGCAGGCGAAGGCTCATCCTACACATCGATGGTGATGCCAGTGTGGGTGTCATCCAAAAACAACCCAACTGCTGAGAGACTTGTCTACGCTCTACTTGACACTCAAAGCGATACAACATTCATCGACCAAGAAGTGAGTGACAGTCTAAATGCTGACAAGTATCCAGTGAAGTTGAAGCTGACGACCATGAGTGGAATGAACACGGTTCTCTCAAGTGAGAGTGTTTTCGGCCTCTGTGTAAGGGGATACAGCTCTGCAATTCAGTTTGATCTCCCAGTTGCCTACTCAAAGGACTGCATACCTGTAAACCGTGCTCATATTCCCACTTGTGAGACGGCTAAGCAATGGAGTCACCTCAGAGAAATAGCAGAAGAAATCCAACCTCTGAAGGACTGTGAAATAGGGCTCCTGATAGGCTATAACTGCTCTAGAGCCATGGCACCAAGGCAGGTTATTCTAGGAGGAGATGAGGAACCTTATGCTGTACGGACAGACTTAGGATGGAGTATTGTGGGGCGCTCATCGCAAAGCTATGATCCGCCGAGCTCAAGTCGCCTGTGCCACAAAATCTCCATTAAAGTACTGCCTCCGGTAACTCCGGCCGACGCTATTCGCATTCTGGAATCTGACTTCAAGGATGATAGTGAAGACAGCAAAACAGTGTCACAAGATGACATCACCTTCCTCAACAAGCTAAATGAGGGCATACAGAAAAACAAACATGGCCATTACCAAATGCCTCTACCCTTCAAAAAAAGACCCAGTATGCCTGACAACAAAAACTCAGTCATGATACGCCTCAACCACCTCAAAAGAAAACTGCAGCGGGATGAAAAGTATAAGGAGCAGTATGTCAAGTTCATGGAGGAGATCATCGAAAGGGGAGATGCAGAGCAGATCGAAGACGGTGGGAGTGAAGTTGAGAGATGGTACATTCCCCATCATGGTGTTCGGCACGCAAAGAAGCCAGATAAGCTTCGTGTAGTGTTCGATTGCTCTGCCAGACACAAAGGAACCAGCTTGAACGACCATCTCCTCTCAGGGCCTGACTTGCTGAACAACTTGAGCGGTGTTCTTATCCGCTTCCGACGTTACCCTGTTGCTTTGATGTGTGACATTGAAAAAATGTTCCATCAATTCCATGTGGATGAGGCTGATCGCAACTACCTGCGCTTTCTTTGGTGGAAGCAAGGAGACTTGAACTCACCGCCCAGTGAGTTCCGTATGAAGGTGCATCTGTTCGGTGCAGCCTCCTCCCCTGGATGTGCAAACTTCGGGATGAAGCATCTAGCTAAGGAGAATGGCGACCTCTACCCTAAAGGCTCACAGTTTATCATGAGGGATTTCTATGTTGATGATGGCCTCACCAGTGCTGGCAGCACCGAAGAAGCTGTTCAGCTTGCCAGAGAAGCTCGTGAACTCTGTGCCATGGGTGGACTCCGATTACACAAATTTGTGTCAAATGAGAGAAATGTCCTAGAAAGTATACCGCCCTCTGAAAGAGCAATCAATGTGACGAATATGGACCTCACGTTCGATGAACTGCCGCTTGAGAGAGCCCTGGGGATTCAATGGGATGTGGAGTCCGACCATTTTCGTCTCAGTGTCAGCCTCAAGGATCAGCCGGCAACACGTCGCGGCATTCTTTCTACAGTTGCCTCCTTGTATGATCCTCTCGGGTTCGTGGCGCCAGTTCTGCTCAAAGCGAAGATCATTCTTCAGGAGATGTGTAGGCGAGGCACAGGCTGGGACGATCCTCTCCCTGACGAGCTCCGTCCAAAATGGGAAAAATGGAGAGATGATCTAGCTCAGTTGGATAATGTCACTATACCCCGCACTTACTCACCAGCTGGATTTGGGAAGGTTTTGAAGACACAGCTGCATCATTTCTCAGATGCTAGCTTGAAGGGTTATGGTCAGTGTTCATACTTGAGACTACAAAATGAGGAGGGAGACGTTCACTGTGCCTTAGTTGTAGGAAAATCACGCGTCTCGCCATCAAAAGTTACAACTGTTCCAAGATTGGAACTGACGGCTGCAGTTGTCTCTGTGAAGATGAGCAACATGCTCAAGGAGGAATTTGGATCAGCTGACACTGAGGAGGTCTTCTGGACCGATTCTAAGGTGGTCTTGGGATACATAAAAAACGAAGCACGACGATTCCACACCTTTGTGGCTAACCGTGTTCAGAAGATTCACCTCAGCTCAGACCCTCAACAATGGAGATATGTTCCAACCAATGAGAATCCTGCTGACCATGCTTCCAGGAGCTTGACTCCCAGCGAGCTTTTGTCATCCACCTGGTTCACTGGACCCAAGTTCTTGTGGCACAAGGAAATGAAGCCGCCGGCAGATGAAATTCCAGAGTTAATAATTGGAGACCCAGAGGTCAGAAGTGCTTTGGTACTTAACACAAGAACTACAGAGCAAGCGAGCCTTGTTGATCGTTTATCTAAGTTCTCATCTTGGTCACTGGCTATTCGAGCTGTTGCACGCCTTTTAAGGCGCATCAGAAAGAACAGATCAAACAACCTCACCACTGTAACAGAACGAGAAGATGCAGAACATTGCATAATCAAAGACCTGCAGAAAAACGTGTACCAAGAAGAGTTGAAACTGCTGAGCAAAGGGGTCCCCCTACCCTCTCACAATTCACTACACTCTCTTGATGCCTTCCTCGATAAAGATGGTGTCTTCAGGGTGGGAGGAAGGCTGTGCAACTCTTCTCTTCCCAACTCCATCAAGCACCCTGCAATCATTCCCAAAGATCATCACATTACAAAAATGATCATTGCTCATCACCATGAAAGAATCGAACATCAAGGTAAAGGCCTCACCCTCAATGAGATCAGGTCCCACGGCTACTGGATTCCAGGAATCAACAGGGCAGTAGCATCGCACATTCGTCAATGCGTCACCTGTAGACGGCACCGGAAACCAACGGAAGAGCAAAGGATGGCTGATCTACCCCCCGAACGCGTGGAACCATCACCCCCCTTCACCTTCTGTGGAATGGACTGCTTTGGTCCATTCCTCACGAAGCAAGGAAGAAAGGAGAACAAGAGGTATGGTCTACTTTTCACTTGCTTTAGCTCCCGTGCCATTCATATTGAGATGCTTGATGGCATGTCCACAGACGCCCTCATCAATGGCCTCCGATGCTTCATTGCTATGCGTGGTGCTGTTCGTCAGATCAAGTCCGATCAAGGTAGCAACTTCGTTGGAGCCAAAAACGAACTTAAGGAAGCTCTAAAGGAAGTTGATGCAGACCGGCTGGCTGTATTCCTTGCTGAAAAACAATGTGACTTTTGCATGAATGCACCTTATTCAAGCCATGTCGGAGGTGTTTGGGAGAGACAGATTAGGACGGTGAGAAGCGTTCTAAGGTCCACGCTTGCTCTTTCCTCTGGAAGGCTAAATGATGCTTCACTGCGGGCTTTTCTCTATGAAGCTATGGCAATCGTCAACAGTCGACCACTGACTGTTGACAACCTCAGTGATCCTCATAGTCTTGAGCCACTCACACCTAATCATCTTCTGACTATGAAAACTGTTAGGGCCTTACCACCTCCAGGCGAGTTCGTCAGAGAGGACATGTATGGCAAGAAAAGGTGGCGACATGTTCAATACCTGGCAGAACAGTTTTGGAGTCGATGGCGAAAGGAATACCTGGCCAACATCTCTCTCAGACAACGTTGGCATGCACCGAAGAGAAATCTTCAAGTTGGAGATATCGTAATGATGAAAGGAGAGGATGCACACAGGAACGAGTGGAGATTAGGTAGAGTTTTAGAAACTACTATTGACAAAGACGGACTAGTAAGGAGAGTTAAGATCTGCCTCGGTGACAGGAATCTTGGCAAGAAAGGAGAGCGTCTCCATAAGATGTCTGAAGTCGAGCGCCCTGTCCAAAGGCTAGTCCTGCTATTGGAGACTAATTAAACTTGTTCTCTCTTTACATAATTTGTTTTTTTTTGCACTTTCATGAGGAAGGTCATTTTTTTTGTTAGAAAATCATTCGTGTTTAATGTTAACTGTATACTGTTCCATTAGGGACTCATGATTGGTGGGAGTGTAAATAATTCTTATGAAGGTCTGTTAAAATAACCACTTTCTCCATGCTTTTATTTTGATACTGTATTTTGCCGTCATGGGTCTTTTATTTTGACGCAGGAAGT
>NC_044058.1:12632668-12637668 GCF_902167405.1 Gadus morhua
TGTGTGTGAGTGTGTGAGTGTGTGAGTGTGTGAGTGTGTGAGTGTGCGTGTGTGCGTGTGTGTGTGTGTGTGTGTGTGTGTGTGTGTGTGTGTGAGTATGTCCAACTCCTCCAGTGGTGCCAGCGATGCTTCAGAACGTAAGTCCCCGGGGTCCGTGAGACTCTGCTGGGGTTGGGGGCCGTAAAGGGGGAGGCCCACAGATACATGCTGAGCTGTGGAGGTCTGTGGACGCAGAAGGCCAGCTAGAGGCCCCTACAAGTGGGGATTAGGGTAAGCTAGCTCTCAGTCATGTACAGTTCACCGGGAACAGGCAGCCGGGCTCTCCCCACAGAGGTCAGGATGCCGGGGTTTCACACGGGCACAGGATTTGTCCTGCCTTCACAGACACACGCACACTTAAACATGCATATTTAAACACACACACACATGCACAAACACGCACAGACACGCATGCACGTCGCATAAACAAATGCATCAAATCACATCATTAGAAGAGGTCAACGACCAAATGTGAGCTGAAGACAAAACAGAGATGGATGACCTCTGAGGAGTCTCTCTCTCTCTCCTTCAATCTCTGCAAAGGATATAACTAATAACAAACAAGCACTTACATTGCACACACACACACACACACACACAAATCCTATTGCCCACACAACACACACACACACACACACACACACACACACAGAGACACATACACAAACACACACACAAACACACAACCTATTTTGCATGCACAACGCACACTCACACACGCACACACACACACACACACACACACACACACACACACACACACACACACGCACACACTGAGACATGAACACTGTCATTTGTTTTCCCTCCGTCCGGACACTGTGCTGATGGGGCAGCTGCACCCTCCACGCCTCCGCTGTGACCCTGGAAGTACTTAGGGTGTCGGTGTGGGGGGGGGCCCCCTCCCCCACCCCCCTGGTCTGGAACAACAACCGGAGCCTGGTTGAGCCGTGCCGCTCCGTTCCAATTCTTGAGAAACAGACGCCCAAAGACACGCTTGTGTGTGTGGATGATGATGATGTCATGAAGTAGGTGCCTAACTTCATGATCGTCATAAGGTTATGCGGTTAAGTACATTTGTATTGTGTGTGCGTTTTGTGTTTTTGCTGGGCTGGATGGGTACTTCTACCAAGTTGTTAAAAAATGCTTGAGACTGAGTCAGTAGTAGCAGATCTCCCATCGATGAAAAGAGGAGGACACTGATGTCCCTGGACACAAAGTTTACATACACGCAGACACACACAAACACACACACACGCACATGCACACACACACACACACACACACACACACACACACACACACACACACACACACACACACACACACACCCACACGCACGCACACTAGAGAACATATGGTCAGACGCAGACACATGGCTGTTATTCCACTGGTCACTGTTATCCAGGATGCACTGTCCATTTGTAAGCTCAATCAAAATCATATTCCAACAAGGCAGATCTGTTTGTTGACTTATGTCAGAAACATATCATTGTCTTCGTCATCGTCTCCTATAGTTTCCACAATCGTAATGGACAAGGAACACTGTCTGTTCTAGCGTGTTGCGGTGACTGCGCCTGGATGCCTGGACTCTCCTCATAGTTAACCGGCCAAAACCCCATCATCAATTTAATATGTTTTGCATGTATTTACCTGTATGTCAATTATGGCACCCATTGCACTCCTGAACATCCCTGGAAGATGGAATCCCCTACTATGCATTTCTTCTCAAGATTTCTTCCTTGCTGATTTAAGGGAGTTTTTTTCTTGCCTCGCAGGGGCTTGTCATAAATATCTGGCCTGTTAAGCCCTTTGATACTGTAAAGGTGAGTAAGGGTATACAAATAAAATTGAATTGAATTGAAACACTTTGATGTGTTCATTTGTTCCGGACCAGATAAAAGATTCCATGTCTACATCACAGTGTGTGTGTGTGCGCGTGCGTGTGTGTGTGTGTGTGTGTGTGTGTGTGTGTGTGTGTGTGTGTGTGTGTGTGTGTGTGTGCGTGCGTGCGTGCGTGCGTGCGTGCGTGCGTGCGTGCGTGCGTGCGTGCGTGCGTGCGTGTGTGTGTGTGTGTGTGTGTGTGCATGTGCATGTGTGTTTTGTGTGGTGTGTGTGACACAGAAAGAGAGATATAAGGCACACACATTGACCCACGTAGATCTCAACATAACGTTTTCATGTGGTCCTCTAGTTGAGTTTCAGGGGCCAACGAACCTTACAGCCTTCAGTATCATACTTAGGAAGAGCCTTGTGATGTCATCACTTGGTGATGCATTGAAACGAAAGCTGTATACTTTGGAAGAGCCTTGTGATGTCATCACTTTTCAACGTCATTATAGAATCTCTGATATCCCATCCCATATTGTAGCCCCCTGATATTAAAATATATATGTTTTTTTATTATGTTCATTAGAGCAATAACTCAATTCAATTCAATTTTATTTGTATAGCCCTTAATCACCATTACAGTCTCAAAGGGCTTAACAGGCTAAATATTTATGACACCCCCCTTTACCCAAGCCCCCACACTGGCAAGAAAAAAACTCCCTTGAAATTAGCAAGGAAGAAATCTTGAGAAGAAACGCATAGTAGGGGATCCCTTCTTCCAGGGATGGTCAGGAGTGCAATGGTTGCCACAATTGGTATACAGGTAAATACATGCACATCATATTTAAATGGTGATGGGGTTCTGGCCAGTTATCCATGAGGAGAGTCCAGGCATCCAGCCCGAACCCGCAACACACTAGAACAGACAGAATACAGAATAGTGAATTAGAACGGAAAAGTACATAGTGGGAATGTATGTTGTAATAACAAAAGAACAAGCAGAGTGGTCTTCACTTCGGATCTGTCGTTTTCACACTCCAATGTTCCAAATGCAAGATTGTAGAGGTGCGTTTTGAGCTTTCCTTTGAATAGGTCCACAGAGTCAGCTTCCCTGATCACTGATGGCAGCCTATTCCATAGAAAGGGGGCTCGATAGGCAAACGCTCTCTGTCCAGCCGATTTCATTTTAACCTTCGGCAGTGAAAGAAGGCCAGCTCCCGAAGACCGGAGGGAGCGAGAAGGACTATAAGGAATGATCAGGTCCTTCAGGTAGGATGGAGATAATCCATGCAAGGCTTTATAGGTTAGCAGTAGCACCTTAAAGTCCGATCTGAAAGTTATTGGTAGCCAGTGCAGAGAGGCGAGAATAGGTGTGACATGATCAAACCTTTTCGTTCTGGTCAGCAGTCTAGCTGCAGCATTCTGTACAAGCTGTAGACTTTTTGGTAGAGTTCGGTAATCCCGAGAACAGTGAACTGCAATAATCCAATCTTGACGAAACAAATGCATGAATTAGTGTCTCTGCATCCGCTGCAGATATCATTGGTCTGATTCTTGCAATGTTTCTCAGATGGAAAAAGGCAATTCTAGTTATACTTCTAACATGTTGGTCAAAGCATAGTTGAGGGTCAAACAGGATTTTTGACAGACGCACTCTGTGGGATCGCGAGGCCATCCAACCACAGTGAGACATCCTCAAACTCTCTCCGGTCCCGCGTCGAGCCGATAATTATCAGCTCTGTCTTCCCAGTGTTAAGCTGTAGGAAGTTTTGTGACATCCAGCCCTTCACCGCAGCCAGACAGGACTCAACCCTCTGGATCTGGGCCGAGTCCCCGGAATCTACAGGAATGAAGAGCTGGGTGTCATCCGCGTAGCAGTGGAAACTAATTCCGAAGCTGTGGATAACGTCGCCCAAGGGAAGCATGTAGATTGCAAAAAGTATGGACCAAGGACCGACCCTTGTGGTACGCCAAAGCGTAATTTGCAGTGCTTTGATTCTGAACCCTCATGAAGCACAAATTGGGTTCTATCTGTGAGGTACGATAATGAAAATTCTCAATCAAATGCTCGGACACACACGTCACGTAAGCAAATCAATCTTGCAATAGTCGAAGAGGTCAATGACCAAGTACGTGCTGAAAGACGATCCCTAACAGACATGGATGACCTCAATCTCTCTCTCTCTCTCTCTCTCTCTCTCTCTCTCTCTCTCTCTCTCTCTCTCTCTCTCTCTCTCTCTCTCTCTCTCTCTCTCTCTCTCTCTCTCTCTCTCTCTCTCTCTCTCAGTCTTACTTTCTTGTGTAATATGGATCTAATAATTTACAAAACACACACACACACACACACACACACACACACACACATACCCAATTGCACACACACACACACACACACACACACACACACACACACACACACACACACACACACACACACACACACACACACACACAAACACACAAACACACACACATACACACACACACCCACACACACACACACACACACACACACACACACACTCTCCAACACACACTACCTGTCCTCTCTGCCATTCACCTCCCATCAGGCCCAGAGGGCAACAGCGTAGAAGCGATGGGCTAATTAGCTAATAACCCACTAATCAAATTTGTTAGCAACCGCCCCTTTAAGGCAAGCGAATGTCCATTTGCATCGAAGAGCGCAATCAGCACTGTGGTTCACAAGCTCTCCCCTTCTGTCCCATTAATTACCAACAGCACTTTCACCTCCCCAACAGACTCCTCCACTGCATCCACTGATAACCAAGTCTTACTGTCCCTAAAATATTACATCCCTCTAAAGATGATCACACTGGCCTTTCCTTCAGACCTCTCCGAGAGAAGTTGCGCATTCCTTTCACATATGATTCACAAACACATACACGCACACAACCACACACCCACACATACACACTCTCTCTCTCTCCCTGGCACGTGTGTATGAGGGGACACGTACTCACTTTTATTTTTTCACAAGCACATGCGCTGACAATGTACGCAGACACACTCACACTCACACACACACACACAACCACAGTAACACACAGAGCCACTCTCACACACACACACACACACACACACACACACACACACACACACACACACACATA
>NC_044058.1:12642668-12645168 GCF_902167405.1 Gadus morhua
GCGGCGCATAGTTAGCGAGCGGGTCGAACGGCTCCGATGGGGTATTGACACAGCGTGTTCAGCGCTTCCTAAACAAAACACCAGGCGTCAAACGCGACAGAGGAGAGTTATCCACCCGGCGACCACGCGTACCACTTCTCACCACTTTCCCTCTCGCGCTGGGGGAAGGAGGATGTCGTTCATTACCAGCAGCGGTTCAGCCTGTGTCAGGTTTTAACAAGCTAACGAGGAGAGGCGGGCTTCCTCTTCCTCCCTGGGAGACCACCGACAGGGTCCCTACCCTGGGGCAGGCATTGGAGGGGAGGGGAGGAGGGGTGTAGGGGCGGGGGCTGGAAGCCAACAACAGCCAGTGGTAGACTGGTGTAGTGGAACAACACCTTGAGAGTTCTGCTCACTCTGATTCTGATTTTCTTGTGCTCTCAGAAATGTTCTTGTTCTTGTTGTGTTGTTTACCTTGCTAACATAACGGAAGTTTGAATCGTTGGTCCTCAAATGGCTTTGTGAAGAGCCCAGAGAATCCACCCTTTAGCTGCTGCCGCCTTTAAGTCCTGAAGGTGTCAGGATTCAGTTTACATACAACCAGTGACAAGCAGCAAGTTCTAAGGACTACTGACTAGGCATAGAAGGCAGCTGGTTATTATAGCCCATCAGGGCGAGGGGGCCAGACGGGCTCCGTTAAAGTATGTCGTCATAAGGCCCCATTATTGTAGCCCATCACCACAATAACAACAACTAATCTTTGTTTACAACAACCGATAGACACCACAGCCAGCCTTGAGGAGAACTTTGACAAAATGGACTCTCCTTACTCCCAAACCAAGAGAGCAACTTTTGAAAATAGTATCAAACAAGTGTGAATGAAAGCTTAAATGATCCCTATTCAACACACTCGCATAGTCAAATTGCACCGTGTTATTATGATTTGTTCCATCTCTGTTACTTTTTAGTGACTCCATGGCAACCTGAGGACCAGGGGTCTATGTGGACGTTGATGCTGATGTGTTATGGTACAGTATATAGTGTAGCTATAATTATTGTCATTATCAGGTCGTTATCACCATGGCCTCGAGCGTCGTGCTGGAGAAAAGATGTGCACTAATACAGCAGACCACCGTGATGTGATGGAGCCGATCACACTCCCACCTTCACCCAGGTGTGAACGTGTGTAATTGTATGATCAGAGAGCAGGGCCAAGCGTGTGTCCACGACAGCAAACAGTTAGCGGGTAAATGAGGGTTGTGCGGAAAACATCAAAAGAGAACGCAAGGATATTGGCAGTGAATCAGCTGTGTGCGGTCACATGCTGTCTGCCGTCTCTCTCCAGATGGCCTTTAATAGCATGAAAGAATTGACAGACAAATCACATCGCTCTTTTCAGGTCTCTGTTTGCCCAGGGAAAGTCTGTAGAGCGCAGACGCTCTGTTTAGGTAAAACCCTGCCACTCATTCATCGTTCTGTCTTTTAATTCATCCATCTGTCTGTCCATCCATCCATCCCAACCCCATCCGCCTTTCCTTCATGCGCTCTGTTTTACTTTATTCATTAAATGCAGATTCTTTGTTTTCCTTTTATTCACGCACATACATTATTCACAGATTACATGATTAAATGTCCTAAAGCCTTGAATGAGTCCACTTATGACAATAGTAACTGAAGTCATCCTCTTAGACTCTTAAGGGGGATTAATGAAAAGGAACACAGAAATAGAGTTACAGTTGAGTTTCAAGGAGGTGTCTTTACGCGAGGAAGCCGACAAGCCGTGACTCAATCCCAGCGTAGAGGCTGGTGTCTTTGATGTGCCGGGGTGCACCTCCACGTCCACACCTCCCAGGAGAGTGAAGGCACATCAATGGGGTGTTAAAAGACGTGTCTGCAGCACAGAGTCACACACACACGTGCTCGCCGGACGCTCACACACACACACACACAAACGCACACACACACACACACACATACATACTGTACATACACACAGAGATACAGATACATATATAAGCACACACACACACACACACACATGCAAGGATATTTTTCCTTCAGAGAAGCCCTAAGCACCACTACGCTTAACACCAGCGCAAATGACGTGACGCTTTTGGCATTTTCCTCTCTCTCTCTCTCTCTCTCTCTCTCTCTCTCTCTCTCTCTCTCTCTCTCTCTCTCTCTCACTCTCTCTCTCTCTCTCTCTCTCTCTCACTCTCTCTCTCTCTCTGTCTCTCTCTCTCTCTCTCTCTCTGGGGATCGAGACAGACCACAGGTTCGGTGTGGCTGAGGGTGTGACCGTGGCTCCGGCCCTCAGGGGCCCGAGGTGCGCGCTGAGAGCAGAGAAAGCCACACAAGAGGAGATAAGCCCGGGCTGAGGAGAGCTTGTCATCTTCACGCCCCTGGCCAGGCTGCACCTGTGAACACCGGCCTGCTGCAGTCTCTGTAGTTAGCCCTGGCTGGGGGAGAGAGAGGGAGAGAGAGAGAGGGAGAGAGGAGAGAGAGAGAGAGAGAGAGAGAG
>NC_044058.1:12655168-12657668 GCF_902167405.1 Gadus morhua
GTGTGTGTGTGTGTGTTTCCAGTGTATCCTGCTGTGGCACCAGTCTGTCTCCTTGCCTTAGATGACATCACCAATCACAATACTGCGGAGGGGTGGGGTGTCGCGGGGTTGCCGTGACAACAGCATCCTTCCCATGAGA
Organism: Gadus morhua; assembly: GCF_902167405.1. Classification (NCBI taxonomy): domain Eukaryota; kingdom Metazoa; phylum Chordata; class Actinopteri; order Gadiformes; family Gadidae; genus Gadus; species Gadus morhua. The sequence goes on from NC_044058.1 coordinate 12,655,308, forward strand.
GGGGACTGTGTGCTTATCACTCTGAAAAGCTTTTAAAATTGAAAAGTTGGTTCTTTAGGAAACAGAGCCTGGCGGCTAAATAAGTTAACGAGACCATCTCCGCCATTTAAGACTGGTTCCCGTAAACCCTGGTCGTTAGCCCTATACTGTGTGTATCTATGTATGTGTTCATATGTTTTCGTGTTAGTGTTAGTGTGTGTGTGTGTGTGTGTGTGTGTGTGTGTGTGTGTGTGTGTGTGTGTGTGTGTGTGTGTGTGTGTGTGTGTGTGTGTGTGTGTGTGTGTGTGTGTGTGTGTGTGTGTGTGTGTGTGTGTGTGTGGGCAAACTTAAATTTACTTTATATTTTCATAGCCGCTGTTGAGTGTGTGTGTGTCTCCATGGCGTTCCATACAGACACAGTTCTTCAGGTATGTGTATGTGTTTGTGCGCGTGTGTCTATTTGAATGTTGGTTTCAACTATATTCAAAAATTTGTGTGTGTGTTAAGTACATTTTTTAAATTGTTAAACAAAACTAGATAAGATGTATGCCCTAATTGTGCACATGCACAACTGTGAACTTCAGAACCTGTGTGTGTGTGTGTGTGTGTGTGTGTGTGTGTGTGTGTGTGTGTGTGTGTGTGTGTGTGTGTGTGCGTGCGTGCGTGCGTGCGTGCGTGCGTGCGTGCGTGCGTGTGCATGTGTGTGTGTGTGTACGCATGTGTGTGTATGTGTGTGTGTGTGTGTTTGGAGGGTGTTTGTACGCGGGAACCTATGTGTGTGTTTAAGGGTGCGCATTAAAATCTTTGTGTGAAAGCGCGCACCAATATGCGTGTGTGTGTCACATCCCATGTGTGGATCTCAACACAACAATCATGACCTCAGCTCTCTCTCTCTCTCTCTCTCTCTCTCTCTCTCTCTCTCTCTCTCTCCCTCTCTCTCTCTCTCTCCCTCTCTCTCTCTCTCTCCCTCTCTCAGGCCCAGCCCATGCAGCTGTTCCTGCCTCATTAAAGAGTCTTTATTGTACACTGGAGCTGTGCACTGTCATGTCGGCCTGTCACAGCTGATCTCATTACCTGGCTGCTTAGGAGGCTGAAGGCGACATGGAGGAGGGGAAGGGCGTCGGCCGGAGATGCTCTGCTGACAAAAGCATAGGAGGGTCCGAGTGTTGTTAAGTGAGGGGGTTGTAGTGGCGGCGGCGGTGAGGGGGTAGGCTACTTCCTGCCACCTCTTCCATAGTGCTTCTTGTGATGTGATTTGTGATATGTGGTGCTTACCTACAAAGTGTACTTAACTCTCAAGCAGCGCACTGTGTTTATGTGTATGTGTGTGTTTTTTAAACAGTTTAAAAGGTACCAGACCTCTGTGTCGGATAGTGACTCGAAAAACAGTTACTCGTCTTCTACTCACACCTCATCAGGGTGGGCCAAACAAACACGGTCACTGTTCAGTATATGATATGAACATAAATATTTGGGTGGAGAGCAATAAAGGTGTTGATTGTAAGCAAACAGAGCATATCCTGCCCTGTCCCGTGGGGAAGACGAGGAGCAGAATACACACAGGTTCCTGTTATTCTTTGCAGCCCACCGCCATTTCTCAAGTAAATGTCTCTAAGTTACTCGCTACAACCATCTTCAATGGAGTCAGATGGGACTCTATCTGAGGTTAACATCTCAATGGCTGGAGAGCCATATGGGACAGACTGTCAGGGCATGGTGCTCACTGGATGCCGGCAGGTAGGTCTGTTGACATCGGGGGATCAAACCCAGTGCATTTCGGTTGGGCGGTCAAACAACTGCACTATCCTAACACGGCTGTGCACACAGTCACAGCAGCGTGGCCGTACACACAAAGGTTATACACTGAGATGCGTGATGGCTCTCTTCCGGTGCACATCTCTGCTACAGAGTCAACCACATCATAGGTCCACAAGGGCCCCTGTGCCCCCTACTCCCTGACCCGCCGCCCCTCTCCCCCTCCCTGGGAAAGCATCGGAGGACAGCGGCCTGCCCTGTCAGCGATACACCCCGCCAGTGCACTGTGTGATAAGACAAGGAGGGGAGCAGCTGCTCTCAGACGCTCCCTCCTCAGGATTTCTCAACACTTCCCGGACGCTTTGCTGCCATTTACCTCACGCTGAAGCAGAGATGGTTTGAGGACCATTTTTTCCCCGCTTGGACAACCATTGATTTATGCTTCCAGGGGGTTAGCTGTTGATTGGTGGGGGAGGGGTCTGATAAAGAAGAGGAAAGGCGTTTGGGTCAGTGCTGTGAGAGGAGTGCTAATTATATATCTGGCTAAAAGGCTGGCGGGTTATTATGGGCTGTTAGATAGACTATCTGAGAGCTGATTGCATCGGATAAGGGTTTGACATGGAACAC
>NC_044058.1:12665168-12680168 GCF_902167405.1 Gadus morhua
TGTCAGTGAGATGCTGCAAAAAGGGTTAGGGTGTAGCGGCAAATGTGTTTAAAGTCCCCCAACCCTGAATGTCTATCACACTCCCCGCCCTCCTCCTCCCCCTCCCCCTCCACCTCCTCCTCCTCACGCCCAATGCCCCCTGACACTCGGGACAAGGGGGGGGGCCTTCGTTACTCCCCTCTCATCTTCCTGTAACCTCCGAGCTGCTCAATTATTCAGAGGGGATGGCGGAGTCAAACACCCCCATTTAAAGACCTGACACTTGTTTGAACAGAAGAATATTCAATAGTCATGTCAGGACAGAGAGAGGACAGAAGGAAAGTTGTGGTTGTATCACAGTATACATGGGGGAGGTTTGCTACCAAGCAACGGTCTGATTACACACTGTTGCTTCTATTACAATAATACATTTTTATAATCCAACACATTACATTACATTCGTGCCGTAGTGTAGACGCGAGATTAGAAGAAGCTGGACCAATACATGCAAGGCCTTCTGGGTAAGGAACAGACTCATCCTGTTGATCTGGAGAATAAATCTGCAGGAGCGGGTTGTCGCAGCGATGTTGGCAGCGAGGGACAGCTGGTCAGCTAGGGTCACACTCAGGTTCCTTACCATCTGAGCTGCACGCACCAAAGAATTCTCAATATTCATGGAGGTGTTGGATGGGAGACTCTGTTCCTGGAAGGAAGTGCAGCTCGGTCTCCAGTTTGAGCTTCAGGTGGTGAGTCAACATCCACTGAGAGATGTCAGCCAGACAAACAGAGATTTGCTGTACCACATGGGTTTCTGAATGTGAACAATATAGTATTAGCTGTATGTCTACATAGCAGCAGTCTTTGAGGAGAATGGACCCAGAACAGAACCCTGAGGGACCCCTCTGGTAGGATTACAGGGTTATGGGCTGGTGGAGGAGTGGTAAGGATGGAGGAGGTGGAGGAGGAGGGGAAGAGGGAGGAGGAGGCGTGTGGGTGGGATTGGTGGGCAATGGGTAGCAGGGGTTGACCTTAACCTGGCCATGGCCCGAGGACAGAAGCAGCGGTATGCCCCGGGGATCAGCATCAAAAGGAAGGGCCCGGTGTGAAGCTGGTCTAATTAGTCATATGAACGCACTCACTCACCCGCTGCATGCCAGCACTTTGCTAGAGGGTGGGGGGAGGTGTGTGTGTGTGTGTGCGTGTGTGTGTGTGTGTGTGTGTGTGTGTGTGTGTGTGTGTGTGTGTGTGTGTGTGTGTGTGCGTGCGTGCGTGCGTGCGTGCGTGCGTGCGTGCGTGCGTGCGTGCGTGCGTGCGTGCGTGCGTGCGTGCGTGCGTGTGTGTGTGTGTGTGGATGTGTCTGCAGAGAGTGAAAAGGAGAGGGTGAAAGAGTGTGAGAGAGAAAGAGAGAGAGAGAGAGAGAGAGAGAGAGAGAGAGAGAGAGAGAGAGAGAGAGAGAGAGAGAGAGAGAGAGAGAGAGTGAAGAGGGAGAGAGGGAGAGAGGATTACTGTTTAAGACTGTAGTGGTCAGCCGTAGCACCCTGATGACTCTAGCTTGTGCAATGACTAATCCTTGATTGTGCATTTCCTCGGCTGCTTCCTGCTGCCTTGTTATATCTGAGCAGATCTAATATGAGCTTCAATCATTCTGCACCTCTTACTCCAGCTCTGTCTAAACAGGTTGGTCTCTATCTCAAATGTCTTCATCTGTGGGCTTATGTGCGAGTTGGGAGCGTTGAAGAAAGAGGACATACATATTTTCATTCTAAATGGCAGTTTTAAGTCTTTGTTTTAACATCTAGTGCCAAGTTGCTTCTGAGCACCCCCCCCCCCCCCCCTCCAGCTAACTTGCCAACTCCAGAAGACTGCATCTTCAATATAAGCCATCTAATTATCCCTTGCTGGCGGGTACCTTTGCTCCAACATATCACCTTTTACATAGGATCCCCCCATCAGATGTTTGCGTTAATTCGGGTTTCCTCCAACAACGAGGAAAGCCTCAGCGTCAAAGGTGTTTCCAAAGACGCAAAACTTTGCCTTTGCTACTTTAAAGCCTATGACAACCCGTCCAAACCTATCAAAAACATCTGAAAGATGTAAAGTGAAACACCAATGGTGCTTAAACAAACCTTTTAGCACAAATAAATACGAATGTATTCCAAATGCTGAAAATACCTTCTTTTCATATCAGCGCTATGATCAGGACTGTGTTGGAGAGTCGATGACATGCTTGAAAGACATCTAGACACGGCTCTTTCAAATAATGTCACAACAAACCAAAGCTACGAATGCAAAGTATAACATGAACGGACCATCTGAGAAGTACACAAAGTCTGTATCTGCATTGTAATACTGTAATAACCAAGAAGTAATTGATAAAAAACGACATGCCATATATCACTACAATTTAATATGTCATTGATAGTTGCGATTTAGATTGCGAGGCATCTGGATTCATGAGACCACGATTATGTGATGATCCATCTTGTCAGAGTTCAAGTTAAGTGCTTATGACCCCACCCCAGGGGTATGGACCAATCAATGTCCAATGAGGAAGGTGTTCTACGTGATGCATAATAGGCGATGATAGACTGATGACTCATCAAACCACATGCCAAGTATTTTTGTTAAATTCCGGCCTCTATTCGAACCGTTTCCAAGGTAATCTTCCCCGATGGTTTTGTGTAAACAACCATCACAATAGGTTAGGTGGCCCTGTCCCAATAAGTCCCTAGAACACATCAGTCCAGCGTCGTGATGAGTATTTCACACATGCTTCTACTGCACATCAGCCAGCGGCTCTGTAACGTGTTCTGCTGCGGACAATGTTATGCTCGTCTTCACAGAAATGCCAGAACGTTCTAGTTGTATTCTTTGTGAACCTATGGTTTGGTTTCACTTATTCCATTTGTCAAATGTCTGTGCTGCATGTATTAAAAATGGATTGTATATGAATATATACGATTCTTTATGTGTAGTAGCTACAAAGTTTTGTTGGTTCACCTCAACAAGTTTGCTGACCTCAACAAGCCCACGGAAATCTATCAACAGATTGGTTTGAGAGTTGGCTGACGTTGGCAAATCCCTTTTTAATCGAGCCCAAATTTAACCTTGCATTAGAAACAGACACACACAAAAAAAAAACGTGTTTGGAATAAGATTGATTCTTATGGCTTGTTATAATGCTTATTATATATATATATACAACCCTGAATTACATACTTACACAGAATTGCCTTATCAGAGGCATTGATCGTTTTCAAATTAATGGAATAATAATATTCAAGAACCCATTGTCCAAATGCAGAAATGTGAGAAATGTGATAGAATTTAATTATCCAGCAACTATACAAATGCTCTTTGTAAATGTGACTCTGGGATTATATTCTAATCTGGCATACATCCATTATTTACATTTATATGTTTCATTTCAGTATTACTATTAAAAACATTCAAATATTTTGTTGTGATATCTCTCGGTTCTTTGTGTATCTCTCTTTATTTCTCATTTGCTTGATGATGTAGAATGTTACCATTATTCCATCAGAAACAATAACCCAGATCCACAACGACTTTGAAGGAGAAAATCACAATTACCTGAGTTGACGCTCATTAATCATAATCATTTTCTATAGGAGCACCTAGAGATTCTGAAAAAGCATAATAACAATATATCTGTTAAGATATATCCCCTGTTAAAGGAGCACTTCATGATCTTTCAACCTGCACCCTATTTTTGGATCATCAAAGGTCTGAGGGACTGATGTGGATGACAGTTTTCAAATTGGGCCAGTACTGAGTGAGAACGCTGCAGCAGTAATCCGCTAAAATGAGCTGCACTGTAATCCTTTTGGGAAAAGCCCCGTTAATGGACATGCTCTAAAAGTGCTTGTTTTTGCCACTGACAAACTCTGATCATATTTTTATGTTATGGGAATTATCCTGACAGATTAGTACATTGTTTTTCTTAACCTTTGGCTTAATACATTCTTTTTAATGTGTCGAATCAAGTCTCACTCAAGGAGAAGTATCGCTCTGAAATTTCACTGCTGTTTTTCCTGGATATTTCCCTATTGTCGTTACAATCTCAACTCTCCTCCACCCAATTCTTTCAGATAGCACTTTGTTTCACTTTCTGTAGTCCTACTCAACAAACTCCCCCCACCAGCTCTACCTGGCATTTCCCCCTGTTGACGTCCTGAAACTCAACTCTCACGAGACTTCTCCTTCAGCGAGACTTGGTTTGACACAATAACAAATAAATCAAACCAAGCGACAGGTAGAGAAAAAAGTTGAATTGCTCTACATGGATCCTTTCATTGATGTTAGAATATAATCTGAACCTGTCAGTGAAAAATAAGCACTTTTAGAGTACGTAAATTGCCGGAGCATTATTGCCCAACAGGATCACAGGATGGTGGCTTACGGCTGCAGAGTTCTTGCTCAGTACTGCACCGTTAACAAAGAAAGGGGTACACACTCCAAAGCAGAATATGGTTACGTCTATTGAGTGACAACTCTGATAATAGGGATTGACATTGTCTCAAACATACACTTTTCAGGTGGATTAAATGTATTCCTGTAGTCAAATATTCACCCATGCTGTTGGCCTTTAAGCTGGTCAAAAATAAATCAAACGTTCAGCAAGGTGAGCAGTTTGGATCACGACGACCATTTCATTAATGTTGCTCAAACCTCCCTGCGGAAAATTCAATCAGTCGGCGATTATTTTTCCTTAAATTCCTCTCTGCCGGGAATTGGCTGTCGTTTGTTGCTGACCTTTCACGCCATGACCATTTATCCAACTGAAATAATTGTTAAGATGGTTTCATCGTCATATCCTTGAGTGGTTTGGCTTTTGGGGGGCTATCGGTATGAGTATAAGCCATCACCTGTCCTATCCTGTTATCTCCCCCTCTCTTCTTTCTCTCTCTCTCTCTCTCTCTCTCTCTCTCTCTCTCTCTCTCTCTCTCTCTCTCTCTCTCTCTCTCTCTCTCTCTCTCTCTCTCTCTCTCTCTCTCTCCGCCCAGCAAATGGGATGGATTTAGCCATTAGGGCCAGGGGTAAGTGAGAAGTGAAACGCTAAGGGCCCAGAGGCTTAAAGCTCATTAGGCCAGACATATGGACGGAGATGGGAAGAAGAGAGAATTGTGTGTAGCTTTCTATACTCCTCCCCCCCCCCCCCCCCCCCCACCTATTTTCAACCCGAAAATGTAGCCTACTTGTGACCGAATGTTTAATTCGGTGGCAGATGTCAGTTGGAAAAGTAAATAGATATAAGGAGATTTGTGTTCGGACAGCGCGTGTAGTAATTTAATAGAATAAAAATAAAATGGTTTAGTGGGCGACGAAGAGCGCGCACCATCTGCTTTTACGCTCCATTGCAGATGGCCATACCACAACATTTATATTGTAGCCTCAAGTATATTTATAGACGTTGAAAATGAATGCATGTTCAAAGCTTACACACAACACAGTTTCAATAGTTATGACACTTTAAACGGCACTTTCAAAGATTGGCCTGTTCAGTGCGTTTTCATTTTCAAAAACATTATTTGCAATTCAGGATGGGCTTCATGCGAGAAGGTTCTTCCTGCAGGCTTCAGTAAACCGTTGGAACTCCCGGTTATTTCTTTAGGGGACGGGTCCTGGCCGCCGGTACGCTGGCCCTCCAAGTGTGAATACCGTTCGGCGAGGACTTAGGCTAAGTGGGAAAGCTTTTAGCACATTATCCGCTGGCAATTGCGAGGTAATCTGATTTCCCGGGCAGGTTCCTTATTAAATATCTGCAGTATCGGATTTGCATTCGGGAGTTGACTAAGAGGTTTAACGCCTCTTGGCTCGGCCGGCGTGCGGGGATGTAAACGCGCCTCTCCCCGAGAGTGACTGACATTGAGGACGAGAGGTGATCCGTCCAATCCACCTGGGAAGTCCCGAGTCAGCAGACCCGCTCTGAACACGCGGCCCGGGGGGCAGGAGGGAGAGGGGGAGCAGGTGGGGGGAGAGGGGCAGCAGGTTGGGGGAGAAGTGCCGCGGACGGCGTCGCCCGGAAGATGAGTTATTTTTTACAAAATAAATATAGCCGTATTTACTAAACTAAATGCGCAGTATGATAATCTTCTGACTCGATCGTTTCAGCCTATTGCGTGTCATGGTCGCTTCACTCTTCCCTAATCTTTATTTGGCTCTGGACCAGGGGCGTTGCTAGACCTAGAGTTTTACTGGGGCACAGGCCCCCAACTGCCAACATTTTTTTTTTTACGTGTGCACAATATGAAATAGATGGATACAGAAGGTTATGTACGAGCTTCAAAATCATTGTCACTGTCATACTGTAGGCTATATTAAAGCACTGGTAAAGGTAAAGACGCAAAGATGGATTCATGAGTACCGTACAATTATATTTATTTAAACACATACACATCTCAAAGATTTACAAATAAGGTAACTGACAAATAAACAAAAAGTCTCTTTATGACCTTCACCTCTTTATCAGGAGAAGTCTACACATCTATATTTATTTAGAAGCTGTGTGGAAACAGCATAATTTTGCCAGAACGACATGTACTAAAAAGGCAAGAAACAAGGTTTAAAACTAATAGAATTTCTGACTTAAGGTGAGGTGGCTCATTGCCACCAATCAACCTGGAAAATGTTATAGAACCATCAAAGCTCTTAAATTAAACTAAATAAGGCCATACACTACTGCATAGAGCCTTTTTAAATGATAATTTTTTCACTATTAAGCTGTATCGCCGCGCCTTCATGGTGGCAAAGCGGTCAATAACGTGGCTTTGACTCACTTTGCATAGTTGCTCCTTTTCAATGGACAAAAGAGAAAGTTGGTGAAGCCTTCCTTGCCCCATGGTGGACCTAAGCCAGGTGTGGAGCCTTCTCGACACACTGAAAGATCGCTCACAACTACAACTGTTTACAGGAATTGTGAGTGCAATGATCTGAATTATCTGTGTCAGTGTTGGGAACATTGTTGGATCCAGTATGTTAAAAACACCCTGTATATCCATCATTTCCTTTTTTGTGTTAAGGAAGTTTTTGTCCACTAAAACTTCAAGTTTTGAATACAGACAATTTTTCATTCATTATTCATTTTCCGCGTGTGTGCGTGCACGCATGGTGTGTGTGTGTGTGTGTGTGTGTGTGTGTGTGTGTGTGTGTGTGTGTGTGTGTGTGTGTGTGTGTGTGTGTGTGTGTGTGTGTGTGTGTGTGTGTGTGTGTGTGTGTGTGTGTGTGTGTGTGTGCTATAAAACTACAGGCTACAGACGCTCAGTATTGAAAAACTGGTGCTAATTATATGGGCAACATTCTTTAACAGCAATCAAGTTGTCATTGTTTGTGTCAAACAAGTTGTGAATTTGTTGTAACGTTAAAAAAGGAGATGACTTACTCTGGGCTGTTTCCAGCTCCCGTGGTTTCAAACGAAACATGATCAACAAAAAAACAAGGAATTGAAAGCTACTTACAATATGCCTAGGTTACATTAATCTCCCCTGATGGCAGCAATGTTCCACTTTCAGCTGGAATTCACGGTACATCAAAACCACACGTCTTCTTTAGATTTCAGTTCCCTTTATTTATTCACACAGTTCAGCAGCGGCATTTATTCAGAATCAGAGCCCAAATTAAAGCTGCATTTAGGGCGACTATCACTACCCAGCAGAAAAATAGATGCACTATAAATGGTTTTGTATAGCAGTCACGAACATGAGCATAGTTGTGGAAATGCTGGTGTTAGAAAACAAAGTTGACGGGAATTAAAGTGCTGCACATCGACTGTACAAATGTAGATTATTCATCACAAGAATTTTAATTCAGAAATCGAATAGGCTAATTAACTCTGAATTGTGAGATAAAATTCAGCATTCTGATAATAAAGTCAGAATACTTGGATAAAATCCGAATTCTGATAATTAAATCCAGCATTAAACGTTCATTTAAGAAGGTTCTCCCCAGTCATTTGTCGCCTGGTCGCAGTGTCGAGTTTTTTTTTTAAAGTAGTTCACTAGTCGTAGCGTGCAAATAAATTGCAGTGTCAGAATTCTGAGAATTTTGTCAGCATTCAGATTTCTCAGAATTCTCTTACGCTGCAAATTAAAGCGTTACTACTAGCAAACTAGTTTCAGCGTGACTGGAGAGAACTTCCTTAAATTAACCTTTAATGTATGGTTCTCTTTCATGGAAGCCGGAAGTGGGAGATTCCTTATTTTTTTTACCATTATTGTTTTATTAACAAATTTCTCCTACAGGGGATTGATAAAGTTCTATCTAGACTATTGAACAGAAAGAAACACTTGGTCATACTTGACACACTTTACCACTGAAACATTCAGAAGAGTCACGTGGACGAATCCGTAAATAACTGATTTTTTTCATTGGTTGTTGCGTTAAATCTTACCCAGATACAGTAGGGGTATTTTCTGATTGGCTTTTATGTAGCCCCTTTCGTTTTTTGATTGGCTGGTAAGAGGCAGGCTCGACTGAAGACTCCAGAGGCAGCAGGAGATGCACTTGATGAATCCTGCCGATTCCATAGCGAGAGCGGCGCTTCTGCAGATGAATTTAATAATGATCAATGGAATTTTACTGGGGCACTGGAGACTTTTACTGGGGCACGTGCCCCAGTAAAAAGGGGCTGACGACGCCTCTGCTCTGGACTAGGCCTGCCTGATGTCTACATTAGGCCGATATTATAGGGGTGCGACCTCGAGGGATCCTCGTGTCTGTAGTCGTAGCTAGGTCTCTCTGTTTTGGGGGGAAAGTGCTCTTGTAAAAACAATTAGGCCTAGATAAGAATAGTGTGCGCTCAGACCAGTTGATGTCTAGACCGAATCCTGTCTCCTATCAGGTTAAAAGAGACGGATGGAGTCCGATGTCTCGTTCAAAAAGACCTGAACGCCATCCGAAACATAATGGAATACATTATTCCATGATACCTGTGATATGATACACATATAGGCTTTATGACAGCGCTACAATTATGATAAATAATAAAATAATGATTTGAGATGACCCCAAGAGGATGAGCAGAGTGGCACCATAATATTTAGCTGGTAAATTACGTTTTTTTGTAGGGACAAATACAGACGCGTAAACCTCACACAATTTGTCTGAGGCAGTGCATTGTATTGGATTGGTTGGCTCAAGCTAATTTGCAATACCAGGCCCTACGGGTTTTTCTTTGGTGAAATAAAATAAAGGATAAAGACTAAATTGTGTAAGTGTGTTTGTGTGTGTGTGTGTGTGTGTGTGTGTGTGTGTGTGTGTGTGTGTGTGTGTGTGTGTGTGTGTGTGTGTGTGTGTGTGTGTGTGTGTGTGTGTGTGTGTGTGTGTGTGTGTGTGTGTGTGTGTGTGTGTGTGTGTGTGTGTGTGTGTGTGTGTGTGTGTGTGTGTGTGCGTTTGTGTTATTATACAGCTTATTGCTAAATATTCCGAATCCAAATCAACATGGTTAATATGTAGGCCTACTTAACGTATTATTTTAGATGGTATTTTGTATGGTCTAGTTTAAGTTCAAAGTTATAGACCAAAAAAATAAAATAAGAATATGTTACATTCAGATAACATCGAGTCAGGTCACATCTTGTGCATTTTATATAGGTGGTTCCGGCCGCCTACATCATTCATTTAATACAATTGAATACACATATATATTATAAGTTACGGGAACTGAAGAGAATCTGACTTTATTGCTCGGTTGCCGCCGGGTTCACATATATTTCACATATATTCTCTGTGTGGGACAGGGGAGGTGTGACGTCACATCCCGGGCGCTGATTGGTCGAGACCGATAGCAACGCGGGGTAGACTAAAGTTAAGGGGAGAATAGGGGACTCAGCAGCCCCCTATGTAGCGCTCGCCTGGGAGGACCATCTGAAGGAGTCTCGCTTCTTACCATGAATCCAGCAGGTCACACATAAAATCCAAGCGTCTGTCTCGGAAAAGTGGAAAAAACAAGAGCTCCAGAAAGACCAGAAATAGGCCTGCGAAGTTGTTTTTTTCCTTCTCGGTATCTGCCAGGATCTTCGCAGACGAAAAGCGCATTTAAGTTCGGTTTGGTGCTTTGGGGTTTTGTAACGAGTTGGTTCCTCTCGTACCGACCATGGAGTACACATCGTCCCCGAAGCCGCAGCTTTCTTCCCGGGCGAACGCGTTCTCTATCGCCGCTCTCATGTCAAGCGGGAAGCCCAAGGACAAGGAGGCGGAGGAGAGCACCATCAAGCCCCTAGGTGAGCTGCGCCCACCCGGCAGGGCTGGGGTCCGTGTGGGACATCCTATGAAACATCCTTCAGCCTGCAGCTTCTCTGAAGCCTGAAAACTCATCCGATATTATGATTGGATGATTTATGATTTAATTATTTACTAAAGTCACAGTGTAGCGTTAAATAATAAGGTCATTTTGATTTTAGATGTCTGTTTTAATTGCAGGCCTGCTATGAAAGCTGTTCTCGAAATGAATATTTAGTCTTAAGAGCAAAAATGGGAGAAAAATAACTTTTGTATTTGACTCATTAACATCAGTTTGAATTCTGAGACAATACTTACCGATAATATAACCTAAGCAGCAGCAATACAAATAAAAACAACAACATTGTATTTGATGCTCCCTTCCCAGGACGAATCTCAGTATTTTGGGACGAAATGATGTTAGTATATCTTTACAAAATTAAAAGTTTTAGTAGCCTATAGTAGTGCTCTACCGGACATATTGGATTTTGATTATTATTCTCATTATTATTATTATTATTATTATTATTATTATTATTATTATTATAATTGTTATTATTATAATTATAATTATTATTGATAATATTATTATTGTAATTTTGTTCTATTTGTATTAGTGTGACTATTAGTCTTATTCGTATTTGAGCCATGTAACTGGCTATTCACAGTGTAGAACGCATTGCAACTGTAAGTATGAGTATTTTGTAGCCTCACACATTGTTTATTTAGGCTATCATCATTTCCTGATTCTGTTCAGCTGCGAAGCAGCGCTTCTAATGTTCAAAATGCTTCTCTAACTTTCATATAGCTTAATTAAACAAAACATATTAATTCATAAGTAGGTCTAGGCCTACTTATATTAAAGGCTACTGTAATAGCCTATATTATATTGTATATTACACCCTTTATTGTAAGTTGTGTAGAATAAGGTATGCAACAACAACAATAATAATAATAATAGTAATAACCACAATAATAATGATACAATTAAGAATGATTGTAAAAATACAATTATTATAATAAAACTTATGATAAAAAAGGCCTTAAGAATTTAACAACATGAAATATTTTCTCTATTTTATGCTTGCTTACTGCATGTTTATAGTGTCTTGCGTATCATTGATCACACGGCCAATGACTGAACCTTCTCCTCATTCTGAAGAACAATTCGTAGAGAAGTCCTCGTGCAACCAGAATCTAGGCGAGCTGTCCTCCCTGGACGGCCACGGGGACTTCAGCGGGAGCGCGCCCGTGGTGTGCACGGAGCCGCTCATCCCCACCAACCCTGGCGTCCCGAGCGAGGAGATGGCCAAGATCTCCTGCGGCCTCGAGACCAAAGAGCTGTGGGACAAGTTCCACGAGCTCGGCACCGAAATGATCATCACCAAGTCTGGGAGGTGCGCGACCTGTTGACTCTTCTTTGGTCGGTTGTTGTAACAACTAACGACAAACAAATGCCTTATCACATGATCAGCACCCTCCTTTATATCTTACGTATCTGTATTATCACTATAGCCTTCATCATTGTTGTTAATATTATTATTATTATTATTATTATTATTATTATTAGTAGTAGTAGTAGTAGTAGTAGTAGTAGTAGTAGTAGTAGTGGTAGTAGTATTAGTATTAGTGTAGTATTATTGTTACCATTTAATTATAATTAGATAAGGCCTATTTGGTTTCATTTGTTTGGCAAGCAGAGTCAACCGAGGGGCGTTTTGAGCTTCGTAAACATCCTGTCAGTCTGATATATTCTCCCATACACCATCTTAGTAATAAATGAATGACCTTAACACATCTCGACGCCATACTTTTATTTTGAGTTATTTGTAGCTAAATGTTCTTCTTTCCCCCCAACAGGAGAATGTTCCCCACCATCCGGGTGTCCTTCTCCGGGGTCGACCCGGACGCGAAGTACATCGTGTTGATGGACATTGTACCCGTAGACAACAAACGTTACCGTTACGCCTACCACCGGTCCTCGTGGCTGGTGGCAGGAAAGGCAGACCCGCCTCTGCCCGCCAGGTAAATGACGTCACATCCACACTATCTAGGCGTGTGACACCTTTTGACTCATGACACTTTCCCACGAGGCCTTCGATGTGAACCCGCATGGGTTTCAGCTGTCAATTATTTATTTTGTCGATTATTCTAATATTCGAATTATTAATTTACTTTAGGGTACGCAAGCTCCAAATATGGTCTCTATATATTATTATCAATTACAACTTTTGTTTAGGCAATATTATTATTTATTTTCTTACTTAAGTTCGATCTGAATTGTTATGGTGTTGACATAGTTATCTATTCGGTCATTTCTCATGTATTTTCTTGATCCATACCAGGTTGTACGTCCATCCTGACTCGCCGTTCACAGGAGAACAGTTACTGAAGCAGATGGTGTCGTTCGAGAAGGTCAAGCTCACCAACAACGAGCTGGACCAACACGGACACGTGAGTCAGGCCTCAATTTATATCTTAGGCTATATTCAGTTAACCAATTTATTAGTAGGCTAAAAAACATAGGCTCGACAGGGTTACATTTGTTTTACAAAGCAGGCCCAAAAAAAACACAAAAAAACGAAACTCGGCACATGGATCTATGGGAACAAGTTGGAGATAGAAATCCGTTTAGGTGACATTTTAATCACGGCTCATGCTGCTTTTTCTCCGCCTTTAATTCCCTTCACCCTCTCACGTTCAGTTCTGTGACTCCTCCGTTATCCGTTAATGGGACAGATTAGGACACCACCCGGGGGGTGTTGAGCAACACTGAGCAAGAGGAGGTGTTGGTGCAGACATAAAGCAGCAGTAGCTAGTCGTTTTAATGCTACTAATTACCCTATGCCTGAATGCGCAATTTGAACGTTTATTTTAATTATAGAACTATAGGCCTATATGGTCTAAATAATATTAAGATTAAGGAAATGATTACAGGTGATAAGCCCTTTGCTCTTGTAGACTTAGCCTGTTGGATCATTATAAAAGTAGAATATCTCTTTAAGTGTAAGGCTCGATTTTAGACTTATTTTAAAAAGCCTAATCGTTTGATTGTAATAATAAATCAAACATTTTAAACTGTAGAACAAGTTTGGATAGATTAATGTGGGGACATTATGGGAAAACGATCACGTTAAAATCATTATTAAACTATCAAATATTATTCAAATATCATAATAAACTTACATTAGCTATATTATTATAGGGTGTTCAAAAACCAAAAAATATTTTGCTTATTCATTGTGTACCGTAATTAAAACGTTTTAATTTCGCATTTAATATTTGCCGGTATGCTTAAATTAGGCCTAGGCCTACATAAAGCTTGCCTTTGTCAATAATAAAACAACACAAGAAAATCGTAAGCCCTTATATTTAATAAATCATAGGCCTACTATTTCTAAATATATATTTCTAAATAGCCGAAAATGAATAGAAAAACGAATCAAAAGGTATTGTAGAAAATGTCGTACTCCTGGATTAGTGTGAATTTGAGGACATTTGATCAAAATGTATTCTAGTTCGTTCCGATAGCGGCGTTCCCTCTCTCCTGTAAACCTGTTGAAAAATGCAGCTTTCTGCCCGTATTAGGTAGAAACATGTGTGGCGCTTCATATATATTGTTAATATTTACATTAGGACCTACATCCCTCCTACACACCGTACTTTCCATATAGGCCTATCTGATAAAACACACTGAGAATGTGGGGTGTATTTAGCTGGACGTCGAGCTGTCCCGATTACACCTCACACCTTATCAGCACAAGGTTCACAACACTGTTGTCATTTTTATGAGTCAATGAATATTTCTTTTTAACATCTTCATTGATTTATTTTGCTTAGCCTAATGTCTCTATCTTCCATCAATCGCTGCATTCTTTATCTCTAAAATCGTACAGTTTTTGTTAACATTTTCAGCCAATTGGCCTTCTCAAAGATACCAATAGGCTAGGCTATATGTATATAGGCTACATACATTATTTATAGGCTATATGTACCTACATCTTGGAGAAGGCCAATTGGTTGACAGCTAACCAAATTGGCGACAATTTGTTCACAAAATTCTAATTTCTGGAGAATAATTAAAGTATCTTTATTTCTTTCCAGATAATCCTGAACTCGATGCACAAGTACCAGCCCCGCGTGCACATCATCAAAAAGAAGGAGCACACCGCCTCGCTGCTCAACCTCAAGTCCGAGGAGTTCCGCACCTTCGTGTTCACCGAGACCGTCTTCACAGCCGTCACGGCCTATCAGAACCAGCTGGTGAGTGATTGACAGCCGGCCTCGTCCAATGGCTGAGGTCTTTATGACGACAGCTCGTTCAGCTCCGACGGTCCAGAGAACCGAGATTGTGAGCAGCTGAAACATAAGATGCTCCTCAGAAAAATGAGAAACATGAGGAAATCAAATAGTTTTTTTCGTTTGATGACCCAAGACCCTGATATTTTTTTAACGGTTGTAGGCTATGTTAAACATTCCTTCGTCCTAATAGATCACCAAGCTGAAGATCGATAGTAACCCGTTCGCCAAGGGTTTCCGGGACTCCTCGCGGCTCACCGACATGGAGAGGTACAGGGGATTCCGGGACCACCCCCCGCTCTTTACCGCTCCTCCCGTCTTGGCTGCCATTATATGTATTTCTCTTCTCACCTTCCGTCCTTTTCACCCCTTCATGTTTACTTCCTTTTATCCCTTGTTTTTATTTTGATCCCTCTGTCTTCATGCTACGTTCTTTATTTTTTCGTTCCTTGTAGGCCTACGTCTTTATTTATTTATTAAATA
>NC_044058.1:12682668-12690168 GCF_902167405.1 Gadus morhua
TCCTTTTTATTTTATGACTTGTTTGATCGATTGATAGCGTAAAACATATAGGTTTTGAACCATTCATGCTTCCCTATCTCCATCAGATAAATGGCAAATGTAATTGTGACAATGCCACTATTGCCATAGTAGGGAGGCAATTGCCTGGTTTCCTGCTGACAAACCACAGAAGGATGCGTATAGCTCACGCAACAGAAATCTGAGATTTAACACATGTTTGGCAACAAACGTTCTGCGTGTCCACGTCAACGCCATTGAAGACTTTGCTGACGTAGCAGGGACTTCAAGGGTTGTCCCATTTCACAGGGGAAGATTTAAGCCACTATCTGTAACTCACTGTTCTGTTACAAAGAGGGGTAGGGGTAGAAATAAGAAAGGGGACTGTGGCCTTACTTATATTCATAAGCTTCCTCTTCTTCCCCCCAGGCTCAGCTTTCACAACGTCAGACAACCTGTCCCTGGGCTCCTGGGTTACCACCACCTCCGGCTTCTCAGGCTTCCAGCATCCGCAGTCTCTGCCCCACCCCATCCAGGGCTCCCTGCCCCCCTACAGCCGGCTGGGCATGCCCCTGACGCCCGGCGCCCTGGCTGGCACCATGCAGGGCGGTGGGCCGTCCTTCCCCTCCTTCCACATGCCCCGCTACCACCACTACTTCCAGCAGGGCCCCTATGCCGCCATCCAGGGACTGAGGCACTCCTCCACCGTCATGACCCCCTTCGTATGACCTCTATGGTGTCTGTAAGGGCCGACTCCCGCCCCCTTCCCACACTCACAGACACACACACACACACACACACACACACACACACACACACACACACACACACACACACACACACACACTCCTCGCTCGGCCAGGCCATCTGTTGTGGCCGACCTACGTACCTTTGGTGACAACACGACGGGTCATGCTTCATGCTTCAAGCGCGGATCCGCCCCACGTCGAACCCTCACTATTGATTTGTCTTGGTTTGATGTCTCTCCTCCAGAGTGATTTTCTTTGTGTTGTAAATATTCCCACTGTAGGCCTATCCCTCCGTCTGTGAAAATCAAAAAACAGAACAATCAGTGGGAGGTTGTACGAGAGAGAGAGAGCGAGAGAGAGAATGATTATGAAGCAGATCTGCAGACTCCTCTTATGAACCTCAACGACACAAATTATTTCATATGAGCTTCATATAAACGGATGTTACCTGACCTGAGTTCCAGACAACACCTCAGCCTTCTAGAAAGAACAATATTTTTGGGGATTTTGGTAAGTTTGTCAAGGCAGTGGCTGTAAGGCAAGTGGATGGAGACTCACTTCGGTTTGGAATTTTCTGGCATGAGTCTGGGCAAGTGTCCGAGAAACCTTTCTTTGAAGTGCCCAGTGAAATATCTGAGCTCAGCAAGGGTTTCAAACATTTCTCCGGTGGAACAGGGGGTGGCAGCCATCTTGTTTGCTGTGTCTCATTTTAGAGATCTGGCAAAAAGAAACAAAAAGCAATGTTCTGATGAAAATAATGTCAATAGCATATGGTAGAAAGCAATGTACAAATATGCGAATGCTACAAATATAGCCAATTCTTACTGTAGAATAAAATACTTTAGGAGGCATGCAGAATCCTGTAGATCAATCTTTAAATAGATAACAATGGTAAGTTTTCACCTTAATTTTAGGCTTTCTACATCTTCAGAAGCAAAAAGCTTTAACGACCAGTATTGTTCAAATATGTGCACGTGAATTAGGTTGTATTGTACAAATGTCCACCTTTGCTTTTCAATGAAACTACCTATAGAGAACTAAATGGCTATCCATCTTTTTTAGATCAAACACCGCCGGTGTAATGTCTAAAATGAATGTGCACCAAAATTCAGAATCGGATGACCAGATTCAACATGTGCATGTGTGGATCATGTTTGAAAGACATTAATTGTTCATACCAAATCCCAGAGATACACATATTCTTTATCCTTCAGTGTTGTTACTGGCCGGTCCTCTTGATATCCAGAGCTAGCAGTCACTGGGACTGGAGAGCCTCCCGAAGCTAGCGCATGGCTGACTGTGGGCTCACTGTGTGGGGCTGCCCCAGAGGAAACCATCGTTATTCTGTCCTTCTGACAGGATGGAGGGAAGCGGTAAGGAAAACTCTGTTTACAGCTGGGAGCTCGGAATTTCCTCACTGATTGTCTGCATAAAGGTGATTGAGGTGTTTATATGGCCAAAGTTAAAGCAGTTTGAAAAATGTTAATAGATAAACATTTGGTATACACAGGCACTGTGATGAATTGGTGATGGATGACATTCCCGTTAAGAACATACCTGTTTTCACATGCTATTTAAGGAGGGGACAGGATAAGGGGTTTGGATGCAGTTACAGCCAGCATACAGAATTACATCAGGATTATCTAATACACATACCAGGGATATGATGAATGATTTACAGAATTGTGTGAATTGTCAGACATCTTATTGATACCCACAGAGGAATGCTATGAAAGGAATTCTGAAAATATAATCCAAATACATTTGCATCCTATATAAAGATCGACCTTGGTTCAAAGAAAAGGTTAAGTGGCAGCATGACATCACACTGGTGCTTAACAGTAATATATAAACTTCATAATGTGACCCCTTGCATATGTTTTGTGTGCAAGCAGTACAAGCTTATTCACATGAGGGCCATAGGATGAACATGGTTGCTTTTATACACTTTACCCACCTTATTCCGAAATTAAAGTAAATCTCTGGTCCTGTCCTGACATGAAATGTATCAAAACAGATTGTACATATAAAGTGAACATTCATCTTCATAACTGTTGTTAGATAACATTTGTCAAGGACTTCTCTCTCTGTATTCGCTCATCTTTTACGAACACTGAAAAATAACAGCTTATTTGTCTTTGTTTCACTTATTTGGTTTGTTTGTGAATTCTTTGTATGCCATACATAGGCCTAACCTGAATATGACACCCAAGATATTGTGTTTTGAATTTTAAGTGCAATATATTTATTTTGCTCTCTGAGAAGGAAATGTAATGTACTATGCCACGTTAAAAAAGTTGTTATTTGTAAACTTGAGAAATATATATCGCCACACAATGATTTGTTTGCATTGTCTTTTCTATCAAGTCACTCATTTGAAAACACAAGTTTAACATATGATCAGTCTCTGATTTTGGTATTCTGTCCATTACATCTCTAAACGGTTGACTGGTAGGACTTGGTTTATATTTTCTGTTGTATAGCTTTTTTAAAGAAAATATATATATCTAAACACCAACGCTTTTGACCTTGTTTTTTATCGATAGCAAATTAACTGATGCCCTCAAATTGTTTAAATGTATCCTACAGCGCTCCCTAGTGGTGCACCTTAGTAATACGACCTAGAAATGTCTCATCATTCAGGTCATCATAATTTTTGACACATTTAATGAAATGTTTCCATTATATTTGTGTGCGTTTAGATTGTGTGCATTCCATCCAATCGAAATAGATCTAGTGCTTGTTATGTGTTTTTCAACAGCAAAAGAAAGCAAGCAGAACAATGTTTGAACTCTTGTAAAATGTTAATTGGGATGCAAGGAACCTTTAGCTCTTTGTAAACAGCTGCCTGTTAGGGCTCTTGCTCAAGGACAAGATTGCCATTTCAATTTAAGAGGTGCTTTAGCAATTAGACAGGGCTACTGGGGCTTAGACCCTTTGAGAATGTGAATTGATACAGCCGACCGTTACACTGCAAGCATATACTGACCGCAATGCCCACGGACAGCCCAAAGTCAGCGCACAGACATGTATGTATGCATGTGTACCGTGCAAATTGCAGGGGCATAAACGAGCAATTACCTATAAATAAAGAGTACACTTCATCGGACTGCCTGTGTCTATGGGCATTTAGTGAGACACACACGTCAACATAGTGTGTGTGTGTGTGTGTGTGTGTGTGTGTGTGTGTGTGTGTGTGTGTGTGTGTGTGTGTGTGTGTGTGTGTGTATGAGTGTGCATGTGTGTGCGTGTGTGTGCGTGTGTGTGTGTGTGTGTGTGTGTGTGTGTGTGTGTGTGTGTGTGTGTGTGTGTGTGTGTGTGTGCATGAGTGTGCATGTGTGTGTTTGTCTAATAACTTTGGTATGCAATCAAGAAGGTAGACAAATGAATTGGCATACTCGAAACACAACTGCAGTTGTTAATTAGCAATGCCCAAACAGCTGTTTGACTTCTGAACCTGGAATGTTCAAAAGGATTCTCCCGAGACTAATGACACTCTTGTACGTTCTCAGTGGAGTCAGGTGTGTTAGATAAAAGCTCCAAGGCAATCCACCATGACCCTAAATGACACGGCCATGTACACCGACCGACCCACTCACTAAATGCCTGCCTGCCCCCTTCCTTACTCCCTGACCACTGTGTAGAAGCCCCCCGCTACACATGTCCTCTCTACACATGTAAACCAATACACACCCGTCTATCACCACCACCATCACCGTCCACCGCAGAGAACCCCCCGCCGATCGATGGCGGGACGTTAGTCACCGTTTCACCAGGAAGAAGGGCCCACTTCCACCTCGATAAGAATCAGTTACATCCTTTGAAAATAAATAAATAAACAAATAAATAACATCCCAGTGTGGCCGTGATCGGATTAGAGGGATAGGGGAAGGGCGGACGAGCCACCATGAGGTATGGCCAAACAAATTGAAGACAACAGTCGGGCCCGAGAGTCCATTTCGGGGCCTAATTTACACAGTGAGTAGCGCAAGCTGAATCTGATGTCATTTCCATCAATTTTGCATTTTGCCCCCTCCTTCCCCCACTTTGTGCTTTTAGCGGTCGTTTGAATCGTCTGGTGGAGGATCGTGGAAGCATAATAGGAACTCCGGAGGGCAGACACGGTGCATTACAATGTCGGGGCCGGCGTTTAGCACGGCGCTCCAGTGAGAGGGCTCTGCTGTGGGACACAGTGTATCCATCGCTGGGTGAACCCTCTGCAAATGGCAGACAATGTGGTAATAGCTCAGGGGAACAGCCTTTAGTGCTTGAGACAAGCTACTTCAGGCTCGTTTTCCTCTTCCGCGAATAAAAGTTAAGCATGGAGGACTTTTAACATGAAAGAAGACACATCTTTGAGGAACGTCCGTACCATATGCAGAGTAGTCTGAGTTCGCTTGAGTTTAAGAGGACTGTGAATGCAAGCCACGGATGCATAGTTCATGTATAGTTTAATAGTCCACAATCATCGTCTGTAGTATTGCTTATTTTATTATCGACCTATAGCAACTTTGTCCAAGGGCCGTAAGCGCCAATATCTTGGAATACCTTGAACAACTCCATGTGTCTCTAACTGTTGAGTGTTCTGACCCGAAGATGAATCATCTCGTTGACCTCAACAGGCTTCTGCTGTACTGGGACAAGCTTCCGACCTTAGATTCTGACCTTTCTCGGCCTCACTATTCTTAGCTGACTTGCAGATTTTTCACTGAGTGGAAACTCTGAGTAAGTATTTTCCCGATAGAC
Organism: Gadus morhua; assembly: GCF_902167405.1. NCBI lineage: Eukaryota > Metazoa > Chordata > Actinopteri > Gadiformes > Gadidae > Gadus > Gadus morhua. The sequence goes on from NC_044058.1 coordinate 12,688,161, forward strand.
ATGCCTTTCTTCCAAAGGGAATGCTAGAAGGGCAGAAAACATGATGATAATAGCACCCTAGGTCACTTTAGTCCCCCCACCCTTCATGTTGAGCAGGGCCATTTGTCTGTTTGTGAATAGTCTGTATAAATACTAATAGCTCACTGAAGCAGTATAAAACAATACTTCAAGAAAACTCAATTGTTCAGGATTACTTCAGTGTCAGTGTCAACTGAAAACTGAAAACCTCAAGTTTTAATTGACTCATGCATCAGGGACACAGGCCGTGTGTGTGTGTGTGTGTGTGTGTGTGTGTGTGTGTGTGTGTGTGTGTGTGTGTGTGTGTGTGTGTGTGTGTGTGTGTGTGTGTTCTACTCGCTCTCTCTTTTTCATTTCTAGCCGAATGTATCTGGGCTTCCGTGTCGGCAGAGGCAGCAAGGTTTGATAGCAGGAAACATCGGCGAGCCGGCGGCATAACAAGGACTTTGGATGATGAAATGTCCTACAATGCCCCAAACACCATCTCATATAGGAACCCTCCCCCCTCTCTCTCTCTGATAAGGAGAGTCTAACCTTTCCTGAGAGAGAAACACGATTGGATCGGCGTCTCAAAAAGGGGCAAGCGCAACAAAATCAAATGGCCGTCGAGCCCGTGTCATGCATAATTAATTGGTCCGTCTACGACCAACTACACAAAAATCCATGGTCATTCGATTAGGAGGTTTTGAAGGACTCTAGAAAGTGCATCGCTGTCTTAAGTCCCTTCCCCATTCACCTTGCTGTCTGCTCGTGTCTGCTGGCAGGAGGGTGTTAGCCTACACGCATTTAACAAGGTTAAGTGCTGTTTTAAGAGCGAACACTGGCGTTAGACATTCTTGGGTTTTAGACCAAGTAACTCAGGCACAACATTTATAATCCACCGGGCCTACTCAAAAACACGAGTAGAAAACTTCAAGGAAAATCTGCAGTATGCGACTTTCACTGCATTCAGTCTTGTTTGAATCTGTATGTAATCATCATTGATACAAAATAAAACAGCCAGCCTTTTTTGAGTGTGTTTATTGCCATATACAAGGTTGCTTTTTGTATGCCATATTTAATTTACAGGGTGGCAAATAGTACACTGGACAATAATCAACCGCAGTTTAACTTATTTCTGAGTCTTTTAGGGATCAATTTCCTTAACTTCTAATAGAAAAGCGCAAGCACTTCTTAGTCATGCAGCAGCAGTGTACCTTTAGTACCAAGTAGTACAATGAAACAGTAAACACAACCACTGCACTGAATAGACCTCTTCTGCAACAAGGCTCTGCTGAATGGCGACGGCGCCCCCTTGTGGACATCATTAGAGGGTGGTGAAATACAGCGCATTCAGTCAAACTGCAACTAGGCATTTATTTAAAAAGAGCAATTATTGAGGGCTTAATAACGATGCATAAACTTCATATATTTATGTAAATTCATATGGGGGGGCAAAACGATGGCATTGCATTACTGAAAATCAATCATCTTATCCAATTGTCATGAAAATACAATTGAACATGAAAAACAAAAATGTTTTCTTTAGTCGTCCAGCAATTTCCAACAGAAATCTCCCAAGTGTCTGAATTACGGCAGCCTTTATGAATTTTTCACAATAGAAGTCCCTTCTACGTACGATCACATAATTAATGAAAGAAAATCTCAAATAGAAGTACCATTAACTTGCCGTTTTAGATGTTTTAATGTTGTTCTTTCTAAAATGTCAGTTGATTTATCGTTTTGTTTAACAGGCTGTTTTTGCTAAATGGGCTATTATTGGCCCTGTTCACCTGGTGGTCATATTTGTTATAAATGCCAGCAGGGTGATTGAAGTTAATAAGGAATTGTTCATTCAGTATCCTGTTGGTGTTTAGAACCAAGGTCATACGTGTGTGTGTGTGTGTGTGTGTGTGTGTGTGTGTGTGTGTGTGTGTGTGTGTGTGTGTGTGTGTGTGTGTGTGTGTGTGTGTGTGTGTGTGTGTGTGTGTGTGTGTGTGTGTGTGTGTAT
>NC_044058.1:12695168-12747668 GCF_902167405.1 Gadus morhua
CAGGGTTAGAGTGAGACACAGGGTTAGAGTGAGACACAGGGTTAGAGTGAGACACAGGGTTAGAGTGTTACACAGGGTTAGAGTGAGACACAGGGTTAGAGTGACACACAGGGTTAGAGTGACACACACAGGGTTAGAGTGAGACACACAAAGGGTTAGAGTGAGACACACACAGGGTTAGAGTGAGACACACACAGTGTTAGAATGAGACACAGAGTGAGAGGGCGACACAGGTTGAAGTCAGACAAATAGAGAGTGAGACACGGGTTGGAGTCAGACGAATAGAGAGTGATACACACAGAGGGTAGAGTGAGACACAGGTTTGAATGAGATGCATAGTGATACACAGAGTGAAAACTGAACAGAAGATTGATAGAGGGACCAAGAGAAGTGGTGTGTACCAGAATCCAGGCAGAATGCCAAGCTTTTGTAACAGTTGAAAAAAGAGAAGTCATTGTTGCTCCTGCCAGATCTTTTCAATTTGTCCTGAGCTGCAAACTCCCAACATCCCTTTCAAAAAAACACTCAATGGGGCCGTGTACCAACCCTAGGACACTCACAGATACTGAACGTCCCGTTAACAAGTCACTATTGAACGTGAATGTGTATGGGCGCTTGTCAACTATTGTGTTAATGTTTAAAAATGTACACCAACACAAAGAAAATAAAGGCACAAAAAAGATGGCAGGCATGCAGTGCTCTGTTGCTTGAACAAATAAGGCTAGATCCTTACCTTTCTGAGCACATCTTTGAGCTGCAGGTGGTCCTGGAGCAGTTTTCCTGAGTAGACAAGCCTCTGGTCCTTGGACAACTGCAGAGAGAGAACGGAGAATGATACGTTTTCATGTATGTTTTCTCAACTATACTGTACTTGCCCAGCAGGTGGGCCGCTTCCATCTAAACCTTAATGACCCTTTTTATATAGTCTTATTTAGTTATATGAACGAGCTATAATAAAGAATCAAGCGGTTGTGAACTCTAGCCAACGCTTCGTGCATGGCGATGTATCTCATACCCAACAATGCAGTTTAATGCATGTATACATTCTATGTTCCTACAATTTAAGGGACAGCTTCTCGCTGCTAACAGCAACTAGGGCTGATGTCAACGCAGCCCGTATGGAGGCGGGTCTGGCACGCTTAGACCTGAACTCAGTGATAGTCCATCTCGAGCGCGGCACGGCGCAATTAAACTGGTTGTGAAAAAGCAACTCAGCGTGGCATGATACAACTCAGCACGGCCAAAAGAGCTGAAAAACCAACGCTTACAGGCCCAGAGTGCACTCAAAAGGAGCAGCAGAGAATGCTGCAATTTGCATGGTAGCATGTCGTTGCACAGAGGCATGGTTTCATTTCAACTTATACTTCTGTGCTACAAATGTACTCAAGTGTACGACTTCTACCAACCATTTCCAATCAGAGTTGAGGAAGTATTTTGGGAATAGTGAATTTAACTCAATGGTCTCAGCCTCATTCAAAATATATAATTATCTTGATCATTATTATGAAATTGTTCGAACGATGCATAAAAGTGCCGTTACTGTATGAAGACCACAAGGATTGGCCCTGGCACTAAGCTAACAACCTTGGACTGAAACCTCAACATTGTCGCCAGTAGAATGCCACAGAAAACCTTTGCAGCATAAATGTTTTCTTTAAATTATGTGGATAACACTAATATGAATAGTTACCAAGGTAACTGCAGTCTTTGCCCAGGAAGGTCAGATAAAATGCATTTGGATAAATCTGTCCAAATATCAAACAATTGTATAGTTTGTGTGGATACTAGCTTGTATTGGCGTTTTGCATAGGTTATTGATGAACGCGTTTAGCAGTGTTAGCTGCATATGTTTGGATATTAGGGTTAAACAGCACCGCATTGTTTAATTTCTATGACCCCATTTTTTATGGAATTTGAATAAGCCGGAGCCAGTCTGAAGAACAAGCCAATTCCATACCTGATGTGTGTCCCTACACCTTTAATATCTCAACAGGTTGAACCATGAAGAGGACCTAACCTCAGACCTTTCTCTTGCGGTAACAAAACCACATCAACTACTCGGGCCTACTTGTGCATATTTTGACAACATTACCAAGCCTACCCTCAGCCTAAAATCAAATAAAAACTTCTTTATTACCTTTCACCCCTGAGAAACATTATAACGTAATGGCTGCAGGCAAAGGCAAGGTAAATATAAACATAACTATTAATATGTTCTAAAATATACGGTTTACACAACCTACCGGCTTGCTAGGGTACACAATGGAGATATGGCTCTTCAGCTTCTCCACAGTCCAATTGAGGAAGCAGTTGATGGTCTGGTCATTGTACTTCTGGTTGGGCGCCTTGATGACCAAGGTGACAGGACTGTCAACTGTCCCCGAGTCCATTGCTCATATTACTACAATGGGTGGGTGGTTGGAGGTCAGGGCTCGGAATTATCTGTGGTCGACGATTCACCACTTTAATGTCATCATTCTTACCTCATGGCACCAATCTAACCTGTGTCAATGATGGCTGGGAGGCCAGGTAGGTAGATCAGGAGCGGGGCAAAACACTGCTCTCATTGCCTTTCAAACTTGTTGCGGGTCTGACCAAAAAGCTGGTGGAGAAGGGAGTATCATTTTGTTGGTTATTTCATATGATTTTTTTGTATTTTTAGGATGGCTGCAGAGCAGAATAGTTAACATAAAACTGAATTAATTGAAGAACATTTGGCATGGACTCTGGTCGTATGTTAAATTCCGAAGCGTTACGGTCTAAATTAGATCGATGACGATATGACCTACCACTAACTACTGAACAGAAAGCCTTCAATGTCAGTTGCCAATAATACTAAAATGATTCTCGGGACATGATCGTAACCTAATAACTACTAGATGAGGGACCTGGTGGGTTGACATCTCACCTGCGACTTCTGTTGAGCTGTCAAAATAATAAGTAATCTCAAATCACTCACATGTAGCCAGCAAAACTAAGCCTGCATCCACATTAGTTGGTTATTCCTTTAAATACCAATACATTGTAGGTAAGACGGGCCTGTGTGAATGTTCAGAAAAAAGATAACAATTTAAAAAACGTAGATTGGATAACTAACGAGTGGTTTTCGGGTCAACGATAGCTTGTTTGCTAGCAGGGCTAGCGGGCACACTACGTCGTGCTCACTAAACACGCAACATATGGAGCAACACAAGTAAAGGTTCAATTACATTTTTTGTCGTGCGGTTGCTTTGCATTTAGGGTTAAAATGCAATACAACCACCAAATGTGGTTTCTTGGTCTTCACGTCCACGATCCGTAGCTTGGCAGGTTTGTTGTTGTATTGTCGGGCGTGATACCGGAAACGACGTCATGGTTCCTCTGTAGCCTTACCGACGATCCTGACTGGACAACAGATGTTAAGTACGGATAAAATACTGTATTCAACTGTAGTTTCTAATAATAATAATGAATATATTTAGAGATCCATGCCCATGTTTTTAATTTTTAATTTTTTTATTTTCACATTTTGACACTTTTTCTTGGATGTTTATGGACTGTGGGAAGATGGATTTCCAAATTAACTATGTTGCATTTGGAAATAAAATATGTTGAAAACAGTACTTATCTGACACAATAATTAAGTTGTATGCTACTCGTTTTAAATGACTGAGTAAATGAGTTAATAAAGATAATCTATTTTACAGTGGAGTATATTAATTTGCTAAAGATGTGTGTTGTAGGTGTGTACACATGTTGCAGGTTTGTTTCTAAAACCACTGAGCTGACTTCATTGAATTTTTCATATTTCCAGTTTACTGCTCTAATTTTCGTAGTACTTCATTGGTTAACTGTTGGCTGTAAAAGTTTATTTTCAAGTGTCCAGGCATCCACCCCAGCAGGAAACGATCGAAGTCTGCCCATGCAAACGCGAACATCTCTGTCCACTCCGCCTCGAGGGCAGCAAAGTCCACCTCTTTGTTAACCGACGACTTTAGCTCTTTGAAATAATGGGTCAACAAGCCTGGCACTTTCTTTTGACACTCTCGCCCCTCCAGACAACTTCCCAATAAATAAATAACGTCTTTCATTCCACAGCCTCCGCCAACATACTGAAAGTCAACTGCCGCAACATCCCGTCCTCCTTGGGTAAAACAAAAATTTGCCAATTTGGCGTCCCCATGAACAATGGTCTTGAAGTGACATTCATTTAGGGTGCTGTCGATGTCCCCAGCAGCTGTCTTGAGCTTGCCGTCCTCCATGGACTCCAGCTCATCTGGCCTGGTCTCCAGGTGCCAGTAGGTACCAACCGGCCACAGGCCTTCTGGATCCACACCCAGGAAGAGAGCATGGAAGTGTGCCAGCCATCTGAGACAAACACGTATTTCTCTGTCTTTCACGCTGGTCCTTTAATAAAAGGAAGTTTGATCAGGAAAATTATAATTTCTTTACACAATAGTCATTAAATACTTCTGTTGTATTCTGTTGAAGCAGAAGAGCTATATTATGCATTAATATTTGTGTCTGGATAATAAATGACATTTCACAGATGTTACCTTCGTTGATCAAAGCCGGCCGCATCAAGATCCTCTAGAACTAACAGCATCTCTTCTCCACATGAATGGGTCGCCAGACATGCTGGTATCCTGCAGCTGGGCTTGGTGGAGTAGTTCTTGTACCAGTGGCTCTCGATGTGGTACGATTTTGCTTTACGCATGTGAGAGTGATCCGTACGCTCGGTATCATTTGGAAATTTGACGTGTTTCACAACAACGGAGGGCCGATCACTCCCTTCCAGATGAACTCGAATTATCTTCCCATAGCCGCTCCATAATGGCTGGATGTTTGCGCCTACACTCATCTTTGACGCGCCGCACGCCTGCAAGATGAGGTCCTGGTACTCTTGTTTCATTTTCAGATCAGATTAGCCGTTCAGTTTATTTAAACAGGACACCGAACGGCGTAGACATTTCAGAATTCAATCCCACAGCTTCGAAAACTTCACAGTCCCTTATACGCAAGAATATAAACAATGTACCCGTCCTATTTAACCTTAGGCCTGTCCAAACACGAACCATACACCGTGAAGTATCGTACATGAGCACATGGGGTTAGTGTGATAATTATAAATTGGTACATGAGTTATACCATCTACATTAACCAATAAAACAATAATAATACTTCCGATCCACGGAATTGGAGCTCTGCCACAGCTCTTCAGCCAAGCAGGAAGCTCCAACGGAATGAGATATTCAGCAGATTGTAGTGCCATCTACTGAGTCGGAGGGTAATTACGTTTGATAGTTGAAAATTATAGTTTGAACCAAAAATATAGAAGACATTATGAAAAGCTATACTAGCTATGATACTAAACATTAAATTAACTATTCGAGTATTTTAGTTTTCAGTTCAGTAAAGAGGGTACATTTCATTTGGAATACTTCAAATATTACATATGCACAATAGAGTTTAAAGAAGCGACTACATTGTTACTTTCACAAATGTCTTAAAGTCTACACTTACCCATGATCCAGTTTGTGTAATGGGGTTGAATGGTTACTGAGGTACAGAACAAAATAATGTGATTTCGATGAATCATCATTCATTGAAATCACATTGACTTCACATCATCAAAACATTACCTGCAAAAAAGCGTGGATGTTAATGTTAATGACGCAATGTATGTGCTAATTTATTAGTCATATCCCAAGTACACTTTTATCGAAGGCCATGAAAAAGAAGTTGGTGTCAAATACATAGCACTTTCTGATATAAAGATACAATTTATGAAATGTTTATTACACTTTATTAAGGGACATTAATTATTAAATATAAATCTTTTTAAAAACCTTTATTTGGTGACCCAATAATAATATATAATACAATTTTGCTCGTTGTGCGCAATGACTTTATTGACTTTCATTGTTTATCTTTATTTTAAACCATTATTTTATATATATTTAGTTTTACAATGTATTTAAATCAACTGCAACTGTGAAACGCTATAAACATCCCCAAGACCTTTGTGATTTCCCTTGTATCAGTCTGATAGAGACCATATGAAGACTCGATATGTCTCTATCGGCCCTGCCGATAGAGACATAGTCAAATGTGTTCAAAAGTTGTAGGCTGAAGGCTTATAGGCGTTAGTCATTAACTCTGCTGAAGGCGGGGAGATTAAGATAGGTTAGTGTAGTGTTGATATGTTTCTTTCGGAGAAAGAAATGTTGTGAGCCAGCTAAAGGACACAAGGTCCTCTCTAAATGCCATTTTAGACGTTAAACATACAATTGGGAAAACTAAATTCAAGTGAAATAGAAAGTTCAGGGGTTGAGAAGCTCCTCAAGAGATAAGAGGCAATGGCTTAATTTAGTTAAGACTTGTTGCTCAGTATTGTGTGCAGGGTTGTGTGTGATCATCTGGTGGCTGCATGCAACAAGTCGGGATAGTGGAATAGAGTGGTAAATCGATCAGCTCTATCCTCTATCCATCCTCAGAATTGTCCATTTTAATCATTGGTCATATGTGTAGAAGGCTGACCTGCCTCAACTGTCTTTCTACTGTATCTGTGCGTTTGTCATAGACACCAACCTAGTTTTATATGTTGCTATTCAAGAGTGACTGAAGAACAGACCTCTAGAAACTATTGCCTTTGCCTTCTTGCTGGCCGGAGGAGAGTATTTAATAGTAGTCTGCTGCATACTTTGGCTATGACTTAAGCCTCTACCTAAAAATAGAAACAGATAAATGACTGTGTCAGAGCGCTGACTAAAATGTGACTCTGTTTGGGACCCTTTGTTGTCTTACTTTGAAGAACCAAAACCAAGCCCTTCTGCCAAACGTTTTTGTACTCGTTACGGCTAATGTAGATATAATACATATTTTTTTGTGTATGCATATATATCTATATAATTTTTTTTTATGTATGCATATATGTTTATGGTGAGAGATGAATGAGTATGATCCTTTATCCTTGATATGATTGCAATATTCTGATTGTTCTGCTGTGGTTAAAAATAATACAAAATCCCTCTTATGAATTGCATGCTGAGGCTATACCTTATTTCTTTGGGGAATTATTTTTTATTACATTTATTATAAATCGTAATCAATTGTAATAATAATATGTAGAAAAAGAGGACATAGAATAGATTAGTAAAAAAAAGGGAAACAGGTCAAATAGGACAAACTTTATTTGGTAAAACGAGCAATTTAACTTTAATTGAATATTTGAGTGTATGCAAATAGGGTGTTCAAATATCCAAATGCACTTTTAAATGGTAGAAGTCAGCAATACTTAAATTTGCTTTCTTATTTCAACTCATTTGATATTGGGTTGTGTGTGTCCATCTCCACAAAGAGACTAATCAAATCACGATTTGAAGTCAAAGTCAGTGTTACACTCCGAGGGTTAGGTTGTTGTGTATTGCTAGATTAACTGAACAAATTCAAGACTTCAATTGATTCCATGAATACACTTTATCGATTATCTGATCAATCACACGCAAGCACTTACAACACCCCCTGCCCTACATCAAGAACTTTCTAGACGTCTGTGAGACTTCCAAATTAAACCAATGGTGTATATACTTCCAGTCAGCCTTTTTAAAATGTTTTCCATGCATCCATATATCCTCTTATTTTTTTTTATTAAAATGTTTTCCTTGGTTAATAATAGTTGAAATTCCAACTATTGAATAGTATTGAAAGCTGTAGAAGTAGAACTGTCGTTCATCCCTCCAAGCTGTACATGTTGGTATAGTCCAAATGACAGCAACATGAGCAAGTCCACAGCTAGCTGCCAGTCTTACTAAGGCACATAGCATCTATACTAGTTATATATTTACAGCTGAGTTATTATAGCCTAATTTTCCTAGTTGTACGTATCATGTCTGCTCCAAAGAAAGGAGACCTATCTTCCACAGAGAAGGAACTGTTTCAGGTTATCACAGCAGGTACGTTAAATCCTTCAGCTAATGCTAACATTGAGATTAGCTACACTGGTAGCTGCAATCTGTGATAGTAGTCTGATCATTATTACGCAAATGTGGATTACATGCAATTTGCTTTAATAAGCGATAGTTTTACAACATGAAATTAAATGTAATTCATTATTTCTATTGTTCGTGAACATCTGACATTTTTAACTTAACGTTAAATGCAACAACATGAGAACTTGTGATTTCAAGTGGAGTTCTTCGGTAACGTTGGTTGGCAGATGGTGTGGAAGACATGTGTGCAAGTGGAGATCGGGGCGTTGGATTTGAATAACTGCAAGATGCTTAGGCGTCATGACAATACTGGTCGGTAATTAGAGTATACATTTTTTTCTTTTAGGAAATGTGCAGGAGGCGTCAAGACTTCTTGGCTGCAAGGATGTGCGGGTCAACTGTTTGGATGAGGTATGAAACAAGAGACGTTCTAAAGCAAGCTCAAACGGGACAACACGGGGATTCTTGGCTTGACACAGCAACGGGGTTCTCAGGGTAGTCAAGACAATGGAGAGCATTGAATGAGGTTCTCTCTATTCTATACTTCCTGCCTGTCAAAACAGGTGTTCGAAATTGCCAACATAATTTTCACTACTTTGCTAGAGATGCGATAGCCTAGTTTAAATGTTCAAACAATAACCTATATATAATAATTATGTTAGTATGTATTCGAGGTTCGGCCCTTTTGTCAAAAAGAAAGATATCCATAGCCTACCCGTAGGCAAGCAACCAAGATGCTTAAACATTTACCAAACCTCATTCATTAACCTTTTGCTTTCACTATATATTGCTTGGATAATAAAATTATATTTCATATAATTTCTATGAAATAAGTTGTTATGATTCTAGTCAGGTTCATCGTCTTAAAATGTGTTGCATAACGACCTGCCAATCCTTGTATGTAAAATGTATGTAATCCCTAATTCGGGATGGGAATTCCTGTCAAACCAATAAGCAAAACACGGGAAGGGCTCGACGATAGTGTTTTCTCGGCTACATTATGATAAAATTAAACTCAAATTGACAATCATGCAGAAATCTTTTTTCCACTAGCCCAATATAAATCCTTTATGACTCACCGTATCCTCTGTTACAGTTAACACTTCAGGTTGCACACACTTAAAATCTTTCCTGTTGTCTCCTTCACAGAATGGCATGACGCCTCTCATGCATGCAGCCTACAAGGGGAAGGCAGACATGTGCAGGCTGCTACTTCAGCATGGCGCAGACGTCAACTGTAATGAACACGAGCACGGCTACACCGCACTCATGTTCGCCGGCCTTTCAGGTACAGTGTTTGTAAAACATTTACATTTATTTGTATTGTTTTTTTAATTTTGGGAAATTATTGACAGACGATCATTTCAACAACTAATGGCAATCAAAGTCAATTCACATAAAACATACATGTACAATCATAGATACGTGACCATAAACATGTTTGGCAAAAGCAAGAGACATGACTCTGCTGACTCCCTCCATTTCCCCCCAGGCAAGACGGACATCACCTGGATGATGCTGGATGCGGGCGCCGAGACTGACGTGGTGAACTCTGTCGGCCGGACGGCTGCTCAGATGGCCGCCTTTGTCGGTTAGTTGGAAGGACACACGCCCACTCACGTTGGGAACTGGGAATCTGATGTAACCTTTATACGTTTTCTCTTGGTTAAACACAACCCAATCTTTATTCCTCCCCAGGGCAGCACGACTGCGTGACGGTAATCAACAACTTCTTCTCCCGGGCGGGGCTGGACTACTACACCAAACCCCAGGGTCTAGAGAAGGAGCCCAAGCTGCCGCCCAAGTTAGCTGGTCCACTGCACAAGCTTATCATGAGCACCAACCTCCACCCCGTTAAGGTAGGCCCAGCTGCCCTCCACATGGAAGCTTGGCTCAGCCTTGTCCTAATCCAGACTTTAATAGAATTGAACCAGCATATTCTATATATTCAGATCCCACCTGTTGACAACTAGCCATGGGGTGAAATGCAGTGTGTGACCCCTAAACAAGGAGATTGCTGAAGTGCAACAAAGCTCTGTCTAGCATACAAACCTAACTGTATTGTGTCTTTGCATAATATTATGTATCAGTCATCACTACCTCACTAAATGTACCTTGTTGACCAACCAGCTACTTCCTAACTGGATGTTTAAGCTATGGTAGATGGTTAGTTTTGTAACTGTTTTTTTAAGCCATGGTAGATGGTTCTGCCGGTCAGACAACCAGCAGTTTTGTAACCGGTTGTTTCCATCATTGGTAGATGGTTCTGCTGGTGAAGGAGAACCCTCTGCTGGCAGAGGTGGGTGCTCTGGAGAAGTGCAGGCGGGTGATGGAGCTGATCTGTGAGAAGTGCATCAAGCAGCAGGAAATGAACGAGGTGCTGGCCATGAAGATGCACTTCATCAGCTGCGTGCTGGCGAAGTGCTGCTCCTTCCTCAAGGCCGGCGAGGACAAACTGGAGGGCCTCATCAAGAGGTGGGTGTGCCCGGGGCTATCTGTAGAAACGACTTGATACGTTCCACACTTGAAACTGGACTTTTATAGGGCTTGTACCCTGTCCAATCGCGATGAACACCTATATTTGGGAAGTATTGGTAGTAATGGTGTTTTCGACATTGTTTAGTAATTAATCGTCAAATAATTTGTCACAATGTAGAGATGTTGTGTTTGTAATTGCCACAGCGTTTCTCATACGAGACGGGGCAAAACAAAGTTTAGATGAGGTTAATGTGTATTTACGTTACATTTTAAATTGCTACAACTCTCTAGAGTCATCGCAAAATGTCGCCCAAAAAAGTATCGCCCAAAAAAACTCCAATGTTGCATTCTGATTTACGAGCCCTCTCGACCACTGTAAAAATTTGTAGGGGGTAGTCGTAGAACTGATACCGTTTTGAACCGATAAAAGTACCTGGAATTCGGTAGAGCTTACCAACGGTAAAACATCTTGTGCTTACACTCTGTTATAACACAAATGGAAAAATAGTCCGAACTTCTGAATTTCAACATTGTTAATTAATGTAGAGCTGTGACAAAGATTTTAACCGCAGAATAGATCTCACTTAATCTCAGGTAGCAACCTCAAGTGTCTATCTCTGTCTCGATCTGGCTGTCTGTCTCTCCTCCAGCTTGCTGAAGGGTCGAGAGGGGGATGGATTCCCGGTGTTCCAGGAGAAGTTTGTGCGCGAGTGCGTCCGCAAGTTCCCCTACTCCGACGCCACGCTGCTGCAGCAGCTGGTCCGCAGCATCGCCCCGGTCGAGATAGTGAGTCCGCCCTCAGGGTTTCTCCTGGCTCAGAGCAGGCCGGCAGGGGGGGGGGATGCACCAAACTAAGCTGATCGGCCCCGTGAACAGCAAAGCCAATGAGTCTGTGTTCACTTATTGTAATCGGTTTCTGCTGCTCATTCGATAAAGAAACATCATCCCCTTTAACAAAACTGGTCAATATAATATGATGTAATAATAACATTGGAAGGACCAGTCGATTGCAAAGGTCCCATCATAGTGGGTTACTAAACATTTCGATTTATCTACCTATTTATAAAATGGGTACCCCCGTATAATAAGAAGGCTCTGATCCTGTGTGGAAATGACATGACCCTGTGGTCAGGTTATTTTTTGGTGCTGGCCAGCCAGACCCTTCTTATCCATGGGACTGACCGTTTATTATTGGCCGCCTGGTTTGCTTCGAGTAGGTCTACAGCGTAGTGCTATCTGCTGGCCAAAGGTTCCCATTGCACCCAAAATCCATTCATCCTGAGATTATTCTATTCAAAGCTTTCTGAATTAGCTCATTATTCACAGTCATTTATTTTCCCTTGATTGACTGTTCATTTTCAATGTGGGAAATCCCTGACATTTATTTTGAATATTATGGGCAGGTAAACTATGTAAAAATGCATGCCTTCTACTAATGCCATAATATATGTTATTATATGCTACTTTAACTAAGGATTCACCGATTCATCAAACGAATTGTGCCAAAACGTGTTTTGTCGTTAGATGCCGTTAATATGCCTCAATAAATACAAAAAAGTCCCATGCAACTGTGTATATGCAGAAACCACCATTGTTGTTGATGGCATGATTCTCAATATTTGATTCCTGTGAGTTGACTGGGCCTGATCCACATCCTCTCTCTGTAGGGAAACGACCCTACAGCCATCTCCGTTCTGACCCAGGCCATCACGGGCCAGGTCGGCTTCATGGACGCAGACTTCTGCACCACATGTGGAGAGAAGGGGGCAGAGAAGAGGTGTTCCATATGCAAAACGGTATGTTTTGCACCTTCCCATATTGTTTATATGGTTGCAAGCATTGTTTTTACAATTGCATGGTTGAATTCGGATGTGGGTTTTCGATGATGCCCCCTGCACACACTGGGTAGCGACCCAGTACCATTTTGAATGGGAGTGGAACCCCCTAGCCGCCTGACTATCCTGGTTGTTTTCTACCCCCCAGGTGATCTACTGCGACCAAACGTGTCAGAAGATGCACTGGTTCACACACAAGAAGGTCTGCAAGACGTTCCAGGAGGAGAGGGAGAAGCAAGAGGAGGAGGCCGCTGTGTTGAGACAGCAGCAGAGCACCGGTGGGTCAAACCCTGCTGACTGAAACTCATACCCAGCACCTCTCGTTCTCCTGGGCAAAGCCCCTTGTGGGACAGGAACTGGACACACACTGGCAGTAAATCGTTAATGGAGCGGTGAAAAGTGATTGTTGACATACAAAGTTCATGCGAGATCCCTCTTCCTAAGCAGTGAGGTCTGGGTCACTTTAATTTGGCTTCGTATTTAGCAAGAGATGTGCACAACTCATCTTTTTCATGATTGTGTGGGTAGTATGAGCGGTCATCCGATCCATTGAGGTATTAGATTCGCAGACACGGTCAAGAATGAACACCAGATATACCAAACATACAAAGAGGTGCCAAACTGCTAATAATACCATCATTTTTAGATATTGTCATATTAGCCTTACACCTCTTGTTGAAAGGTGGAAGTGTTGCCACCATGTTCATCAATGTTGTGGTGATATACATTGTTTGATTTTAAATATAACTTGTATTTTCCAGAGGCCATGCAGAACCTCTCATTGGAGGGAACCCACACTGACAGTCTATCGTCTGACCCAGCTGTACCAGCAGAATCCTCAACCCCAACTCCTGACCAATGAGGTCGCTCCCCTATCGCAAACCCTGACCAACGAGATCCCGCCCCTATCCCATATCTGAACAAATTGGGTCCCTCCCCTAGCCTAACTCCTAACCAATAAGGTTCCTTGCCCTATCCCAGATCCTGACCAATAAGATCCCATCTCCATGTGGGCTCCTGAAGATGAAGATTGTATTGACGAGTTCCACCAGAAACACACGGTACTCTCTGAACACGCAAAGCCATCTGCCCAGAGGTTGGATAACTCTGAGGAACATGATGGCTGCCTGTTGGATCCTGTGACAAATTAAGACTCATTAATTATAAACTTAAAAAGTACGGAAATTTGTGTTTGGTTGATTATTTCTCTGTGGTAATAATGCTTTTTGGCAATGAATGTTATACCGTTGGAAAGCCTGTATAGTTCCCTTTCAAATGGTGCCCCATTTGTAAGGAACATGCACTTGTGGGATGAGCAGCAGAGCTGAGTATGTGGGTTGCGCCCATGAAAAATTTGCCATATCTTCTCTGCCAATGCCAAACAGCTTATTCTGCCATTGACTCGTTTGGTGTTTGGTGGATTTGATGATTGAAGTTTGAAGAACCAAGACATATTGGCAATTGAACAATTTATTCATTTCACAAACGGGAGCCTCAGTAGCGTGTGGAAGAACCATACACAGCCACAACAGCCTGGCACCTCATGCTGGTCACCAGCCTGGTCACACACTGCTGTGGGATGGCATCCCATTCTTCAACCAGCATTTGTCGCAAGTCAGCCAACGTGGTTGTGTCGGTCACTCTGGCACGAACAGCACGCCCAAGCTGATCCCACAAGTTTTCAATGGGGTTGAGGTCAGGACTGCTAACAGGCCACTCCATCCTCTCCACTCCCACATCCTGGAGGTAGTCTCTGATAAACCCCGCCCTGTGGGGGCAAGCGTTGTCATCTTGGAGGATAGAGTTCGGTCCCAGACTGGAGTTATGGGATTGCCACTGGTTGCAGAATCTCATCTCTCTATCTCTCTGCATTGAGATTGCCCTCCAATGATGACAAGCCTCGTTTTTCAGTGAGGAAGATGCCACCCCACACCATCACTCTGCCTCCACCAAAAGATGTTATTCTATCGGTGCAGAAATCAGCATAGCGTTCTCCGCGTCTTCTCCACACTTTGACCCTGTGATCCAACTGCCATAGGCAGAATCTGGACTCATCACTGAACATAACGTTCCTCCACATGTTCAGGTTCCAGTGCACGTGTTGCCGACACCAGCACAAACGGGCCTGACGGTGAAGGGCAGTCATGGCAGGACTCCTAGCAGCCCTATGAGACCGGAGATTGGCTGCGTGTAGTCTGTTCCGGATTGTCTGGGCAGAGAGCCGTCAGCCATATCGTCCTGCAAACCTTGACTGCAAATCTGTAGAAGACAGCCTACGGCACCTAAGTGCTGACAGGGTGATTGAAACGGTATTCTTGGGACGCCCACTTCGCGGCCTGTCTTTGACATCCCCCGTTATATGGAACTTGGCCTTCAGTTTGGAGAGGGTACTAGGGGCTCACCCCAAATAATGCCGCAACTTGGTTTTGCGGAACACCAGCTTGAAGTTGCCCAAACAGGTGCCAATCAGGCACGTGATTGGCAGCACCTGGGCATACCAGAAGCTCAAAACAAGTGTCAATAGCAACAGCAATATAACCTGTTTGGCAATGGCAGAAAAGATTTAGGAGAAATTATCAACCAAACACAAATTTCCTTACTTTTTGTCCTAAGTTTATATTCTGTGTTCCAACACGGATCCAAAAATGGCTGCCAAAGCAGAGTGCCCTTCATTCACACGAGGATAGTGTCCCAAAGTTTGAATTGTAAATTTCTTGTTCCTTCTTTTTTATTTGAAGTATTCTGACCGTGTTGTTTTATCTGTGTAAGAAAGCAAGTTTTGGTATGGTATTTCAAGGGAGAGGATAGAAGTTTTTTTTATTCAACACAGCTAAATTCTGCCTTAAACTGTAGCATTGTATGGTAACCAATAGGAATGGAGCTGTTTGCTGGAGTTAAGTATAGTGTGTACACGGTTTGTTATGCCATAGAATAATAAAAAAGTTAGCATTGTTGACATCCTGACAGCTTGGGAAAGGAAGGTTTTAAGGACTGCACAATCATGAAAAATTAATCAATAAAAAGCTATTCTAATATAAACAGCATTCTTGTATAAATTCTGAACAGTATCTACATAATTCGATATTTTTTTTTACCAGTTTCCGTTTACCTTCTTGAAAGCTAAGACTTGTTTTGAGTTCAGTAAAGTGGCAGTGTGTTTGAAAGATGGCTGATAGGGGGTGGTTGGCGTCTAACAGGGGGGGTAATCAGTGTCCTGTGCACACTGATTACTCATATTTTAGGTATGGTATCCCCTGAGAGAGTCCATATGGTAACCCTGGTCAGAGTCCAGTTTATGTATTTTATTGCTGACTTATCTGGGCTCCTCCAACCTTAAACGACACAGGGTGGTGATATTAAATCCAGTCTATCGATAAAGTTGTAGTTAATGAACAAGGCATGCAGAAGATCTTCCGAGTGCATGTGGAGACGGCTGGTTTATCCTGTGCACACTGATTACTCAACGTGCAACAGTTGTGAAGCCTCAGCCAGGAGGCCAATCAGACTCAGCCAATCAGACTCCGCCAGGTGAGGCTGCTTAAACACTGGTTTAGAAAGCGTACTGTGAACTCTACACTGAACTGGGCTAGAACTCTTGACTTCGAGATGTTTTGCTCTACATTGCTGGGTCAATTTTTTAAACTGGGATTACTGTTAGAACTTCTTGTCTGACAGTGAACGAGGTTTCTAGCTACCAGATACGCAAGACACGTCAAAGGAATATATAAGAGGAAAAAGGGCATACTTGTAATGTTATGCCCAAATCTAAAAGGTCCAGAGGTCTTGCAAATGTTGTGGGATTTAACGGTTTCTACTTGCCTGACCCTGCCTTACACTGGGTCAGTGATAATGCAAAGTCCTTCGTTGGGATATTCCGTATTTAATAATACATGATTTAAGCCACCAAAGTGTGTGTGACTCCCAAGTGAGTCCATCAAAAGATTAGTTTTGTGAATAACCATGGGGACCATCACCATTTGTCAGGGTTGGCCTGCTGCCACCAAGTCCCGTCATCTCACGACTCTGGACACCTGAGGTTGACAGTGAGGACCCTTGCGACCCGTCGAGCGGAGGTTGTCCCACTTCCTGTTCCTTCTCAGAGCACCAGGAAGCACTCCAGTGCAACATTGAGCATTGCAAGAGCGGTCCCTGCCCAGTACGCCTACCTCTCCAGTCGTTGGGCCTCATGGCTCATGTCCCCGGTCTTGAAGCAGTGCACTGTTAACGGGCCATTGGAGCCAGCTACGTGTAGGGGGTCTTAAAGGTGCTGTGGGTACGATTGAAGAGACATCATTTTGGTGCCATTTTTCACGTTGATGCTCATGTTCACGCCCCCACCCCCACTTTAATAAAAGGATTTAACCAATTTCACATTGATGTTCATGTTTTCACCCATTGTAATAAAATAAATCAAAGGTTAAATTTTGGCAAGAGATTTTATAATATACAGTGATCACGCAGCTCCAAACCTAAACATAATGAATAGCCAATTAAAAACAAAAATACACATTTGCCAAGGCATGTCCAAATGCATATCTTTTGCCCCTGCCCAACCATCAGTCTTCCATCATTTTCAACATCACAGTTATGTTAAGCTCTTCATTTTGATAGAAAGGTCCCGCCCCCATGGCAGAAGGCTTAGCTCTCCTTGGAACACAGACTCTGCTGAAGGAGGGTGGACCGAGGGCCCCGGGCCTCAAGCCAGCAGGCGGCTGTATTCAGCCAGGGCTGAAGACTTCTTCACTCCATCCCAGATACGAGCCGCGTAGTGGAACCTGTTTACATAGGCTAGTTTAGTGGAATAATGATGCGTTCAATGTACCCTAAACATAGGCTGGTTTAATAGAATAATGATGTGTTCAATGTACCCTAAACATATGCCGGTTTAATAGAATAATGATGTGTTCAATGTATCCTAAACATATGCTGGTTTAAAAGAATAATGATGTGTTCAATGTACCCTAAACATATGCCGGTTTCATAGTATAATGATGTGTTCAATGTACCCTAAACATATGCCGGTTTCATAGTATAATGATGTGTTCAATGTACCCTAAACATATGCTGGTTTCATAGTATAATGATGTGTTCAATGTACCCTAAACATATGCCGGTTTCATAGTATAATGATGTGTTCAATGTACCCTAAACATATGCTGGTTTCATAGTATAATGATGTGTTCAATGAACCCTAAACATATGCTGGTTTCATAGAATAATGATGTGTTCAATGAACCCTAAACAGATGCTGGTTTAATAGAATAATTATGTGTTCAATGTACCCTAAACATAGGCTGGTTTAATAGAATAATGATGTGTTCAATGTACCCTAAACATATGCTGGTTTAATAGAATAATGATGATAATAATAACAGCATAATGTGTTAAATGTATTTACAGTCAATGCAGAAGTGAAGAAACAGGAAGGAGATAAAGAGGGTGAAGTGTGTGAGGTACCAGTTCTTCTCTGTGAGGATAGTGTGGGACAGCTGGCAGCGAGGCATGGCCAGTATTTGGCTGCGAAGCTTGGAGACCACAGAGGAGAAGGTTGGCTGGCCTCTGTATCCAGGGAGAAGAGAGAAGAGAGGGGACGACCCGGAACCTGGAGACACACATACACACACGCACACGCACAAACGGACCTTCTCAACATCTCTGCTCTTGGCTAACAAAGACATTTGCATGTTGCATGCTCCACAAGCTCTTGAAGAAGGGAGGTGTTTGAGGGGAGGTCGGAGCAGCAGGGAAGCACACCTGCTTTAGTGAGGCACTCGTCCCCTTCACTGTCCTGCGGTGGGAGCAGGAATAGGTTCACCTCGCTCTCAAGGTACTTCCTGCCAAGACCTGGGAACATGTTGCAGTCCAGCATGGACAGGGTTCCTGGAAGCAAGAGGAACATAGGTCAACCAGGGGTTCCCCCCTCAGCTGGCAGTGTTTGCCGTGGTGTAAACTGGCAGTCTCAAACGAGATGAAGGAGATGGCACGAGTTCTCCAACGAGCGGAGGTGGTTGGTTTGGGACTTTCCTTACCTTTGTATTTGAGATGGGAGTGCGCCATCATTTTGTCAACCACTGAATGCATGTTCTTCAGATTGCGTGGGCAAAAGTCGTCCCTCCTGGCTTTGTTCTGCAGGAAAACTGCACGGAAAAAAAATAAGATGGTGCTGATCTTCATTTGAATGCTTTAGTGCAAACATTACACCGTGTACTGGTACCATGGTGAACATTGTACAGTGAGTCATAGTACCACAGTAGTGAACATGGTACAGCGTGTAGTAGTAGTCAAATAGCAGTGCATGTAGTGCAGCGAGTTCTCGTCCCATAGTAGTGAACCTTACTTTAGCAAGCAGTAGTGCCATAGTAGTGAACATAGTACAGCGAGTAGTAGATCCATAGTATATATGGATATATATAGTATAGCATATATACCAGAGTACTAGAGTACTTCAGCACTCACCTATATGGGGGTAGTACTCGGCTCCCTCTTCGGCCCCTGAGGAGCCGGTGCTGTCGTGACTGGCAGAGGGAGTCGAGGGCTTGAGCATCTCTGCAGTCTGAAGAAACCTAGAAACAAAAACACACTTTCAACTGTTGATGCTGCTGCTAAGTTGTGGCTGACATTTAGCTGCTGGTAACACACATGAAATGGTTTCAACATGTTTAAATAATGTTGATATAATGTCTGTCTTGATTGGAATCCAGCAGTTTTACAGCCAGTTGGTCGGTAAAGCTTGTCTGCAATCTCAGTAATAGTCTCCATGAGGCAAACAGCTAGAATGTCACTATTAATAAGAAACTTTTCGTATTTGAGGTTTTTAATTATCTGAATACTGTAAGGAACATCGTTACCAAAGCACACAAACTAGCTGACCAGATTAAAAACAACCAATAATAAATTAGGCCAATAAATTCATAATACCAAAAAAAACATGAAATAGGGCAACAGTACATAAACCAAAGTACCTGTACATGTTGATGTCTGTGAACCAATCTTGAACTACTATGACTACATGACACACTGTGAAGAGGAAGGCCGCCATCTGAAGAGACTGAGGAAGCATGTGAAACATACTCATAAGGTATACTTTATACTGAAGAGACTGAGGAAGCATGTTAAACATACTCATGAGATATACTTTATACTGAAGAAACTGAGGAAGCATGTGAAACATACTCATGAGATATACTTTGAACTGTGTTCTACAACTGTGGAGACTTGACTTCAAAATTAGCCAATCTTTAATTGGCTAATGACAAATGTCTGTTGCTTGCCCAGTACTCACCTGCATCTCTATGTAGGTGTGCGGAAGGTTGTACTCTGGAGGTAACTTCCGATCATTGTTGATAAGATGGTCCAGAATGGAGGGACTGAGGATAGGCTGAAACGGCAAAGAAGGTTTTAGGAATAGAAGACATCAGAACACCTCGTGTTTACTCAGTAGTTTTCGCAATCTTCAAAGGTTTGAAGAATGATCAAACTGGACTGTTTTTCTTCCTCTCATGAGTTTTACCTGTGTATCCAGGTAGATGACTCTCTCCTGCGTGATGAAGAAATCTATTCCTGTGCTTTGGTTTCCCGCTCTTTCCTTGATTTCCTGCGTCTGAGTCCTGAAAACAAAAGCCCTGAAAGAACAAAACCCTAGAAGTCAGAAACAGAGCGTTCATAAGCTCCTAGCCAGCCTAGCTTCCTTTAACCGCTGTAGTTCCAGGGTATTGGAAGCTTGGCCTTAATCGGTCAGACGCAACATGTTCATCAAACTCAGCCAAATACGGTGTGTGAAAAGGGTGTTATGTTCTACAATGCATATCCAAGTCCCCCCTATGTCTTAGTTTTTACTGTCACATTGTGGTAAATTAATCCTAAATGTAAACATGTACTTACCTTTGGTCTTCCTCTGGAGTGTTTGCAGATATAAGAGACATGATTGTAGACTTCCCAGTTCCCTGTAGGCCAAGGACTCCCACGACCAGCATATCGGTCTGGTCCCTCAAGTACTAGAAGACACGTAAAACCTCTTTACATCCGTCATCGCAGACCGTGAACACTGAGACCCCTCTGGGTACCGTTTAGTTTAGCTCCATGACACTGACTCACTTCCATGGCACTGTCACACCAGTTCATCTGATCGTCCACGAGCTTGATGCTCTGCCTCATCTTCTCTGGAGCGATTAGTTTGGTCTGGCCAACCACAGCTGCAATGCATAGAGCAGAATCTGAGACATGCAGGGAGGCTAAATGATTCCATATTGTAAGGGAGTAGAGGATACTGCCGAAGCAAGGGTATTCCACTCCCGATTGAAAGATTCAGGGTTCAATCTCCGATGCCTGCACCCAACCTACATGTACCTTTTGAGACACCAAACTCTGACTTGTTCCTAAGTGACCGGTATCTGAACCCACTGGAAGTCGTTCTGGATAAAAGCATCCGCTTCTATGACTAGGCTGAAGAGTTTATCGATAAGATCCTGTAAGCTGATCTTGTAAGAGGGCCCAACAACAATGACAAGCCAGTCATTGCCCCAAATACTATGCCTTAAAAAGGTGGGAAACAGGATAACGCTTTACTACTGCCATACTATACTATACTGAACACAGAATCAACACAAACTCACGGTCCCCAGCACCACTGGAGGCAGAGGCACCCATGCCACGGTTTTGGATCTGGTAAACAGGTTGTGTAGGACGTTGTCCCTCCCTCTCCATCTTGGACGGCCCAGAGCCAGGGAGCTGAGGGGTTGTCTCTGGTGGAGTACCACATTTTGTGGCGTCTTCCCTCGTTTTGATTAACATAATCGGCTTCTCTGGGGCAGGGGCTCCACTGACAGAGACACTCTGAGCTGGCTTTGACTACAAAAGGATAAAATCATAATAAGAAATTGAAAACGTTGAACAGAAAGAGAAGAGAATCATCAGGGGGAAATACAGAGCAAAAGTCCCACATACTCTTTCTCCGGGGGGTTTTGCGAGTATGATGGGAGTCTTTTGGAGGAGTTGTCCTGGAGGATCCTCACTTGTATCCTGAGAAAAAATATGTCAACAATGTATCATACCAACTTTCAACATCATATTTTATAAAACATTTTGTCGGTGGGGTAAAGCTTACCCTCCGTTCTCTAGGGTAATAGTCCCTGTCACGACTTGGTCCCGACAAATTTTGACCGGGAATGCCGGACTCTCTTTCGCCCCGTC
Organism: Gadus morhua; assembly: GCF_902167405.1. Classification (NCBI taxonomy): domain Eukaryota; kingdom Metazoa; phylum Chordata; class Actinopteri; order Gadiformes; family Gadidae; genus Gadus; species Gadus morhua. The sequence continues at coordinate 12,716,641 of NC_044058.1, forward strand.
TCCGTCTTCTCCTCCGTCCCTGTCCGTACATCCCGGGCTGACTGTGGCCCGACTCTGACATGATGACACACCGTAGTGGGTGGACTACCAACAGCGTTTCAGCACAGAAACGGTTTGCCTCCGACAATACACGTTGGTGCGCAGCTGATTTCACCTAGGCAATGTGTCCAAGCGTCCCCGTAGCTCAAACGAAGCATGGATATTATTATAGCTCTAAGATAACCCGCCTAGTGCCATATACATAATTTAACTAACAATAAAGAAAGATGCTGTCTATACTGCGAACACAGCAAGCAAGAACCCTCACGATTAAAAACAACGAGCTTGTTTTGTAGCTCGACATTTCCCGTTTGAGTAACTTTCCACCACAGAGGTAGCGCTTAAGCACTAACCCCGCCCTCATATATATCTAAAGTGAATAAAATCAAGCGCCCCAGGTCCATCTTTTAAATGATCTCGTTGAGAAACATACATTTGGAAAACAAACATTCGGCCCCACCATATTATTTAATTGTTTATTTTATACCCACGTTATGGGAATTAATTGCTAACATCAATACATACTATCCAAACCTACTATACAGTAATAGGAACTGTCAACAAACTGACAAATTAGTCGCCCTACCCACTGGAGATTCTAATATGTAAGTGCAGTGTAGTCAATGTAGCGGAGTTACCTGCCTCAAACAACCCAATAGTGTCATACAGGAAAAACGGTTATGGGATCCTCATACACAGATTTTAAGTTAAATTCCAAATATGAATGCATGAAGTATTACGTTACCAAGTAGTAAGGCTGTTATTATATTGTTAGATGCTGTTGATAACTGCTGAAACGTTAACTATTGACTTTTATTTTGAAAGCTGAATGAGGTGCTACGGAGTACGTGCATCAAATCCACCCGACTCAACCTCATCCGGTTTAACCCGACGTAGAAAGATTAATAAGGCACTTTGTCTTATGATTGCGAGGGATAAAATATGAAAACGTGGTAAATATGACAACATTAGCAGTTGAATTGCTATTTTTAACCACTCGGGAAGTGGTTACATTCCACGTATAGGTTTTGTGAGTATTATTTTGATAGGGTTAGCATCATCACATGCCAAATTGTACTTACACGGACCAACACAATTACACATTTCTGTGGAGGAAGTTCAGCAAATCAATCGGATTGTATTATTCGTCTTAGTACAATTAATTTGCCCTGCTTTAACGTCGTCTTTTAGAAAATACACTTGTGCAATGTAGTGAACAACGCGAATGTGCTATCGGTGTACTATTGTAGAACAGATGGGTGAATGGAACTGTGACACACTTGCTGGAACCCATGGTTAATTGGACTGGTTGAGGTTCATATTACAACAGGTATTATCCTCAAATAATTGTCCTTTACTTTGTATATTTTCATAATTTGTCAATTTGTTTTACCTATAACCTCATACATTCTCCTTTCAAATGCAGGTTCTGCAGGACAGCATCAATGCTATTATCGGTGGAAGGGATAAGTCATGTGTAATTCCTTAAGTATGCACAAGACTGCTGTGCAGAAGACGTTTTGATTTTCGATAATTGTCAGATATGCTTCTGATACAGGAACTAGTTTTACAACATATGAGTTAAACACTGCTTGGACATGTCCCTGCTCGAGGCAATCTTTTAAAGAAACACTGGACTGCTGTATTGCCGATAATTCAGAAGAATCATACATCATTGTATGTATTCTTCAAAGAGGACTCTACCCCCGTTTCAAAAGATTGTGATTTTCCACAAATGGCAAAAATGTTAAACAGCCCAATACAACACAGCATTGGACCAGTGTCAGCCACGATGCCTTGTGTGACGGTAAAAGAAGAAAGAGATGATATGGAGCCGTATCAGTCTACACATTACATTTCAAGGCAAGATTTCAAAGTGGAAAATCCTTACGATGGAATGTATGACGACTGCAACGGCACAAACCATTTAACAAGTCACACAGACGACAACCAGCAGCACTCTTCGGACGACGATTCATCCAGAGATTCCTCTGATGATGGAGCGGGGGAATTTAATCCAGAGGAAATCGGAGGACCGATTTCACACGACACTGATTCGGATTCCTCTTCCGAGTCAAGTTCGAGCGGGTCATCCAGCAGTTCCTCCTCTACCGAGACCATGGACGACACTGGGGATGACGTCCCGGCCGTGACACAGCTGATGTGTGAGAACTGTGGCAAAGGGCCCTTTAAGAACCTCAAAGTCCACCTGCATCACTGCAGCGGCATGGCGAGTCCGTTCCAATGCTCAGTATGCAAGAAGAGCTTCCGCAATGAGAAGGCTCAGCTGAAGCACAGGGCGCGTTACCACGTGTGCTTCCTCTGCAGCGAGGTGTTCGTCCACTGGAGCCTCTACAGGTCTCACGTGTGTCCCAAGGGCCCCAAGCCGCTCTCCCCGACCATCTTCTGGAGCTGCTCCACGTCGCCGCCCAATAAATGCAATATTTGTAAAGCCTGTTTTGCTACCAAGAATAGTTTGCTAAGTCATATGGTCTTTGTTCACAGTACCAAGGTGACTCCAAAGTTTGCATTATTACGAACCCTGCCCTGATGACGCCGATCAGCACTGCCTCTGCCGCAGGTGGATCTGGACTTGTCTTGTCCTCCAGTGGAGTCGCACCTTCTCAGGATATCAGAGGAATCACCCCCACTATGAATGGACATTGTTTTAAGACAGAGGAGGGTTTACTAAACGGGCATGTGGCCAACTTCGTGACTGATGTTCAGACCCCTCCTCACAAGAGCAAAACCAAACCACAGGCTCCTGTCCAGAGTGTGTTCCAGCATCGCGTGAACACTAGATCCAGAGCGGCGTCTATAGCAGCCAACGCCGGAGCAACCAGTGCCTTGACTCGGCAAGCAAAACCGTCCTGGACGGCCGCCACTGTGGTCTGCAAAGCTAAGCCGACGGCTGAGCATCCCCCCATCGTCATGAGGATCTCCAAAACCAAGAGCCAGGAGCCCAAGAAGAGTCTGCGCACAAGCTGGCGTTCCAAAGGCTCGTACCCCTGCCGGCAGTGCGGCGCCGTTTCCCAGCAGCCCTCGCTCGCCGTCTCCCACCGCTACCGGCACCGCGGCCGCCGCCTGCACCGCTGCCAGTGTGGGCGCAGCTTCCTGCGGCGGCTGCATCTCCTGCGACACTGCGTTCAGCACGCCGAGGCCAGCAGCTATATATGTGCCAAGTGTGGAGAAACCTTCCGAGGAGCTAAACTCCTTGTGGAGCATTTAACGGGCCAATCAAGGAAACCTGCGGGTGTTTCCTGGACACAAAAGTCAAGGAAGAGTTGCATCAAGAAAGTTCCCTTTTGTTGTGAATGTGGATTGTGCTTCGACAGACCTTCTGCTTATATATGGCACCAACTTCAAAACATGCAAAAACCAAAGGTGCATAGAAAACGCTTAAAGTGAGACTTTATAACAGATCCATTTCCTGTTGAATAGGTTTGTGTTGTTTGTTCCCCAACACATGCATTCAAGTTCACACAAGTTTTTTTACTTTCTAAAGTCTTCCATTTTATGATTACAATGGTTTGGTATTTGTGACTTTAGATATGGCACTGAACATTATTTTATTTATACATATTGATTGATGAAAAGGAAATTAAAACAGGACACCTTCTGATAAAATGTTTTATTATAGTTTTTGTCTTGCCTGCAAAACTGTTGACAGACAAATGTAACACAAATGCAGATTATATAAAATAACTGTTCTGTTTATTCTGAATAATTATCCATATTCCATATGACCAACCCCAGGTGAGATGTTTCTTTACCTAACTCTAAGACAGAACATTGGAAGACCTTGGTTTATCATTTGTTAGGATGAACAACTTTGTGAAACCAGGTTATTAAAAGTTTTGTTAAAGACGGTTTTCATACTTGCCCGATGCCTGTTTTCTTAATTTTAAACTAGCCATGTAAAGGCTTATAATGCTTAGGTTAAAAGTCAGTGGCACATTGTTGGTACTTGTGTTCCAGCTGCGGTCTACTTTGTGAATCACCAGCAGATGGGGCTATTTGTGTATAACCACCAGATTGGCCTGTTCGGTTGCCAATAGCACAGCGGTGTGTAAGCACAGATATTCATTTTATACACCTGATCAGCATTGAACCATGAATGAGCTTTAATGTTCACTTATAGTTTTACTAGAAGTAGGAATATGGTAAACAATAATCTTGAAAGGATTTTGTAAATTCAATAAATACAAAAACTTTGTAGCAAACAATTATAATCAATTTGTGGTCTTTTTAACTTTTCATTTCAAGTAGAAGCTAAACAGCGATGCGTCAGAAGCAAGCACTTTCCTACAAAATATATTTTTGTATTCCCCAGGAATAAGGCAATGTTAGCATCTTTATGAAATGTAGCGAAATCAACACACTAATATTCATACAGGCCAGAGACTACAGAATAGTCTCCAAAAGTCTATGCAGCATTTAACATATAAAATAAAATAAATCATACTTCTTTGAAGTACATTCAGTGTGGTTCATACAGGGTTTGTATCTGTTGAGCAGCTTTAGAACGACCAATCAAGATATTATATTGTGCAGGTTTTTCATGTTGCGGCATGTTACCGTGTTATTGGCGTGTTATCTACTGGCTTCATACTTGGCTAGACTGAGTTCCAACGGACCTGACTCCCGAGAGTGGCCAAAGAGTCCCGACTGTGCTACCTGATATCTGGGTTGCGGTGGCACAGCGCTCGGGACAGGAGCTCGGAAGTCTGCTGGAAGCATTGGTTCAGATCGTCTAGCTTCTGCTCCATGGACAGGATGCGCTGCTCCAGCTCCCGGTACGAGTTGTTCCAGTTGGCGCTCAGGTCGCACATGATCATCTGCATCTGTTAATGATAAAACACAGCTGGGTGGTTATCTCCTGCAGAACTCAACCTCCATTATCCAGTAATCTTTTCTCTAATAATGGATGTCTTAAGTAATATCGACCCCCATATTATACTTGATCATCCACAGTTTTAGAGGGAATGGTTTGGGTGCCTGGGGCGGGGGGGGGGGGGTTGTATCTGATGTAAGATTAATGAGGGGTAACAGGTCCCGGGGCGCGGTCACCTTCGGGAGGTCCACCATCTCACTGGCGTAGTCTCTCAGCTTCCTCTGCTTGAGACGCAGGTGGCGGAATCTGTGGAAGGAACAGTGATTGACAGATTGGGATTCTTTCCAGTACGTGTTGCCTGGTAATTCCGTGGAAACTAGACGGAATTCACTTTGATGTGTATGATATCACTCAGCCCATAGCGGCTGCGCTGTAATTGTTGATCCAATAAAGAAATGGAAAATAAAATGTGCAATAAAACAGATGCACCTAACCACCGAACTAAACAACCATTTAGAGCAAAGAATTATTACGCATGACGCACTAACGGTGACCTCAACGTCTCTGAAATGCTGGTCAGTCTGCCCAAAACAAAGGTGTTGGAAAGTCCGAGGCAAATTGTATCTGTGGTGTATTTTCCTCACTGTAAAGCAAGTCCAAACCCTTAAAACAATCATGGTGATATTATTATTAATATTCCTAGTTACTACAGGCTACATATCCATTGACTTCTCCCATGCCATATCATATGAAAACAGGTGAAATCCAGTTTTTCAAACCTAAATAATAATGTATTCATGCATTATATATAGATGAATGTATTAATAGAATTGATCAAAAACAAAGTATAAACGTATGAATACTACATAATAATGTATTAATAAAATGTATTAATGTAGATGTTCCTTAGATGGGACTTGACACATTCCAATGAACCCTAATGTTGATGAGTCATTCATGTTATCATATTTAAACAAAAATATTTAATGATCTTTATACCAGACAGACAATGTCAACACACACCCATGTACCTAACTTCCGTTTCCACTCTATCACAGATACACACACACACACACACACCTGTGTGTGCACAGGGCCAGCCCTGCTGAGTGGGGGGCATGACTCACACTCTGATGGCCTCCAGCAGGCACCGCTGGTGTCTGCGCTGCTCGGCGTTGCTCCTGCGGCAGAGGTTGGTGCGGTGACGCAGCCAGCACTCCCTCAGAACGTTGGCGGCCGCGTGCCGGATCTAGGGAAGGCCATGCTCGGGGATCAATACGAAGTGTGCCTACGCCAACCGCAATCTCATTCACGTTCAACGGAAATGTGGCTCAATGATCAACCTGTGCTTAGCTAAGGTAGGGACAGGGAAATATTGGACTGACTCAAGGCCGCACTCCTGTTCCCTTTGATTCTATTCCCGTACGGACCTTCCTGCTCAGCACGCCGTCGGTGCTCTGCGATGTTGTCACTCCTGGTCCTGTTATGGTGGGCTATTAATACTATTATGTTCTGTCAGTGTCGGCGTCCAGGTGTCCTTCCCGTTTTCCCATCAGTGTATCGCACACGCGCGCACAGCCCTTGAAAACAAACACACCATAACACCCCGTGAGAGGTGGGGGACGCGTCGAGGAACAGGATGCAGGCGCCCGGGAGGGGAAGTGATGGTATCCTCCCGACAAAGGGCACAACACCAGCGCTACGCTGGAGTGCAAAGAAAACATTGCAGGGATTTATGTGTGATCTCTCACATGTTATTATATAGTTTATGTGTGATGTTTGACCTGCTATTGCATTGTTTCGGTGTGATGTCTCACCTGTATGTTATTAATGTGTGATATGTTTTTTATGCGCCATAAGAATTGTGTCCTTCTTCCCTCAGCTGTTACTCTGTTTTTGTTCGTTTTTTCTACCTTTCTAGAGATAAACAGATGAATCCTGTCGGACAGCGTAACCTCTTCGCAAGACACCGAACACACATACACACACACTTACATACACTAACACAATCCATTTCCTGTCCATCTCAGCGTGGTCCGAAAACGACACACGTACACTTCCTGAAAGCCAAACAATTATTTCCTCACTTTGACGCCTCAGAGTCTATAAAGAGACCCCCTAACACACACTTCCCCCGACACAAACACATGCACACACACACACACACACGCGCAGACAAACACACACATACATACACACACGTATACATGAACACACACACATACATACACACACGTATACATGAACACACACACACACACACACACACCACACACACACAACACACACACACACACACACACACACACACGCACACACACACACACACACACAAACACAAGACAGAACCGACTAACAGTCAGCAACCCAGGCCTTCTTCCCACACTTTCCTGTGTGCTGGTGTGGACTATTTAAGGAAGAGGAAGATTATAAAAAGACACCAAAACAAGGCAGCGGAAACAACCTGGACCAGAGTTAGAGAGGGACAAATCTGTTGTGTCATTCTCGTGCCTCCTCTTCTGAGTCGACGGCGAAACGTTTGGAGGGAACGTAAGCCTCTCTTTTGAAACACACCCTGAAGTGCAACCCCATAGGAAGTGGGGCTGTTGTCAGACCATGGTTATGAGAGTAATGAAATCAACAGTTCACGTTGTGATAGTATCCTCCACCAAGATTGCCCCGGGGCATTTTCAAGTTATTCAGCGTTCAGCAAATGGAAGATAATCTATTTCAATTGTATGTGTGGGTGTGGGTGTTTATGTGTGTGTGTGGGTGTGGGTGTTTGCCTTGGCAGGGATTTCTTGGCATGCTGACAGATCGTTAGCCCTCACCCTCTTAGAGATCTGGATATCCAGCATGAAGAAGTGGACGTGCTTCTCTCCTTTGTTCAAGGCCAGCTTCTTAGTCACTACCGCCACCAGCATGGCAGTGCATGCTACGCCCTGAAATCAAACACACACGCACAGTCACACACAAACACACACACATGCACACACGCGCATAGAAACACACACACACCACCACACACACACACACCACACACAACACACGCACGCACACACACACACACACACACACACCACATGGTATTAAGATCCCCTTTTGGAACTGTTACAGTTACTGCATGAATGAATGGATCGACATTTTGTATTCATTAGGTCATAGAAGCTAAAACCATCCATGTGTTTGGATTTTAAACGCTTTCACTAGGTGTAATTTACAGCCCAGATCACGTACCCTCCGAGGCAGAACAACAGAAGTGATGTTGTTCTTTCTACTCCATATGGTTTCTTGTAAAACATCAGTTATGTTTAGCGAACTCTGTGATCCAACATAGATCTGGTTGCCCCGTGGGCCTCCCCTGGGGATAGTGCTGTGCTATTGCTGGACGGGGAGCTATGAAAAATGAGTGCCCTGCAGTCATGTAGCCACACAGTCAATTGAGGTCGTGGGTCATGCATGCGTACAGCTTCACATAGGGTTGCCGCGGTGTGGACATTTTCACACCAAGTCAACACCGGTATTACTGGTATTACTGGTATAAACGGTATTAACTTTGAAACTACTAGGTCAACCGCCATCTTCTCCGTCAACTCTCCTCTCACACTCGCGACAGCGGCTGGCAGCGCGCCAATTCTCGGCGTTTTACAACGTTCTAGTAAAATATTTTTTTTTATATATCAGAATATCACGCCAATTCTCTTCCGCACAGGGTAGAACTGTGGCCTATTCTACACATTTTAATTTTCTTAATTATAATTATATTATTCATTTTTACTGAATTTGTTTTTTTATTGCTGAAAAAAAATAAAATAACTCGGAGCTGCCGGTGAGCAACACCGAGTAAACGGGGTTGGCCTAAACACCGGTAATACCGTATACCGCGGCAACCCTACCACAAGGAACAATGAAGTGATGATAATAGTCAAATATCGGAAGAATTAATAACAATGAATGAGTTTACCTTTACTCCGTTCTATGGCTTGCATGGGTGAAACAGGGAGAAAAATTAGGCTTGCGCATGTAAAAGACCGCCATCCATTGAATTGATCACAAATACATCAAACAAAAGCGGAAGCTGTTCTTTCCTGAGATGTAAGCAGGGAATTCTCCCTGCTGAACGTCCAACATCATCTTTAATGATAGGCCTACTTGAGATTCTATATTCCGTGTATTGTACTGTGTTGTTTTACACCAAATCAATCGCAAGCTTTTCAACATTTTTCGTCTTAAAGCCAACTTTACATACTTACTTTGCTAACTAGACCCTGGACAGTGATTCTACAATTCCAAGTAAATTCCCTGAAGATGGCCTCGAAGCGTCTTCCCTTGGATCCTTCCACATAATGCAAGTGGAAGTGGAAACAGTTGGTTACCAACTGGCCAACTGTGGAACACCAAGTTACAGCGCAGGCCAGAGTGTTGCCGAGGGCAACTCCTGATTAGAAGAGATCCCAGACAAAGCACAGGTGTGGTCCTGTCTCCCTCGCTCCATTATTCCAACACGGTGTTTCTCTACTGGAAGTATTAAAAAAAAACTTTATTTTTCCTCTAATGGGCCCACGTCGGAACGCCACGTTGTGGCCGTGCCAAAGGCTATAAAGGCAACTAAAAATGGATATGGTGGAAAGTTTCTGCATGATACTTTAGGGGGAGGTTATAAAACACGGCCGGGTGAGAGCATGTGTCTGGCCCCGGTGTGAACAACGGGCGACGGGTTACGCATCAAGAAAACTGATCCACTGCTCCTCGTCCACTCTGACCAACAACACCAGCAGGGAAACCCCGGTCACATCCTGCTCCCCAGCGCGTTTACAGGGCTTTCACTGGGGATGATGTCATGACGACCGCAGCCTAATGGGCCTGAATTGTACTTGTGTACATATTATTAGGAATGCGTATTATTATGTCTGCGTATTATTATGTATGTTTATTATCAGATATCTTTCCCGATGAGCCTGCTAGGCTAGACGTGACCATTCTGACATGGCGTAGACTGGACAAACCGTCGATAACGTCACAAAAGTATATATTTGTATGCATATATATAAATATATATATAGCATAATGGGGATTTACTGTCCTGAATCCCTCCTTCAAAGGTCCAGAAATAAACCCTAACTTGAGATATGCCATAAAACGAGTAAGAATAGCAAAACGCTGACATCACTAGTCAGCAAAACCATCATGATTTCCTACCGCGTCAACAGGGCCCTGTTTCAATGCTCTTTCCTGTTTCCTAAGAGGTTTTACTTGACGTGGTTTGAAGAAGCACCTGGCACGACCCAAGTCCCGCTGAGGACTTTCATTTCAATTCACTCAGAGATCATGGAGAAGAGAAGAGAACATTGACACGGGGCCAGGGGAAACACGTTCGCACGCAGCTCTCTCGGTTACGTGTTGTAAAGGCGTCCTACGGATGTTATCGAAACCTTGGGGTCCCCGTCCCGTTACCATGACGCCGGTGAGAAGACACACGCCCTTGCCGCAGCTCGTCTCTGGCGATACGTCGCCGTAACCAACGGTGAGGAAGGTGATGGCGATGAGCCACAGGGCCGTGTCCATGTTCCCCGTCTTCACCTGCTGCTTCTGCCTGCAGGGGGCGTCAGATACACTGAGTCAGACAAACAAGACAACTATGGGTTTTACTACTTAATGTGCTCCTGTTATAATACTACTAGCGTAGTTCATAATATGCTCTGGTTATAATTATAATAGTTATGTTCTTAATGTGCTCCTGGTTATTATACTACTAGTGTTAATGTGCTCCTGGTTATAATACTAATAGTGTTAATGTGTTCCTGGTTATAATACTATTAGTGTTAATGTGCTCCTGTTATAATACTACTAGTTTAATATGCTCCTGTTATAATACTACTAGGGTTAATGTACTCCTGGTTATAATACTACTACTGTTGTTTTTAATGTGCCCCTGGTTATAATACTGTTGTTCTTATTGTGCTCCTGGTTATAATACTACTACTACTACTACTGTTGTTCTTAATGTACTCCTGGTTATAATACTGCTAGTATTGTCCTTAATTTGCTCCTGGTTATTATGCTACTAGTTTTGCTCTTATTACACAATTCAAATGAATAAATGCACTTCCTGTTTTCTTTCTGTCCTATTTTACTCAAAACCTAAAACTGATTGCAACATTGGCGAGCTAACATGCAAGCCTCAAAAAGCGTTTTCTGTAATTGAAGAAAGGTAATTACAGTTCACTAAGGAAACCAAATTCAAAACAAAAAGCCCTTTCATCAAATCAAACAAATCACAACATACCGGAATAATAATAGGAACAAAGCACCCATTAGGGTTCAAATACAGGGATAACCTCATGCTGTTTATACATGATGTTGGCTCGCACTGAGCTCTAATTGGCTCACGGAACTCAAAATAGAATATTATTTTCATTCATCAGATATTAGGAACACAATCCAAATAGGAATGTTAAATTGACCATCAAGGTTTTACGGGGAATGGGCCGACAGACATTTTGTGTGTGTGTGTGCGTTTGTGTTTTCATGTTTATGTGTGTTTGTGTGTGTGTGTGTGTGTGTGTGTGTGTGTGTGTGTGTGTGTGTGTGTGTGTGTGTGTGTGTGTGTGTGTGTGTGTGTGTGTGTGTGTGTGTGTGTGTGTGTGTGTGTGTGTGTGTGTGTGTGTGTGTGTGTGTGTGCGCTTATTTGAGTAAACAAGTGTTGAAAGATTGAATGTTTGAAAAGAGATCCTATAAGCAGAGTTATTGGGCTTCTAAGTTAAGTTAATTTACTGGTTAGTCACACCACTCACAAATGCTCCCTGCTGTCATAGTGATACACTGCAGAACATGAAGACCAAAGTTTTTAAGCAAAAATGTAAATATTTGAATGTCGACTCAGATTAATTAAGGTGCCTCCACTGGAAAATATTGTGTGTCCGTTATCTAAAGAACAAGCTTTCCGATATGCCTAGCATTGTAGATGTGAGTTGACTTGATATTGGGTACTTGAAGACATAACCTTTCCTAATCACATTTGTCTAATCACCTGTAACAGCGACGTAATCTTTTTGAGTATAACCCACTTCAGCATGAGAACCATAGTGACTCAGTTGTTCTTGTTTGCATAGAAAAGGATCAATTTAGAACAGTGGTGCTTTATAACCAAAATTAAAGGAGCAGTGTGTAGAATTTTGTGGCGGCTAGCGGAACGGACACGGCAGTAATTTAATTAAATGTTAATATATTTAATTTGTGTATTGTCCCAAGAAAATATGAATCATGTTTTCGTTACTTTAGAATGAGCCCTTTGTATCTTCCACTGAGCTGCCATGTTGCAACGTCATGTTTTACAGTAGCCCAGAAGGGCAACCTGCTCTACATAGGACGCATCTTTCAATCGACAATCATTATCGCTAGCGTACCTGGAAGACATGACCCATAATTTAACAGTCTACATAACTAAATACAATTCATAAATCTCTCAGGTAAACCCATTACTTGATATTTGGCTACTTGATGCTGTCGTAGACAATGAAAACATTTTGGAACACGCTGCACCTTGAAGTGGAGCCTTGCAAAGGGCCACCCTCACAAAGGCGTCATAGTGAAAACAGGTGAAGTCAGAAGTGCTGCCAAGGTCATCAGTTAACATCATGAGATACACCTGTGTTCGCATACCTCTGTGATAAAAGCCTACAGCAAGCCCTTTTAGAAATGTGAGACTTTTCTTCACACATTTAAGTACTTCAGAGTTGGACGGACATTTACTGAAGCCTAATATAAAGGAGCACTAGCCTCTGAAGGCGGGCTTCCCCCATTCACGCCCGGCAGCGCTCCTACCTCTCGCACAGGGTGAGCATCCAGGACGCCACCAGCCAGATGAGCAGGATGAACGCTAGCAGGGTGCGCGCCGGGTACTTGTCCATCAGCACCTTGAGCACGAAGCGGAAGGTGAAGTTGATGTTGTTGAGCGAGCCGATGCTGCGGTACGAGGCGCTCAGCAGCACCTTGCTGTGCAGCAGGATGGCGCGGTGCACCAGGTACAGCCGCAGGAACATCAGCAGGGACAGCAGCAGCTCCGCGTCCGCCACGCGCTCGCCGTGCCGCTCCGACACGCACAGCACGGACGCCGTGGGCGAGAGGGAGGTGTTGGCGTCGAGGCGCTGGGTGCGCCACTCCGGGTGGAGAGGGCCACCTCCCAGTAGGTCCCCACGGGGTGCACCGCGCACACCAGCAGCTCCAGGGGATGAGCAGCATCTTGTGGCCGGTCATAGCGATGCGCCAGTCCACGTGGTGGTGGTCGATGATGAAGAGCTGGGAGGAAGAGTGGGCCGCCACCGCATGGTAAGTGAGGATAGATAGTACACCCAAAGGGAGGCTGGGAAAAACCAAGCCCTCTATGCACGTTTTCATATTTAACCTGAGAGACTGAGATCGTTCCGATGGGCTTTCACCCCTTCTGTTTAACTTCTTTGTGAATAGAGAGACTGCCTGTTATAGAGATAGTTGACTCCCCCTCTCTTGTAAACTTGTATATGCAGTGAACATACTGACCCTAACCTTACCCTCAAATAGACCATCCTAACCTAACCCACACACAGACCACCCTAACCTAACCCTTACATAGAGCACCCAAACCTTACCCTCACAGAGACCACCCTAACCAAACCCTCATATTGACCACCCTAACCAAACCCTCACATAGACCACCCTAACCTAACCCTCACATAGACCTTCCTAACCTAACCCTCACAGAGACTAACCTAACCCTCACACAGACCACCCTAACCTAACCCTCACATAGACCACCCTAACCTAACCCTCACATAGACCTTCCTAACCTAACCCTCTGTAACACATAGCCATCAAACAGATCATACATGTCATGTCGCAGTGGGCCTTCTCTGTACATGCGTGTGTGGAATGCTTGATTAATCCCTCTCCATTTCTCTCTCACAAACCTCTCTTTGCCAGAACACAGCTAAACAAACAAGCTAGTTGAAGAACGAGTCTGCGGGTAGCTCTGTTATACCTTCTCTGGCAGAAAAATCACTGCTGGGAGATGTAAATCCTATCGTCATGATTTGAAGGTATGGCGGGAAGCCGCCGCCGACACCCAGTTGGTAACATTCATAATACTGAAAATTGAAGAGCTTTCATCAGCGGGCCGATAGACTCAATCACCATTGTGTTACTTCATTCTAGATAGAAAGTGTCTTAACCGAAGATCTTTGGGGATATTTAAGATTGGCCCCTCAATAGTGTTTTATTTAGAGAGCGTTTCCAGAGTCACTGGAAAAACAGGAAAGAATTTACTATCTTGTTAAGTTGGCTCATGAACAAAGGCAAAATGAATACTTACCCTAATGTCTTTATAATGGAAAGCTATGATGAGGACCAGCAGACAGGCTGTAGACATACTGATGGAGCAGCTGATGATGAAGGAATAGGAAGAACCCTGGAAGCACAATGTATCACAGGGGTGCATAAGACACAGGCTGCATCAAACACAGGGTGCATAAGACACAGGCTGCATCAAACACAGGGTGCATAAGACACAGGCTGCATCAAACACAGGGTGCATAAGACACAGGCTGCATCAAACACAGGGTGCATAAGACACAGGGTGCAGCATCACAGAGTGTTCTAAACACAGGCTGTTTTAAACACAGGCTGTTCTGAACACTGGGTGTTTTGAACACAGGGTGTTTTGAACACAGGTTGCACCAAACACAAGGTGTTTAAATACTGGGTGCACCAAACACAGGGTGTTTAAACATTGGGTGCACCAAACACTGGGTGCTTTAATGTATTCCAAAATGTTAACTCATGTGTATTGAACACAGGGTATCAAACAAACGGTGTATTAAGCACACTGCATTAAGTAGACAGTGTATTAAACACAGTGTCTGAAACACACCGTGTATTAAACGCATATGTATTCAACACACATTTTCTTGAACACACTGTGTTTTAAAGGCATGAGTATCACACAAACAATGTATTAAACACGTGTGTATTAAACAGTGTATTAAACACATGTGTATTAAACAGTGTATTAAACACATGTGTATTAAACAGTGTATTAAACACATGTGTATTAAACACAGTGCATGACGGTCATGTTAAGAAAAGAGTGGAAGAACTTAGTAATGTGTCACTGCAGGGTCACAGACCTGCAGCCACTCAGCACTCATGGACAGAGGATGAATGGATGGATGGATGGATGGATGGATGATGAATGGATTGATGACTGGATGATGAATGGTTGGATGATGACTGGAAAATGAATGGATGGATGATGGCTGGAAGGATGACGGATCGATGGAAGGATGACGGATGGAAGGGTGGCTGAATGATGGATGGATGGATGGATGAAGGATTGATGGATGATAGAAGGATAGAAGGATGATAACTTGAAGGACAATGGATGGATAAATGAAGTGGAGCGGTTGGATTCTAGTTCATTTTCCACACTATTCATTTATTTGCAGTAAAAGAACAAGATGTCACCATCCTTTCCACAGCAGAGGCTTCCCAACATCTTGCCTGCAGAGTTTCTAAATGCGTTCTGTAATGTTTTCCCTTTGGAAACAGTCATTTCAAGGCCTTTTAAACAACCTAATTTGCACTAACCCTAATACGGCTGGTTGACTTAATGTGGTACAGGCGAGACGTGACAGCGTCATAGCGAAGGCTGGCATCTTGTCAACATGTGGCAGACTGCGTGATTGTAATAAGTAACTAATAAGCACGACGCACTGGTGTTCTGCCATGGTGGCGCGGCTCTCTAGACACTTGGACGGGCAACACAGCGCTCTCAAATGATCCACTTGACCTGAGCGGGGAAAGTAATGTGATGTTTTCCTGCCCTTCGGTGCCCCGTTCCTTTGTGTGTGTTGACTTTATAGGCCAGCTTCTTGTAGCTCTCTACTGACCAGCAGACAGCACATGGTGGCCAGTGAGTGGGCTGTATGTGGCTGTAGCTCACGACCTCTGGTTTTTCGCTCTGATTATACAGATGATGTGGAAAGAGTTGTTGTTGGGGGTGTTTGGGGGGGAGGGGGTTGGGGAGGAGAGATTTGGGTGAAATGTGGAAAAACTAGCTGTAAAGAACTTGCCTTAAATAGCCAATTTCCATCAAAAGCAGGAACAGGTATGTTGGTAGACTGCTGTTTCACTACTGCAAAGTACATTGCTCTACTATATACACAGTAGGGCTCTGCAACGGTGATGGAACACTTTTCAGATATTCCAAATGCGCGTATTTCTTCAGGTATGGGTTTTAACTGTTCCTGTACAACGGATACAGAACATGAAAATGATGTCTGCTGCTGTAAATATCAACATTGGCAGGAACTCTGAATATTAACTCTGTGGATATTTGTAAAGTGAAGTAGTGTAATAAACAGGCTGGGCTGTTTATTTTACACCTTATCTCTGCAGGGAAGGAAGGCCCATAGCTCTATATTCCTGCCTTATGTGATTGGGTTGTTGTTGTTGTTGTTGACAAGGGGGATCTTGACGCAGTCCATCACCTCCTCCTCCCTGGGGCAGCTTGGATGTTTCGGGGCATTAATGAGGGATTATTTCCCACACGTGCGTGCCTAAGGAACCGGGGGAGTTAATCATTTGCTGATATTGTGGCCTGGCGTAGTTATCCACAGAGATTTGCATCGCCTCATGTCATGAGGCCGTGCCACCAAATAGAGTGGAAATTCAACTCTGATCAGCGAGTCAGGCTGGTCCGGCCCCCAGGTGCAAAGCGGGGGGGTTGCTGGCATCACTGCTGTGACCACACAAGGAACACACAACAATTGTTTTGTCGAAGGACTGACATTACACTCAGTGGTGACTGTGAGTGTGGAAGCCTTCAACATCACTATCAGTAACAACAGACCATAAGTTAGGGGAAGTAATCATTTATAATCATTTTTTTAGGGGACACAAGTCTCCTAGTTTTTAAGTTGAGACACAAGGTTAAGAAGGGTTCTTTCAACTTTAATAATGCACTACAGATGGCAAAAAGGTGTTTGGTCGAGTTAGTGATAAGTCCGCCTCAATCTTTTTGGCTGACGGAGAATACAGATTTAAAAAAGTTTAATTACATGATGTTTCATTTGACATGTGGGGAGTTTTTGAAAGCTGAGTGTTGAGTGATGTAATTAATAACGTGACCACAGCTTGTGGAGTCTCGTGAACTCAACGGTTTGTTTAAACACTCCTCTTCTTGATATTTTTTATCAAGCCGTTTCAGCTAGCTTTGGAACGGTAGGTAGGCACAATTTAAATGAAAACATTAATAGAAAAAGGCTGTCATGTAAACGGCGGGGTTTTCAAATAATATCTCACACAGTGCAGTGTTTCTCCCATTGTCTGTGTGTGTGTGTTAGCGTGCTTGTGTGTGTGTGTGTGTGTGTGGTGTGTGTGTGTGTGTGTGTGTGTGTGTGTGTGTGTGTGTGTGTGTGGTGTGTGTGTGTGTGTGTGTGTGTGTGTGTGTGTGTGTGTGTGTGTGTGTGTGTGTGCGCACGTGTATGCGCGCGACACACATGAACATGCAAAGTTTCTGATTAAAAAAAGCCAAATTTAACAGGCCAATTTATTGTAACAATTAACATTCTGGATGCATTGGTAAGCTGCGCCTGTAGCGTTGTTAATCGTCAAGTTATCCAGTTGAATCCACGGTGCAGACCCACGGTGTGAGGTGGAAGACTACTTACCGGATGATAAACAGACGGGCACATCTCGGCGCGGCAGATCATCAGCAGGATGCCGAGGAGCGCGACGCCCAGAGCCCACGCGCAGAGACGCTTTTTATCCTCCAGCACAAATTTCCTGTCCCGTAATCGGTATAGATTGTTGCCCTCCACGGGCGTCATCCGCTTGGGCAGAGTCAGAGGCACGGTTATCTCGGTCGTGTCTCCACTGTTTCCTCCGTTCAGCCCATCGCGATTCACATAATCGCCTTTCGAGTCGCCGTTTGAACCGCTGGTGGTCATTTCCATTTCCGCAGGGGGGCACACGGGACGGCGACCGCCGCCACTCTCCCCGTTGTTGTCTGCAGACGCCGGTCAGTGTCCGGGTCGTTCGGCTCCGACCGTGCTTCCTTCCCAGGGACGGGAAGAAGAACCGTTATAATAGGCCCACTGAAAACCAGGCTCCTTTCTCGTCCGTCGCTCATCGAAGTTGCTGGTAAACCAAAGATAGTTAAACCTACTGGAGCTCACCTTAACGCCCCTAAAACCAGAGCGTCTAACTGATAACGTTTGAGCCGCGCCACGTTTTTTTATTTGCATGGATGTGAGTCACATCGTCTGGTCCCTTTTATCGGCACGGTTGGACATTTTAGCATGCATGAATTGTTATATTGTAAGTAGTAGGAATGACAGAAGTCTGCATCTATCCATTCTCATCTCCCAAGTTGCCTAATGCGACGTGGGAATTATAATTCAAAGTCATACGGTTTTCTGATTCATATTCGGCCCATATAAGCCTAATTTAAGTAGGCTTCACTTTTTCTTAGCATGAACCATTAAGTTAAACCAAAGGATAAACAGTGAGTAGGATAATCCTGTTGTTGAATGTAATGGTAAATAGGCTGCATAACTTTATAACGCATTATATTGTCCATACCTCCGGGTTATAAAGCGTAAGTATTTACTTAACAATTGTCCGAGCTACACATAACTTAGTTTTAAGTATGACCAGTTGTATTTACTCAACGCTCGGGTTTGCAGTTGAGCGTAAAGGTAAGGAGGATGAGGCTGCTACATGGGAGGCTACTGAACCCTGGTGGTCAAGTGAGGCAACCGCACTAGCGCTGCTGTAAAATAATGGCGAGCCTGTCAATGAGACGAAAAATTATGGGGGGGGGGGGGGTTGTCTCATGACCCTATATCAATCATATGAAGAACCTTTTTATGATTATGTTTACTATTTACATTGTTTGCCAGCTCCTCAGCCTATTTTCTATCTACAAAAAGGAGAATGTTGGTAAGTTGGTTGTTAGTTCTGATGTCCGAACCAATAAGCATGCGATTTTTTTAAACATGGCAAAATGATAGACCTCAAGTTTTAATCATCATAATATGGAATAAGAAACAATGGTTAATGTAAAAAAAGAGAATTTACTGAATAAATATGCTACAAAACCAACTAAGTTCCAGTCAAGGAAATATTATTTTCATGTTCAAATATATGCGCAACAGAACCCAACAGGCAAACACCAAATAGCTACACTGTTATCAAAAAAGTCTTAAGTTAACAATTGGTAAAAAGAAAAGAAAAAAAAAGCATGTCGTACACAAATATTAAAAAATATATAATTGGTGCCATCATACAAAGGAACAGAAATATGAATCACAAAAATCTGTAATTTGATTGCGATAAAAGCCTGCGGTATATACAAGCAGTCTGGTAAAAATAAATGCATCTTTTAATATACAAATATTGTGATTCTCATTCATTTAAGATATGAAGCCCTGCCTCACACTCCACTAAACTACATTTGGATTTGTCCTATATACATTTGCACCTTGTCAGTGAGTGGTCCAGGTAACAGGGAGACAAGGGAACAGTCCGAACGCCTGAGAAGAACATTAAGAGCTAAAATACGCCTGGCTGAGGGTTCCTGAGATGTTCCGTACCAGCCCTTGAAGGATGTCACTCCAAGATGGAGTCCCATATTGTGCATTGGCACCACAGATAGGATGGAACCCAAAGCCCTTTTATAAAAACACAGGCTGGAATAACTATGCATTGGTAATACATGATTTTAAAGTGAATGGCAAGGAATTAAATTATGTTAATTAAGTTTATGTTAAAAAGCAACTTCGATGTGTTGCTTAAGTAATTGCATAATTTTGTCAAAGCTTAAAAAGGCTAAAAGAGCTTCTATAAAATACAGTGATTTCACATGATTGGCTTTAATTCATTTCAGGCCTGTGCGTGTCTTGGCTGTTTCAACTCAGTAAGTCCACTTTTTGTTAACCGCCCTTTCACCTGGCGCCTATAGGCTGGAGCGGGGCCTGTGGAACGATAAAGGGTGGAGGCGGCTGGGGCAGGAAATAGTATCCAAACACCGGTGGTGGCGGAGGCAGGGGGGCACACACTGGAGTGAGGAACATGGGGGCGCTCTTCTCGAACCGCGGCCACGCAGGAGCAGGTTGGTAAAAGTACTGCAGGGTAGCAGCAGGCATCTGGTGAAAACAGAAGTCTGGCAATAAGTGACTGCAATAAGTTTTGTACTGTTAATCTTTAAACCGAGGTTGTACCTCAGCAGAGCGCAGCAGCATGACAAGACAAAGAAGCTTACCAGGTTCCTGGCGAACTTGGTCTTCTTTGGTACGTCTCTGGACTGCTGCTTCAGCCTATCTCTACTGCGGGGCACCATGACGATCACATACGGCTCTTCTTGCACCGCTTCCTCCTGGTCTCCCTTCTCCTCCCCCTCCGTCTGCCGCGCCTCCTGGGCCTCCGCGGGCTCCTTGGCCTCCTCCTCCGTGTCGCTGGAGGCGGTGGAGCCGCAGTCGGAGGAGGAGGCGGAGTGGTAGTCGGAGGTGTCGAGGCCTCGTGCGTCCTGTCCTTCCCCCTTCAGCTCCTCCTCTCCTCTCCCAACGGCTGGTCCTTGCTCCTCCTCCTCCTGGAAGCGAGCCACGGTGAACGGCCTGCAGTTCTCCCCAGACCTACAAGGAGAAATGAGAATTGTTTGTTTTATGCACATTAGACTTGTTTATTCCTTTTTAGGGACGTTAGAATAGTTTGTTGCGTTCATGGACGTTAGAGCAGTTTATTAGTTTCCTGGGCATTAGTATAGTCTATTCGTTTCAGGCACAATTTTAGTTTAGACATTGTATTGTTAGGTGTAAAAATCCAAAGATGTGATGGTCTAACAAGGCATCAGGAGAATGCAAATTTGGAGAACAAAACTGCGGACACCGGACGTCTGGAGACTGAAGGACAGCGCTGCTGTTGTCTGCCTGTGCGTGTGTCACACTCCACTGAGTGGGAGGTAGCGGTGACTCACCGGGCACACACCTCCAGGGGGTCAATCCACAGCGTGAGCTCGCGCGGGAGGCCCAGCTGGGCGGGAGTGAGGTGGCTTTCTCGGCAGGCCTTCAGCAGCACGTCATCACAGACCAGCCCGTTGATGATCTGGATGCATCTGAGGGGGGGGGGGGGCAGTCACATGTCACGCAGGGCTTGGAGAAAGGTGCTTTGTATATTCAAGCATATATTTTATTGTCACTCCCACTTCGAGCAGTCTGAATCTCATTAAAACCATTTAGTATATCTTGGTTAATAGCTATCGCTATATATTATAAGTTAGTGCAATGTTTTCGGTAACTACTCTGGTGATTATGGTCACAAACATGTATTGACAGAAGGTGACTGATTTCGCCGTGGGATGATATTTACCTGTAGGCCTGTCCTTTGCTCGGGCAGTTCTTGTACCAATGGCCACTGTATTTATCACAGAGCTGTCGCTGCAGCTTCCCAGCGAACACCTCTGCTTCATCCGCGTCCAGCTTGCCACGCTCCATTGCCATGCGTTTCAGGAAGTGGACTCCGGCGCTCACCTCTCTTTCCATCGTCTCTGTTAGAGACAACACATACCAAGGTTTACGTTACAACACAGGGCACTCAATTGGTATATGATACTCTAGCACTGCTTCTGGCAATAAGCAGTGAAACCACTTCAACCCTATGTATGTGGATTCTTATTTCAGCTGCAACTGCACTTGCAACAGCTAGGTACTACTTTTCTCTGTGTCCAGTTAGGGAAAGTACGTTGACGACAAAATAGTATCGACACTGTTGCGAGTCACTGTTTGTAAACGGGCAAACCCCATGCAAATCCCAGCACTACAATGTCTCCATGCAAAACTTTCCCAAGTCCTGCAAAAGCTCCGCCACGTTATCTTCTGATAGTGTGTGTGTTTGGGTTGAGCCAATGTCAGGTCGACCCTACGAGTATTTGCTATGTATCTCTGACGTAGCGGTCTGATTTCAAACAAACACTGAAAAAGCTGTGGCAAGTGATTTCATCAGGGATTTCGGAGGTGTCTCCTAAGGAGCTTAACTCTCTTGTTCTGAGGTGGGAGAGCCATTTGTTTTTGTGGCTTTCGACTTCACTTAGAGGATTGAGATCTACCTTCAAGCACGCCGCAGTTGTGTCTCTGCTTGTAATGTTGTCCTGAGAGGAAATTAATGTTTGTGGCGGTAGGCCCCCGCCACAGGCCCGGTGACAGGAGCGGTGTGGGCAGAAATAACCTCTGGTCTGATGTAAGCTCGGTGTTCAGCGAGACAACAAGCCCATAATGTCCACATGGTCCTGTCAGAGTACTGATTAGTGCTGTTTCGGGGCGGCCTAATTACCACAGTTGTATATTATATGATACACTGTCATCCCTGAACATTGGCGCGCTGTTATTTGGTCTGAGACACAAAAATATAAATAAACGTATGCAGAGTTGAGAAGAGTCCACATTTGGCAACTTTATATGCATTCTGGGCAGAATTGCATTGCATCTGGCATGACTATTTAAGCTAACCTTAACTAACCTGAACTAACCCAAACCAGGCCAAACCTTTGCAATGAGGTCTATCCTCACCTAAAGTGAATGTGAAACAACGGGATTATCCCTTGTGTCTTCTTGGTCTTTTCCCGGGAAAAGTTTTTTTAATATTGATCCTGCCCACTATGAATAGAGTCCAACAACCAAGGAGAGGAATAGGATTGTATTTGTAAATATGTTTAAGTACATATATATTTAACTTCTAAGTACCCCACAGTGACATCAGAACATTACAGATAATCATTTGACGCATAGCAGAGCAAATGTCTCTACTTTGAGTGAGTTTGCCGACCTGTTGTTCCTCACAGCACTTGCGCAAAATAGCTTTAATGCTTACTCAGCACAATACGTTAGACCTATCTTCCTTTATTTATGACCCTAAATTGTCATGAGCATTTAATTATTTACATATTTCAAATTCATATATATTATTAACTCTAATATTAACATTAACACACTAAATTTGAGATTGAGTTGATGACTCTAAAATGCGGACTTTACATAATTAGGCCAATTGAAGATTTTACATTGGGACTTGGGCAGAGTAATATGCCTATAATGAACATGTCCATAACAGACTTTAATGGAACCACCTGTTAAATAGGCCTATTTAAAAAAGGAAAATGTTCGGAAATCAGGGAAACGGAAAATGGAATTTGTTTTGACTGAACAGATTTGGTTGTAGATCCGTTACAGCATAACACAAGAAATACGGAAGAAAAGAACGGTAGTTGACGTCTGTGGGCTGTAGGACCTACACAATGGAAACACGCACTTGAGCCCGAGTTGGGAGTTCTGGAAACCCCCCAAGACAACCATACACGGCACTTTATAATCTGAGACGAGTAATATACAAAGATGTAATTGCACATTAGGAGGGCTTCTTTAGCGTTATTCAAATGGCTATATTGATGCCTTTATCTTACATCATACATAAACTGATTAAAAAAAAACAGCTTAAGATCGACCACTTAGGCTACATCCTGTTCGAGTTGACATAATTATTATAAACGAATACATATATAAATAGCTTAAATACATAAAACATAAACATAATACAACTATTATTCATTAAGTTACTCACATGAAATTGTGTTAATGATTCGGGAATATCGGCTACCCTGACAGTGGTTTCGCTTTCTTGGCTCTTTCCGGAGTTTAGGCGAGTTATTGTTGTCAGCACATGTTGCTTCCTTGTTCTGTTCTGGTAAAGCACTCCACGTTCCTCATGCGGGCTGATGTAGTGAGTTGTATTATAACCTCAGTTGCGACGAAACTCTCGCAGCGGGCTTCTCCAAATGAGCGTTATTGGCAAGAGAGGGCGGGACTTTCAGGTGAATTGTTTTGGCGGCAAGAAAAAATGAGGGACTTCCGATAGAGGGATATTATTTTCTGTTACATGCTTAAGATTTAGATTTGCCAAATTTTTCGTGAAATCTCCATATTTATTCTTCTCATTTTTTTTCTTCATGTTCTTCTTATTCTGTTCGCTCTCGGGACCGGTGGCTTATACGGCTAACAGGAAGTAAGAGACCGGAGATGACGATGTGATAGACCGGGATAAACGCTACCGTTCAGGATCCTCCCCTTCGTCCACGTTACTCATTCAGCGCTGGCATGCGTCTGGGGCTGTTGTAGTGACGTCATGTTACCGTCAGTGTGACTCACTTCCGAAGCGCGATGAGCAATGCAATGAGTTATAACAACAATGCTTTTTACTACACCCCAGTCCAAATATGGACGGCTACGTTGGAACCAAAGGTGTGCTTTAACTCCAAAACCACACGGGTGAAAGTGTCATTAAGACTCAATGCATGGCGATCTTATTTCATAGAAGCATAGCCTGCCGTATTTGTGACATTGCCACCACATCATTTTTTCTGTGCGTTTTTTTACTGATGATAAAGATGACAATCAAAGCATTTACATTTGACGCAAGGAATTTGATAGCCTACCCCTAGAAAATGCCATATTTGTTCGTGACAAAAATAAGTCACTGACATTTAATGCACAGCTTTCTTTGTGAATAAATGAAATAGCTGTTTAATTGTAGCTGTTTCTATCATACATATAATGTATAAAGAAGCTTTCACTATTCATCCACAATTGTAATATAATTAGATTTGGTAGGTTTGTCTGGGTAGTATTGATAGTAATAATTATTGGATCGGATTGCGTTATTCCTTCCATGATAGTCTGTCTTGTCTTTCTATGAACACTAGAGGGCAGGCTGGTGTCCTATACAGCTGCTCACTCCTCCTTTCCCACTCTTCCAGAGGACAGTTGGTCAGATAGCTGCACATTCTACATGGCATCATTCAGTTAAATCATAACCCCTGTCCCAAATGTCAAGTCAAGAGTGACTGATGGTGTGTGTGCGTGCATATGTGTGTGTGTGTGTGTGTGTGTGTGTGTGTGTGTGTGTGTGTGTGTGTGTGTGTGTGTGTGTGTGTGTTGTGTGTGTGTGTGTGTGTGTGTGTAAGAATGACTTGATAGTGTCTAGAGTTATCTTGTAATATTATCAATTTGTTTTTGTGAATTGTCATCATAGCTTTCACATAGCAATGAGCTCTTATCGTGTTCCATCGAAAGCAGTTAGTATGGTTGAATTTTCGTGTTATGTTTCTCCTAATCCATACATAACTCAAGTATTAGATTCTATTAATCAAGTTAAGTATAAGAACGATTTTAATCATGTATAATAATAATCTCAAAGAATTTGAGATTATATTAATCAAGTTAAGCATTAGAGATTATGTCAATCAAGTTTAAAGATAATTTCAACCAAGTATTAGAGAGGATTTTATTTAAATATTTGAGAGAATTTTAGACACATATAAGTAATGATTTGAATGAAGCATTAGAGAGTATTTGAAGCAAGCATTAGGAGGATTTTAATCAAGTGTTAGAGATGGTTTGAATCAAGAACAACATTGCACCATTCATTTTTCTCTTGTCATCCACTCCTGATGGTGTCAACGTGTCTTGAAACACGCCACACGCATGCAGCCGCGCTTCGCCTTTAACAACATATTGATTTCCCCCTTCTGCAGAAAGCTTAATGCGATCGATGGCAGAGGCCCTTTCAAGATCAGTGCCAGTATAAGCATCTCTTCCCCTAACGCCCAGCGCGGCTCTTTCCCCCTCAGGTAACGATGTCCTCGGCTAGGCTCTGTCTGCATCAGAGGACAAGCGTTTCTTTCTTTCTTTCTTTCTTGTTCTCTTTCATTCTTTTCTGTCCTTCATTCTTTCTTACTTTCAATCTTGTCTTTTCTAGCATCCATTCTTTCTTCCTTTCTCTCTTTATTCCGTCCGCTTGATTCCTTCCTGGCTTTCTCTTATTTTCCATTCTTTCCGTTGCTTAGTTATCCTCCTCCTCCTCCTCCTTCCTCCTTCCTTCCTCCTCCTCCTTCCTCCTCCTCCTCCTCCTCCTCCTCCTCCTCCTCCTTGCTGCTCTTAATTTCCTTGTGGTTAAGGATAGGAGGTATACATACTGCTGGTCTATCCCTTGGCCTTCATTACCTCTCCCCCCAGCCAGGTCAATACCTGTTTGTATTTCCCATGCACGGACCAATGCCCTTTTAGATTGGAAAAGTCTGATTTATTGAGTAGGGTATATATACTGAGGAGATGTTTTTAATTAAAGAACCCCTTTCTCCCTGATCCAGCTGATGACCTCTCATTGTAGCTGGTTTATTCTAGGCTCCAGACGGTACATCTAATGAGGTTCATTCCACACTGTGGCCTGGAATGGTCCCATTTAGAATCGGCTCAGCCCTTTACGGTTATCAGTAAACAGCCATCGACTTTCCGATGGCTGTAATAATGCAATTAACAACCAGCACTTTTGTTTATTTATATATTTGCATTTTCGCTTCTTTATTTTCCTTCATAGTCAGATAGGTAACTGATGGGTTTGCAATTAACCCTGGTTGTTTCCAAATGGACTATTTATAGTGTAGTAATACATTGAGGTGAGAGGTGATTGTTTGCCAAGTGAAACCGCCATTTAACGACTGGCGCTCTTCCACGGTGGTGCGTGGCGTCAAGTGATGTAGCGAGAATCTGTGGGTAGGTATTTAAAATACATACAAAATAGCCTAATCATGTTAAATGTATCATTATCAATATTATTATAATAGACCTGAACACTTATTGAAGGGAATAAGCAATCTTCACACCTGTCCCACTCTGTCGAAAGACACGATCGGGACTATTCAGAATGCAGGAAAATAGCTGCTAGTTCAAATATGTCGACTTTATGTACGTTTAAAATTTTTGCACTTGAATTAATAATATTGATCAGCATACAATATAAAAAAGTTGAGCTTGAGTCTATTATCGAACCTGAAAACCTATCAGGTGAATTGTCGGACTTAAATATTAAAAGAAAGCTGATAACAGATGATGTCAAACGGTGAATAAAATCATGCATATTTTAAGATTGAATTCCTAAAACTATGGGGCAAATCTTTATGGTTCCCTGGAACTACAAACCCTTACAATGTTTCCCCTCCCCCATCTTGTTCCCTCTTTGCTCTCCCTTTGAGCCCCTCTCCCTTTCTCCTCCATGTCTGGTGTGTGTGTAGTGTGGTGTGTGTGTGTGTGTGTGTGTGTGTGTGTGTGTGTGTGTGTGTGTGTGTGTGCGCGAGCTGTGTGTGTGTGTGTGTGTGTGTTGGTGTGTGTGTGTGGTGTGTGTGTGTGTGTGTGTGTGTGTGTGTGTGAGTGTGTGTGTGTGTGTGTGTGTGTGTGTGTGTGTGTGGGTTTGCATATGCGTCTGTGTGTGTGTGTGTGTGTGTGTGTGTGTGTGTGTGTGTGTGTGTGTGTGGTGTGTGTGTGTGTGTGGTGTGTGTGTGTGTGTGTGTGTGTTGTGTGTGTGTTGGGGGGCCATCAAGGGGGAGAGGGACATGCATTCTGAGTTCAAGTCCAGCGGCTTCAACACGTGAAGCTCAAGAAAACATAAAAAGGACCAAAGCCGGCATTGCTAAAGAAGCTAAAAGTTAGCACTGAACAGTTAGCAGTTAGCGGCTAGCCATTAGCTCAAATATGTGTTTTTGACAAATCAGTTGTACTCATGGAGGACAATACAAAGGGTTGTCAAAAAAACAATTAAAAATGAGAACAGGAAAGAGGAGAGACGACTTTCACCCCCCAAAAAACCCCCCCCCCCCCCCCCCCCCCCCCCCCCCCCCCCCCCCCCCCCGCTGCTCACCCCCCCGCTGCCCCCCCACCCCCGCTGCTCCCTCCCACCTCCTCCCATCCAGATATATTGTGAACCACCCCCTTTTCTTTTTCAACCTCTGTCCCCTCCCTCTCTCGCCTCCCTTTTACTCCCCTTGCCACACACACACACACACACACACACACACACACCACACACACACACACACACACACACACACACACACACACCACACACACACACACACACACACACACACACACACACACACAAGATGACTGATGCCTTCTCTCTCCCTCCTTCTCTTGCATTCTCTTTTCCCCTGAGCTCTAGCCTTCTCCGTTCCACCGCCAAGACTCTTTCCTCCTCTCGCTTCTCCCTCGTGTGTGTGTGTGTGTGTGTGTGTGTGTGTGTGTGTGTGTGTGTGTGTGGTGTGTGTTTGTGGTGTGTGTGTGTGTGTGTGTGTGTGTGTGTGTGTGTGTGTGTGTGTGTGTGTGTGTGTGTGTGTGTGTGTGTGTGTGTGTGTGTGTGTGTGTGTGTGGGTGCGTGTGTATGTGTGTGTTTGTCTGCCCTAGTGCACGGTGGAACCGGTTCTGTGCAGCTGCAGTGGACGCCGTCCCGTTCACAAACTGAGCTGCAGACTCCTCACTCTCCTCTCCTCTCTCTCTCTCTCTCCTCTCTCTCTCTCTCTCTCTCTCTCTCTCTCTCTCTCTCTCTCTCTCTCTCTCTCTCTGCTCCCTCTCTCGTCTCCCTCATGGGACAGATCTGCTAACCTTCTCTCCCTCTCTCTCCCTCTCTCTCTTGCTCTCTCTCTCTCTTTCGCCGGCTCACCATGCCGCTTCTTTGCTTTGTCTAATAGAGAGAGAGAGCTATATATATATATATATATATATATATATATATATATATATATATCAGCTTTTTTCTGTTGCCCTCATACCTTGGTTTGCTTTCTGCAGGAACAATGCGTACGATCGGACGTGGTCTGGAAGGAAGGGAATGTGGGCAGTAATGAAGAATGGAAATGTTAGAAGGCAAGAGTGAAGAGCTGGGATGAGGAGGCTGCAGGTCAAGTGGTGGAGCAGGAAGCAGAGAGTGAAGAAGAGCGGCCAGGAACACAAAGTTGGAATCGGGACGGAACCGCGGGAAACGGTAAAAAAAAAGAGGAGAAAAATGCTCCAGCTATGCTTAAATGTATTAATCTTAATATGTTCATCATGCAATAATGGTCATTATATCTGCATTTTCAGCCTGCGTGCTCTGGTTTATATGTTTTCTATGTGTTATACTCTAAGGGTCTGTTCGTGTAACTGTCTCTCTGTGCTTTGCTTTCCGACGCTTCTGCCTTTGCTTTTTGAAAGTACCTTTCTGTGTGTGTTTTAGAAGTGCACATTGCATTACACTCTCATAGATCCCGACAGTTCTCTTTGAATTGCGAAGCATAGCGGGCTATTGTCTTCTTATTTAAAGGATTCATTTCGGATACGGTTTTTTCTCATAATAAGTTGCATTGTGTTAAATCGGGTTAGGATGGTAAAGGATAGCATCTCGTAAAGACGAAGGCGGGTCACAGCACTGGCTTCGTGTGGTTGTCGCATTCAACCGCTTCTTTTGTACATCTTTGTGTTGTTGCTATCTGTAAATGTATTATGGTCAGCTTTCCTCATTGTGTTTGCATCAGGGTTAGACCAAATACTCAAATGTTGTGGTCTCATCTCCCTGAAGCGGCCTATGGCCCGATCCTCCTGCCAATTGTTCCACTGTGTTTGAATCTTTCCATCACATCGCTAGTCCAACCCTCACCCAAACACCTATTTACCTAAGCAAGCACTTTTCACTAGTCATTTCATGTTATCTTCTTGCTGTGTTGCTGCCGCCGTGGTCTGTTCCTCCTCCGCCGCGCCTCCATTGTTTCCTCCCTAAGTTATCGCGTCCGTCCACCCGGGCGTGCGGTGCCCCAAGATCGTCATTCCGTCCATGCTCTTTACACACCTACCCGTCTCCATGGAAACCAGCTATCTGCAGTCAACCTACACGCCAACTTACAACCACCCACCCATTTGTCACCTGCTCCTCGGCCCCCCCCGTTTTGGCAGAGGCCGGGGGGGTAGTCACCAAGGGGCAGAGATGAGCGTGACTCCGGAGAGAGCTGTGTCTGCGTAGCGCTTTAGCTCCGTTCCCCTCAGTGCTCCATTGTCCCAGGCTAGCGCTGGCCGTGTGGGCTACAGATAGCCGGTCGCCGTTTCTGCCCAGTCACTTTTGTGTTGTGTACTGCACATTATAACATAGCGGTTGACATAGCTCGGTACTGCGTTACATTGACCCTGATCACTAGGATGTTCAGTAAGTCAGCAGGTGTGCAGCTTGGCTCATTGTTCCACGAACAGAACAGCTCCGTTATCCTACACATTCCCTTGCTCAGGCAGCCTGACCTGTTGACCTGTTCTGCAGCACATTTAACCCTAAATGTGGCCCCCATGTTTATCAAAAAGTAGCACACATTTGTCGTTCTATTATTATGCATCATTATTAATATTGCATCTGTGATTCTATGTAGAGGGGATGGTGTACTAGGGGTTCTATGTAGAGGGGATGGTGTACTAGGGGTTATTTGTGTGTAGATAGTGTACTAGTGGTTCTATGTAGAGGGGATAGTGTACCAGGGGTACTATGTGGAGAGAATGGTGTATTAGGGGTTCTATGTAGAGGGGATAGTGTACCAGGGGTACTATGTAGAGAGAATGGTGTACTAGGGGTTCTATGTAGAGGGGATAGTGTACTAGTTGCTGTAGTGGAGCGTGGTGGGGGTTAATGGCCATGGGCGGCAGGAATGTGTCTGGAATCAGCAGCGAGAAGTCTTCCGTCTCCTCAGTCCTTTCAGTCTCCTCCGTCTCCTCAGTCCCTTAAGCCTCCTCATTCTCCTCAGTCCTGTAAGCCTCCTCTGTTTCCTCAGTCCCTTTAGCCTCCTCAGTCTCTCAGCCTCCTCAGTCTCCTCACTCTCACTGCATTGTTAGTTAGTGTCTCAGTGAGTTAGTTAGTTAGTCCGTGAGTTGTCTAGCTAGTAAGTCACAGGGATACCTCTAACCTCGAAAAAATATTGACACACAAATCTTCGTCTCCTCGGTCCTGTCCCCTATTTGTCTCACTCCCCCTATGATGTCTAACCCTTTTTTACCCTCTATATTGTCATGTTTCTACCTTCTATATTTCCTCTACACCTCTATATTGTCATGTTTCTACTCTCTAGTTCCTCTATACCTATATTGTTCTCTGTACCTCTATATCGACATCTATACCTCTATATTAACTTTGTAATTCTAACAATCTATATTTCTAACCCCTGTATTGTCATGTTTCTACCCTCTATATTGTCCTGTTTCTAGCCTCTATATCGTCATGTTTCTACCCTCTA
>NC_044058.1:12750168-13010168 GCF_902167405.1 Gadus morhua
CTAGTTGAGAAACACACAAGTGTACACACTCGTGGACACATGCACCTCCATTTGGCGCAAACCCAAGGTGGGATACAAAACGGTTTGACTGACAGCTCAATTGACCCCACCCCTTGCTCCCCCTGCCCCCCTCCTCCTCCTCCTCCTCCTCCTCCTCCTCCTCCTCCTCCTCCTCCTCCTCCTCCTCAACCCATTGGAGTTGGTGGCAGGGAGGTTGCCATGACACCAGACTGTTTTGTCTGCCCTTTGACCTCTTTAAGAGGTGCTGTGGTCAATCAGGCATTACACAGGGGGGGACGGACGCGTTTCCTCTGTAAAGACGGAGGTTCAAAAGGTTCATGTGTGCCTCCGCTGTGTGCTGGGGGTTGGAGGAGGGGAGACGAGAGGGGGGAGGAGGGGTGGAGGCGGGGAGAGGAGGAGGGGAGACGAGAGGGGGGAGGAGGGGTGGAGGCGGGGAGAGGAGGAGGGGAGGGGAGAGGGGGGAGGAGGGGTGGAGGAGGGGAGAGGAGAGGGGAGAGGAGGGGTGTAGACGAGAGGGGGAGGAGGGGGTGGAGGTTGGGGAGAGGAGGAGGGGGAGACGAGAGGGGGGAGGAGGGGTGGAGGTGAGGAGAGGGGAGAGGAGAGGGGAGAGGAGAGGGTGGAGGAGGGGAGACGAGAGGGGGGAGGTGGGGTGGAGGAGGGGAGAGGTGAGGGGAGAGGAGAGGCTGGAGGAGGGGTGAGGAGGAGTGAAGGAGAGGGTGGAGGAGGGGAGAGGAGAGGAGAGGGCTTGAGGAAGGGAGACGAGAGGAGTGGAGGAGAGGGTGGAGGAGGAGAGACAAGACGTAGTAGAGGAGGGTGAAGGAGAGGGCGGAGGAGGGGGAGACAAGACGTAGAGGAGGGTGAAGGATGGAGGGCGGAGGAGGGGAGACGAGAGGGTGGAGGAGGAGAGCCGGGCTACTGGCGGTGAAACAAAGACACGTGTGATCGTAGGGCCATGGCAGCACACAGGCCCAGTTATTAGTTATTATGTTTTTAAATATCTGTTTTATTAGGTATTTATGATCTATATATATATATATATATATATATATATATATATATATATATATATATGGTTAGGGTTATATATATATATATGGTTAGGGTTATATTATATACATATTATATTAGTAGTTATAATGTTATATGAAATATGATAGTTATTTTTTCATCTGCTTTATATATATATATATTAATTATCATGATTTATGATATGATATGTGTTTTATCAGGTTTAATGTTTGTATGTATGATACATTACATATTTATTGCATTGCATGAGCAGAATCAGAATCCAGCATTCCACAATGCGGTGGTATGAGTAAGGAATGAACCATGATTGGGTGACCTGTTATTTAAACATGTGTGGTCGGGTGAAGATGTGGTTGCTTACCACCAGTCAAGTAAGAATCAGGTGTCATCCTTTAATCAGCTTAAAGAACAGTTTCCTACCTTGATTCTATATTACTTACTTACATCTATAACGGTAATGCTATTTTTGATCGGCTATAATACTCTTCCCCTCTTCTGTGAGCATTTCGTTTGGCGTTGTCAAGGAAACATCTGGTTGAAATTGTATTTGACCGTGATTAGAAACCGTGGAAAGGCTGAGGTGTCACACAGCCGTGGAACGTTAGTGGTACATAATCAATCGGGTGTTCTACAATGCTCTAGTATGATGGTATGATAGTTAATGTCATTTATTTTAGTTATTTCATGCAGTGGGTTTGAGCAGAAGTTGTGTGTATAAGGCAGAGCAGGGAAGCCTCTGAACGGTATATAAATAACTGAAGCCTCTCGTCTGGGTGTCGGTTCGATGTAGTATATTTCTTGACACTGGTTATTTCTGTTTCCTCTTATGGAATGAAGAGACTTCAGAAAACCTTAGATCCTGTCAGTCCACCTCTCATCACACCTCAGCTGTGATTTCAGCATTAAGAATAACCTTGTTATATCTCTCCATTAAAGGAGGGCAAAGTACTGATGTGCTTTACTGAGCATTTGTGTTATGTATCTAAACATCAGTAGTAGAATTGCTCTTGCTGAATCAATGATTCCCTTTACCTTGTATAACAGCACACTGAAGCGCCAGTGAACCAACACGAGATCATGAATGCTCTGACCTGTTCCTCCATCTGAGTGTGATGATGAGTGTTGGTGTGATCGAATGATTCGGGTTGCAGCTGTGCTTCAGTTCATCTCATTACAGCTGGCTTCCAATTTCCATGAAGATTACAATCCACTTTAGGTCAGAAAAGGTCAAAGCGAGGAAAGGGATGGCCCGAACTGAATCTTCTAATCAATTGGAACTTTGTTTGAGTTAAAATGAATGAATACAGAGGACACAGAACAAAGTGAAGTCCATTTTCAATGTTGCATCTTCTTGTTCGTAAGTGTCTTCATCTATCATTATCTAACCATGTCTGCCCTCTGTGTTTCAGGAAGACATTGCATAAAGGACGTACAAGGTAAAAACATTTCTGTTTTTTTAAAGCTTTCAAGCAGCCATCCCATGCCAGCCCTTTTCTGTTTCACCAATCATCCATTCATCCTTAAACATTCATCCATCAATCTGTCCACAATTAGTTCAAACGTCCATCAATCCATCCATGCTTCCATCTCTATGTCAGTTTCTAAACATACAATTCTTTAAATGCAGTGATAGTAGGTCTAATGATAATCACAGAAACAGTTATTTTTAATGCATGTATCATTATTATTTGTTATTCTGTATTCTGTAATATATAAAACTTACACAGTGCTTACTGTATGCATTTTTATTATGAAAATAAAATAATGTTTCACATGCTTACCAGAACAGATAAATGAACACACTTCTTCATACTTTATCAAATATTTTTGAGGTATTAATAATATAACTTTGAATATCTGCTATTCATTCTGCATATGTCTGTTCAAAGGAGCAATACTAAAATGTCAGAGTGTTAACCCCAGAGTGTTAACTAAATTGTTACCCACTTCTACAATCCACTTCTACAATTCACAATTGCTCACTGTTTCAAATTCTAGATCTGTCCTAGTTGATAAATTAAGTACAAATCTTTGGACATTGTATGAATGAATCTTGAGTGTTCACAGCAAACTTTAGGAAAATTTTACTTGATAGTCCCAATGTCTTTGGCCCCTATTGTTTCTGTAACGTTTTTTTTTTTCCCTCAAATTCTGTAAAAGTCATACTGCAGCCTATACCGTAAATTGAAAACTCTTGACATTTTTTTTGTGGAACTTGACCCAAAGGTGGAGCGATTGTAAAAAAAAATCATGAATTAGGCTTATTTCTCCTCACCAGATTGACCTGGACTCAAAATTCTTTCCGAATATTAATCTCGAGAATCAGACGCATTTATAAAACCCTGCTAAGCTAAACATGATAAAAAAATTCACAGGCTACAAAAATAATAAAAAATTCACCAAACCACCACATAAAATCTTTAGACTAAGCCTCACAAAAATCATCGAGCAGAATTTGCCTTATTTCTCTTTACGAGATTGACCTGGACTCAAAATTCTTTCATCATATTAATCTCTAAAATCAGATGCATCTTTTTCACCCTGGTCTTCTGTTCTAAAAATATTTACTTTTCCCACAATTTCATAGAAAAGCCAAACGCCCACAGTCCAAGAACACATTTTTTCCCATATTACCATTTTGTTATTGTATAACTACCATACGGCTATCATTAGGTGGATACCATTAACAGTGAACATTTTCAGAACTGTACTCTTTTAAAAAAAAAAACTTAATTCACTTGTGAAATGTGTGCTTGGAGTTATCTTGATGTTGTGTGCTTATCAATCGACATTTTTACATTATGAATAAGGCTTCATGCTGTTCAGGAGTGTCAGAGGCTCAACGTGATAATGCCGTTTACTGGTGATCCTTAGGTTGAGAGTTCAAATCCTGATTAGAGTATTATGAACAAGCTGAACATGACATTCTGTCGTTGCCACTCATTTAAAAAACACAACATTGAACAGCACCTGAAATTCATCAGGCAATCAACATTCCGGCTCATTAGTTTCCAAGAATCGGTCTGCCAAGACACAGTATGGCATTAAGGGGAACTTCTTCGTTAACCATTTTTTCTTCATAATTAACTCTGTCATATTTATAATTCTTCCGCTAGTGTTCTTGACTACAAAGGTTTAATTTCCCCAGAATTTCAAAGATTTTTAAAAAAGCCCTTAATTCATTGGAAATGTGTGCTTGGAGTTTTCCGGATTTTGTATGCTTATCATTACATATTTTGACCATGTGAATGGTCAAAACCTGAACTGCAGTGAATGAGGCTGCAGTTCAGGTTTATCAGTGGCTCAATGGGTACCTTGTACAGGTGATCTTTAGGTTGAGAGTTCGAATCCCGATTATAGCATTATGAACAACCTGAACATGACATTCGGCCATTGATTTGCAGCTCACCTGAAAGCCGAGGTACAGTATTGCATCAAGTGGAACATCTTCATCAACATCTTTCCTTCATAATTGTATGTCATATTTTTATATCTTCCATTAGTGTGTTCTTGACTTTTAATTTTGCTCGGACCCCGTTAATCACTGCTTCGGTGATATTTATTATTGGTTCGGTGAGGCGATTTTTCCTCCTTTAGGGTGTTGAACATGTTAGCAGAACCATGGGGGCTCTCCATCTCCAGAACATGAACACTAACCTTGTTTTACATCTAGTGCCTACAGAAGGGCACCAAACACCAGTCCAGCAGAGATTGACAGCTGTGCCATAGCAACAGTTTGGCTAGTTGCCAGGCTGTAGGGGTTGCCAGGCAAAAGGTTCCCATGGCAACCTCCATTTTGCCACCTTGGTATACGAGGCTTACGACAACCAAAGCAGATTAGTGTAGGACAGAGCGTGGTCGCATCTGGGATGAAGAGGCTGCTAATACAGAACAGAGCATTTTATGTGCATAGCATGCCAGCATTAACACAACACATGGTTTACTACAAGGCACTGAAAGAGTTGATTTAGTAGGAGTTTGTGAGTTTGCATGCTGTCTCAAGGGAGGCCTGGCAAAATGTCACTGTATATGTTGTAGGTTTATAAGTGATTGCAATATTTACTCACACACGTCACCTATTACCAATGTGATGTCATCATACAAACCACATACTACCAATGTTATGTCATGATCTCACACACCACATAATAACAATGGGATTTCATGATCACACACACAACAAACTACCAATGCGATTTCAACACACAAAGCACATGCTCCCATTGAGCTGTCACGTTTACACATGCCACTTACTACCAATGTGATGTCATCATACACACCACATACTACCAAAGGGATGTCATCATACAGACCACATACTACCAAAGTGATGTCATCATACACACCACCGTCTACAAATGTGATGACATTATTTTATTTTTTTCAGACACATACAAAACCAATTGTATAGTGTGAGAAGTGTGTCATTGATAAATGACTAAACTAATTCAAGGTCATGTATATGTAAAGTTGTAGTCTCTCTCTCTCTCTCTTTCTCTCTCTCTCTGTCTGACTGGGTGTACTTTAATAGAGGAAGAGACGAAGAAGTTTGAATGGTGCAAACAACAAACTGGTAGCAAGCTCAGAATCTAGTGGCTATGAAGAGGATGCAGTTTCATCAGTGTTTCATGCCCTCTCTCTCTCTCTCTCTCTCTCTCTCTCTCTCTCTCCTCTCTCTCTCTCTCTCTCTCTCTCTCTCTCTCTCTCTCTCTCTCTCTCTGCGTTATTTCACAGGAAAGTGAAGAGCAGGTCACGCAGAGGGGGTGGGGCAAAGCTTAGCCTCCTCTGATCTGTTTTAATTTCCTGTTTGGCATTGATTCTGATCCACAAACTCATGCATACACACACACACACACACACACACACACACACACACACACACACACACACACACACACACACACACACACACACACACACACTGCACACTATATACTATAGACTGCAGAATGTACACTATAGACTGCACACTGTACACTTACACTGTACACTATACACTATAGACTGACCTGAAGGTCTCCACACTGTTGGACATATTCTCCCCTCCCCCCTGGCTCTCCTCCCTCCCCCCCTGACTCCCCTCCCTCCCCCCCCTCGCTCTCCTCCCTCCCCCCTCCCTCCCCCCTGGCTCTCCTCCCTCCCCCCTTCCTCCCCCCTGGCTCTCCTCCCTCACCCCTGGCTCTCCTCCCTCCCCCCCCCCTCACCCCTGGCTCTCCTCCCTCCCCCCTGGCTCTCCTCCCTCCTCCCTCCCCCCCTCCCTCCGCCCTGGCTCTCCTCCCTCCTCCCTCCCTCCCCCCTGGCTCTCCTCCCTCCCCCCTGGCTCTCCTCCCTCCCCCCTGACTCCCCTCCCTCCTCCCTCCCCCCTCCCTCCCCCCTGGCTCTCCTCCCTCCCCCCTGGCTCTCCTCCCTCCCCCTCCCCCCTCCCTCCCCCCTGGCTCTCCTCCCTCCTCCCTCCCTCCCCCCTGGCTCTCCTCCCTCCCCCCTGGCTCTCCTCCCTCCCCCCTGGCTCTCCTCCCTCCCCCTCCCCCCTCCCTCCCCCCTGGTTGCCCTATTGGTCCACAACAAGGCCCCATCATAAATGTGTTTCAGTCCTTAAGGTTTACCAGTCTTTATTTGAAAGCTTTGCGCCTTTGATAGGAGAGATCACGTCAATTATGCCCTTATTCCTCTTGAAGCTATAGAGGGAGAATAGTAATGAGAATAGTGCTGTTTTGATAACAAACAAAGCATGAAACCTTTCAGGCTGATGGGGAGCAAGCAACAGAGAGCTGTATGAAACCAGTAGGACGGGGAAGAAATATCTTTCCCAGTCGCCAGTAGAGGGCAACCATTGTTCGAAAATAGAAATTATTTAAGACTGTCTCTCTCTCTTGATGTCGCTGCCATGCGTCCCATACCGGCCCGCTAGACAGACTTAGACGTGTGTTCTTTGTAGCACTGAGGACGTGTGAAGAGTACGTTTTGAGATGACCTGTGTTATTTTTAACCCTAATTGAGATCTATAGCGTTGTTGTGAAGCAGAGTCTATTCTGCTTTTCCTTTAATGTTTTCTCATCTTGTACACTGCCGTCCCCCTTTGTATGTCCTTCCCCGGCTTAGTTTACCCACTGGATCAAAGTGAATCCCTGTAAACAATTTAATTATAGGTTGCAGTCTCACCCAGCTCGTCAGGGTGCAGATCACAACACAAGCAACGCTGTCTGAACCAAGTGAGCAGAACTCAGCTAAATGAACTGAAATGACAGTGACTGTGAGGCCGAGTGTGGCTTCTTTTCTACTACGCCATATTTTTTAGTCACAGTATACCATAGCCTGTCTATATATATTTATACAGACACATTTCCATCCATGAATTCCTCCATCAAGGTCAGACTAATGGTTTTGCTAGCATGAAATATTAAGCATGCTAAAATGTCTTACTGCTCCCCCTTCAAACGGTAACTCCTTCTCAGTGTTGCCAAGTACTTAAAACATCATATTTCCCCAGTTCATGAGCAATTTTAATTTCAAGGGAAAAACCTTCACCTTGCTGTTCAAAGCAATATTATATAATATCACAAAACACATTTTCTCCTCGTTAGTGAAATCATACCAGCATACAGATTATAATTAGAACAACATGATTTGATTCTCCAGTCTTGAGACCTAGTTAGGAGGCAGAAAATAGTTTACAGTGTTCATGTGTGGGCAATCCCAGATGAGTTATACATCACACAAGTGCAACAACTGTCACACAGAAGTCATACTTCAGAAAAACAATAAAGTAGTGCGGCTCAAAGCTTTGGGATCAGGCGTTCAACCAAGACATTAAGAGACGGACAGGTCTCCCTCAGGAACCTTACAGCAGATGTGCGGTCAGAGAGTCTGACTGGCAGACTGTCTGACCACCAGACTGGCTGTCAGACTGTCAGTCTGGTGGTCAGACAGTAATAGAGCCTCCCCTGCTGGGAGAAGACCCCCCCCCCTTACTGGGAGAAGACCACCAGACAGTCTGTGTGTGGTACGATAGCGAACCCCCCTCGCTGTGAGAAGACCCCCCCCTTGCTGGGAGAAGACCCCCCCTACTGGAGCGCAGCCGGTCCTCTGTGCTCTGCAGAGTGAGGTAGTTGGTTGTATGGTTTGGCGTAATAATCAGCCGGGAGATAACTGTACAGCTCTCTAGCTTCCCCTGCGGAGTCACCTCACGCCACCCCGGCCCCTGCTACCAGGTGAGTATCTCTCGGAGCCTGCTGGAGCAACGCATCGTCGCTAGCAACACGACCTAGCAACCCCTCCCCATTGAGATACCGCCGTTTACCAGTCCTGCACTGAGATCACCTTCACGTTCTGTGAATGCACCGTTTGAACCGGCCAATTTGGTTTGGATGTGTGGGGGACAGTGTGCTTACCAGTTCCTCACTATAACCAGAGGAGATCCTTCACATCTCTATTAGTGTCACGTGACCAACTCAAAGGAGAAGAGCAACATCAATCGGCCATCTGGCGGTCACCCCCTCTCCAACGTCGAGGAGTGCTTTACCTTAGTGGGCCCTTTGCTTCCTGTCATACCTGCTATTACGTTATCTAAACACAGCTCTGGGAAATCTGATTGTGTCCCTTGAAACTATTGACCTCCCTGCCCTGTATGTGCAGCTCCCAGACATGACAGCTGATGCTCTTTATAGTCTCTCACTCACACACACACTCCTCCGGTTCACACACACATGCACGTCCACCTCAGAAACACGCACACACACACACACACACACACATACACACACACACACACACACACACACACACACACACACACACACACACACACACACACACACACACACATTCACACACACACACACACACACACACACACACACACACACACACACACACACACACACACACACACACACACACACACACACACACACACACACACACACACACACAGCCATCATGCAACGTCATTTATCTACCCTCCTATGCCCCGTCCTGCTCCCTCCACCCATCTGCAGTCTACAGCCTCTCTCCTCCCCATCTCTCCCTTTCCCCCTCCCTGCCCCCCCCCCTGCCCAGGGAGAAGGAGCTCTAGATCAGACGTGTGCTGAATCGACACTGTCAGCCGTGCCGTTCTTTATGCCCCAGACACCCCCAGTCCACCGTCAGCACAGACGGCCCACATCTGCCGGGAGGGCAGGGGGCTCTTGCCAAGTCATTTTATCAAAGCCTGGGAAATGACAAAGAGATGCAGCACACACACACACACACACACACACACACACACACACACACACACACACACACACACACACACACACACAGTCACTGACTCACTCAGTCACAATTCACTCAGTCACTCTTACTTACCGACACAGGCCGGTATCAAGGGCATGGTTGCGACGCCCTTTTCTAACTTTGGCTTGTGTGTGTGTGTGTGTGTGTGTGTGTGTGTGTGCGTTTACGTGTGTGTGCGCGCGCCAGCAGCAGTAAGCTAGCAGCAGTAAGCTAGCAGCAGTAAGCTAGCAGCAGCAGCAGCCACCATCCCAGACTGATGATGTCACCCCTGTGGAACACTCCCCGTGCTTTGTCTCATAGTGGCACTGCAGAGTGGAGCTGCAGACACACTCACACACACACACACACACACACACACACACACACACACACACACACACACACACACACACACACACAAACACAGACGCACACACACACAAAGACACAGAAACACACACACACACACACACATACACACACACACTCACAGACGCACACACACACAACGACACACAAACACACACACACACACACACACACACGCACACACACACACACACACACACACACACACACACACACACACACATACAGGGACACACACACACACACACACACACAGACACACACACACACACATAGACACACCCACACACAAACACTCACACATACAGGGACACACAGACACACACACACACACACACACACATATATTAAATTACACAGGGGCACACACACAACACATACACACACCCACACAACAAACCACTAGTCCATGGTTGTGATATCAGAGTGTAGGCCGTAATGATGTCCATCCGAAGTGTGTATTATTATTTTTCTTTTAACTTCGAAGTACCCGCTAGTGATGCAGGGCTATAATGTACTCCAGCTAACCAGGTTTTTCACCCGACGACAGGACACACAATGTGTAAAGCTGCTGCAGTACTGCTTTGATGTATTACCGAACGTCACGTTTAGCGCCAGGGATTAAGGGGCTGCAACATTAAATCCCAAACACTGGCCGTGCTGTGACACAGCGGCTGACATGTACAGTTTGAGGTTGGCAGCGTGGTAGAACAAGGTGTTAACGGACAGAAATCGGTTTCCATTTGCCAGAGCCAAATATTTATCTGTTACTTTAAACATGATGTTATACATAATGTTACATTATGCGTGATGTTACATAATGTTACATTATACATTAGGCTGTTGCATAATGTTACATTATATATTAAACGTAATTTTGGATATAATGTACATTATACATTATGTAATAATGATTCATTATAGATCCATAGGATGTTGCATAACATAAAACATGGGAACATGAACATTAAATATTAGATGAACATATCATCTTTTGATCGCATCGTGATCACAGAGCTGACCAATCAGCTGTCGTCGTTAAACTCAACCCAGAACAGATCCTGATGACTGCGTTAGCATCAGACGTTGTGTTTACACTCAACCCAGAGCAGCCAGCCGGTGGGAGTAGATCCACTATGGTGTCCCACTGGGTCTGGGGTTGTGCCGCTGTGCTGACCTGCCGCACGTTAGAACACATCTCCCAGCTTGGCTCCAGCATCAATTCAACACAAACACAAGCCTTGTTCAGCTAAATCCATAAAAACAAGTGAAGTGGTGTGGCACATAACTGCTCACATGCTTCATAGCCAACCCAAGCCCTTCTTCCATAGCAGACTGAAATGTGTACATTGTTGTTAAAGAAGGATACCTCTTAAAGTGCTCTAAACAACGATGGCCTCTACAGTTCTGCGGGGTCATTCCCCAGGTGTGTTGGAAATAATTAAAGATGATGTTTCCCATCCATCTACTGCATAGGATGCCGGCGCCTGATCCATTGAGCGCTCTTTAGCGGGCGGTGTGAAGGCTGTAAACACCAAGAGAGCCGCTCATCTACTGCTCTCGCTCTCAGGTTCACGAGACTCCCGGGCTTCGCATTTTCTCTCAATTTTCATCCTATTAGTGATGCTGCTGACCCTCCCCCCTCTCCCCGCCAACCCTCCCCCCTCCCCCCTGCGTCTCTGCTTCTCTGCCTCTCTGACTCCCCTACTGGCTCACACACACTTCCTCTGCTTGCCAGACACAAGCATGCACACGTACACGTACACACTCACACGCCAAAAACACGTGCACACACATGTGCCCGCACAGACATATGTGCACTTGCACACACACACTGAAAATCAACCAACACACACCAACAGTCATCGATAAACACACACCTCGGAGAACTGCATTCTTTTTCACAGTTTGTCCCTCTTTTTCTCTCTCTCTCTCTCTCTCTCTCTCTCTCTCTCTCTCTCTCTCTCTCTCTCTCTCTCTCTCTCTCTCTCACACACACATTGTGCACACACACATTGTGTAAACACATGTGCATACGCACAAGAGCGTACGCACGTACCGCCCAGACTGCATGGGGGAGGGGGGCTGGATGGCGGGGACTGGGGGGCGGGGGGGGGAAGCAGAGACGCAACGCTCCGAAAACGTGAGACGAAGAAGAGGGAGATGAAAGGGTGAAGGCAAGAGAGAGGGAGAGGTAGGGGAAGGGGGAGAGAGAGGGACAGAGGGGAGAAGAGTTAGGGAGAAAGGAGGAGACTTTGAGGTACAATGCATGCTTGGAAAAGACGTTCATTACCAAAGAAATAGGCACAGAGAGAGATAGAGAGAGAGAGACTGGGACAGAGAGAGAGAGACAGAGACAGAGAGGGAGCGAGCGGAGGAGGAGCGGAGCAGAAGACGGGGGTAACTGAGGCTGTCAGGTAGGGGGGAGGCATGTGCACCTGCAGGTAAGCGTTTCGCTTTACTCGTCTTTGTGTTTTTACGACCGGCCGCCCCTGCAGGATAAATGGCGGGCTGCGGTGTCGCTGTGAGTGGCAGCTTGCCAGAGAGTAGAACAATGTAATCAATACTATTGTCTGTAATGGATCTGACGCTTTGTGTCTGGCCCTGGCATAGCCCGCCATCTGACAGACAGACACACA
Organism: Gadus morhua; assembly: GCF_902167405.1. Taxonomy (NCBI): domain Eukaryota; kingdom Metazoa; phylum Chordata; class Actinopteri; order Gadiformes; family Gadidae; genus Gadus; species Gadus morhua. Next base: position 12,762,480 of record NC_044058.1, read on the forward strand.
GACAGACCGAGAGGGAGAAAGACTGATAGAAAGAGAGAGACCGACAGAGGAAGGAAGCTGGAAGAACACTATAAGCTGGAGGCTCAATTCCTTTCAAATAAAAGATGGGTCGATGAGACGCCATTAATTCTCTCTTTTTATTTAACCGTCCAAAAAGAGTTTTTATTCAATAACGTCTGTGCTTCTTCTTCCTATGATCGTTTTTAACACAAACTTTAGTGTCAAAATGGTTGTAATGGTTCTGTCGTCCAGGTTGATCTATTGATGGGTTCTTACGGAGACGAGGTGCAGTTGTAAATGTTCTGGTTCAACTGTGTTGGAGACATCTGATCTGATTCTTCCAGATAAGATACTTTCCATCCTCTTTTTATTTGTATAATTTTTCTTTATTATTTCTGAATTTTATGTTTGATTTATTAAGATTTGCTAATCTCTTTCTACTAAACACAATGAGTATTTTATACTAATGTTGTGACAGATTGCACAGGCGTCATACAATAATGCTGTATTTCCTCGAGTCGCCCCGAGCTTGTGTTTCTTCAAGAGCAGACATTTGTTTTCATATTATTAACAAATGTTTCTGTTCACTTGTACAGCTTAAATTGATTTACTTTCAAGCACAAATTCTAAACGGATTACGATGGGAAATATTATAATTCCTCTTAATCGCTGTCCAGACACACGACTGGTCAGTGCTGACCAATGATTTAGCCTGATTTGTATTATGTCAATTGGATATTTATTAAGTTTATCAGTTATTTATTAACTGAATGTCATAAAAAAAACATAATTGACCAACAGCCTTATGCAGGTAAATATTAAAACAATATACCCCATGTAAATTGAATGCAGAGATTACAGTGAAAATTGTCTTTCAGAAGTTATTTGAATGGTGTGCAATAGAATAGATTCCCTTCAAGATTTGCCATGCAATGTGTCTACCAGAAGGTGGCAGTAATCTACAAAATGGACCTGCTCCAAGATGCACTTAGATTTACATTACATTCAAGGTTCAACCAAAAAGCCAATTTCGATATTAAGTATTCGTTTTTAGCTGCATTCCTGAACTGGACAAGGTATTTCATGTCTCATGTAGCCATAGTGCTCCAGGTTTTATTAGGCCTGGAGATTAAATGGGGCCGACATTAAAGATTAGCTCCTCTGTTCTTTATTTCGTCTGATCTTTTCCTCTTATCTCCTCCTTCATGTATGCATCCAACTCATATCATCTAGGTCAGTTAAATACTGAGTCATATGATATGACTTAAGTTTCAGCTTAATTTGAAAGTCATATTGTAGGTACGTAGTAAAGCTGCGTCAAATTGCAACAAGGTTTTTGTCTCTTCTTGATCAGTGAATATATGTTAATAAATAACCTTTTTGCCTCATATACACAGCATATATATATATATATATTTATATGTATATATATATATATATATCTACACAGCGTATGTGAGGCAAAACAAAATGCACGTCTGCGTCTGTCACGTCATTGCACACAAATTGTACAAATACGAATGAATGCTGTGAAACACATAATGGTCAGAACATTTAGTCTTAAAACATTAATTATAGCTGCTCTTTATGCCGTATTTGATGCCCCAATAAGTGCTGGTAATGCCGCTCTGTGTTTTTCCCCAGGAACCAGTGAGGAGCTCCTGTGGTGCAGCAGAACCTGGCATTAGGTCATGTCTTTGTCTTGCCGCGGCATCGTAGCGCATCATTGGAAACATTTTCCAACATGTCAGGTTCTTTTATTGTGTTTCTCCAGTATGCCCCTCTGTCCCTGAGACCCTTAACCTGTGAGGTTAAAGGTCACAGGTTAGGTCCTCGGGAACAGAGCTGCATTCAGTTTCAACGCTTAAGGAAGGAAGAAAGAGATGGTGTGGTGGAGTGGAGTGGAGTGTGGTCTCGAGCGTCCTGTTCAGCCTTTTGAATCTAGCTGATCTTAGACTATGATGAAGTCTCATATTATATCCTAGAATGTCCTATAATATAGGATCAACCATAAGATATACTATGAGATATGCTATGAGACTAATAGCATATCTTATAGTAAATCTTATGGTTTATCCTATAGTATATATCTTATTCTGTACATGATAGCAAATCTTATAGCATATATTCCATTTTATACTGTATATAATAGAATATCTTTAAGTATATCTTAAAGATAACCCACATCTTATTGTATAGCTTATAGCTTATCTTATTCCATATATCACGTCTTATAGTGTATCTTATAATATGCAATATATATACATAATATATATATACTATCTCATAGCATATCTTATAGCACGTCGCATGGGGGTTTGGATCTGCAGGGAGAGCGTTGGTGACCCAGACACAGTGCAGGGTTTATCCAGGGCAGCACCCACCCTCAGACCTGTTCCGATCGCCCGGCGATGTCTGGGAACCCCGGTGAAAGCAAGCTGTTCAGAGGTCAGCCAGCCTGTCACTCAGGGGACCGGCCTGGCGGTGTGGCTTCCTGATATAAAGTCCTCAATGAGGACCTGTAGGAAGACAGCCCAGGGTTGTGGCCCCGTCAATTCCGTCATCTCTTCAATCCAATGGATTCACATTTTGTACCTGTCGAGCTGCCTGCCTGCATTGAAAGTGTTTTTTATAGTTTTATATAGCAATGTATGTTACGCATCAGTCATTATGATACTATTAAGAAGACAACCACTGTTAAACCTCATCTTTTGCCATTCAATTATCGTATCTCAAACGGGGAAGATCCAAATACGACTCGAGCAGTGCATATTGAAAATGCGTCTAAAAAATAGACTCCTCTTTGAGACTGTGATGTGTAACCTTGCCGGAGGAATAAAGGACATTGAATAAAGTGGACACACTTTTGTAAAGACCAGGCATGTTGTTTATGTCGGGTTGACACCGTTCGCCTTGCATCACACCATGCATGCTCAAATGCGGCCACATAAAGGGGCCGATGACTGGGACCTCCTTCACTGGCTGGGACTGGTAGCACCGTGGCAGCGCTGAGACTGCGGCCTCGTATTGATCGTCTTGTCTGTGCGGACACAGATGACTGCATTAGTATCCAGCTCACCCCGACACTGGAAATATATTAAGTTCATGTATTAGGCACCCTGTCTGGTTACCATGGAGACCAACAGACTGGGGACTGGGGGGATGGGGGTGAGGGGGGGAGGACAGACCAGTAGACTGGTTCTGCAGTCCCACCACTTTTCTCTCTCTCTCATTTGTCTATGTCGCTCTCTGTCTTGCTCTCTCGTCTATCTCTCTCTGTTCATCTCTCTCTCTCGCTCTCTCTGTCTGTCTGTCTCCCTCTGTCTCTCCCTCCCTCCCCCTTCCTCCCCCCTTCCCCCTCTCTCTCTCTCTCTCTGTCATTCCCATGTCTTCTTCTTGGCTGCCTGGTTACTTTTGTGTCCTACTCCTCCTCTATTCCCCTCCTGGTTCTGTTTGCATTTTATTGTCCAAAACTTTTGATACCACCCTCCCTTTTATATCCTTTCATATTTTTCATCATCATACATATAATAAAATTAATAATATTAATGATAAATAATGATAATAATAATTATTATCATTATTATTATTTATTGAGGCTTTGCACACCAATTTTCCTGATGCCATTGATTGCAGCATCCCTCCCCCTTTTCTCTTGCGCTCCATGTCATCCTCGTCTCCCGCCCCTCTCCCCCCTAGAGGAGAGGAGAGGCTGGCTTCAGCCTCTACATCGCTCAGACTTCCCACTTGATCCCTACACACCAGCATTTAACTCTCTCCTCTACGGCTTTGACTCCCCCCCAACCTCCCCCCCCCCCCCCCCCCCCCCCCCCCATCCCAGCCCTCTATCCCCCCCCCCACCCCATCCCAGCCTCCCCCCCCCCCCCCCCCCCCCTCTCTGAGCGCTGCAGTAAAACTGGTGCAGGGAGGCTCAGGAAACAGGGAGACAATGGGAGCAAATGGGGGGGGGGGGGGGGGGGGGAGCCTTGTCAAAATTCTAGTGTTGTGATGCACGGATGTTGTCCCTAACAAACACAAATCTGATCTATCAAGCTAGGAATGTTCCACTACATTCGGAATATCGGTGACATCATTCATCTGTGACATCACATATATGTGACTGCCCGCGTGCCAATCCGTACGGGTCAGTGGGTGCGAATTAAACCCTCAGTCGAGTCGAGTTCCTGCCCCCGTTTTCACACGTCGCTCGAGTGTCTGCGATGCGGCCGGGCCTGGTTCACGTGTGTGCGATGTGGGTCCGTGTCCTGGTGGTCCTGCACGTCGGCCTACTGGGGGCCCCCGCGCTGGGCTGCTACCAGTGCCTGGTGGAAGTGAGCACCAGCCTGCGGCTCTGCTGGGGCCACTGGCTCACTCAGCACAAAATCAGGAACTTGGACTCCTGCTTTAGGACCCTCGATCGTGTGTTCAATTACAACCAGAAAGTCATCGAGGCCGGCAGAGTGGGTGAGGACGGAAATTAGTGGGTTTTAAAACTTTTCTTCAATACTGTTTTATGCCTTGTGTCTTACCATGACTAACTGTGATTAGGTGTGTGCCTATGTGCGTGTACATGCACTTTGTGTACAACCACATGCTAGAGTTAGCACGGTGTGTGTGTGTCTCACGTAGGGGAAGGCTACAGCGCACAGCTGAAGACTATTCTGGAAGAACAGATCCTGCCCATGGTGGAGGAATTTGACCGCAAGCTGAATGATGGTTGGTCTCTCCCTGCAGTCAAACAAGGCAAACAGTCCAGGAATTAAAACATCCCTAAAACTGAATGTCTCTCTCTCTCTCTCTCTCTCTCTCTCTCTCTCTCTCTCTCTCTCTCTCTCTCTCTCTCTCTCTCTCTCTCTCTCTCTCTCTCTCTCTCTCTCCCTCTCTCTCTCTCTCTCTCTCTCTTTCTCTCTCTCTCTCTCTCTCTCTCTCTCTCTCTCTCTCTCTCTCTCTCTCTCTCTCTCTCTCTCTCTCTCTCTCTCTCTCCAGACACTGTGTATGAGGAACGGTTGCAGAGAGCAGCAGACAGGTTTATTGCGGATGCCTCCAAACTGCCGAGGGGTGAGCTTCCCCCCCATCCCCCTTCCTCTTCGATGACGTAATGCATAAAGCACAGATGTTAACTAGTTAGCCGCTACATACTGTTGGCTCTGCACTGCCACAGTGAATGAACACCTGATCACATTACGACCACTACTGTTGTTAACTCACAGGAGCGGAACATCCCTCTCATCTTCGTCGTCTAATCCAACATGAAATATTTAATACCCTGATGCCCTGACACTTCAGCTAATGTCTTGTTTTCTCTGTTTTGCAGTGTCTGGATGCTTCCCCCCATGTGGTTCGTAGATGTTTTGTTCCTAACAGAGTTTTGATGTTATTTTCACATTGCTGGCATGTTACCATACGACATATACATACATATTTATATAACATGTTAAATATATACATATATGTAGGCAAGGCAAGGCAAGGCAACTTTATTTATATAGCACTTTTCATACAGAAGGCAGACTCAAAGTGCTTCACATATAAACATTGTCATGCAATAAATTAAAATAATAGATAAGTAAAAGAAATGTAGGACATGTTATCTGTCATTCCTCCTGGTTCAGTATTGACCCGTGTAGCACACAGTTGATCCATTTTGGTCTTGATGATTTAAACATGAGTTAGAAAGACTCTGAGGCTCTGGTCAGCACCAACCCTCCATCCCAGGAACAGGACGTCCTGCCTCCTGAAACACCTCACTTGTGTTTTGCGACAGTGGGCACCGGAGAGTAAATAGAATAAATAAATTCAAGGATACATTCTGCTCTAGATTCCTTTGGAAAAAAATAATAAATACTGGTCATTGTAATATGCCATTCAAGACCCATTCATTCATGGAGATTTGAATTCATTTGACTAATAGGTTTTCAAGCATCGGGTGCGGTTTACAACTGTGTCACCTGTCAGTACGATTCGTGTGACCTCCCCCTGGACTGTCCAGGTGAGCAGGGGGTAATGGCAACTGTAGCAGAAGCAAGTCTCGCACATACTCATCTACAGCGGTGTTGTATAATAACATGTTCACAAACGCGAGACAAGAATCATCTGTGCTTTGTTATAGCAGCAAGTTAGGATTTCTAAACGACTCCAAGGATAAGGGGTGTTGCTGTACATCATACACTGAGCTTCCAAGGATCGCTACTGCTCTTTTAATCCTTGCCTGCTGTGTGTAGGCGTAAGGTGACAGTTCACTCCCACACTCTGTGCCCTGTATGCCCCATAAACACAGTTTAACTCAGAAAGCACAACACAGTCTACAGATCCACAATTTAACTCAGGAGCTTAAAACAACTTTAGAGCTCAACACGGTTTCACTCTAAGGCTCAAAACTGTTTAACTCTGGAACTCGACAGAACTGTAGAGAGCCAAGCACATGAACTTCAGAGCTCGACACAGTTCAACTGTCGAGCAAAACACTGCAGAGCGCAACACAGTTCCCTCCACTCCTAAGAGACTGAGCTTAATTTGTATTAAGTGTTTGTGTGTTTGTGTGTGTGTGTGTGTGTGTGTGTGTGTGTGTGTGTGTGTGTGTGTGTGTGTGTGTGTGTGTGTGTGTGTGTGTGTGTGTGTGTGTGTGTCTGTGTCTGTGTCTGTGTCTGTGTGTGTGTTTAATTTCAAGTGGAAACGCTGAACGTCATGGAGTTCAGTGGCACGCGTATGTTGTGCAATGTGCCGTTTCCATTGCCTGACAACACTGAGGTGATCTGGAGGTATGCATCACAGGTAAGCCTGGAACACCTGACCCTAACCTTGACCTCAACCCCAACCTTGACTATAACCCTGAACGTAACACTGACCTCGACCTCAACCCTTACCGTAACCCTAACCTGACCCTAACCCTAACCCTGATCCTAACCCTTACCCTAACACTAACCCTAACACTAACCCTGACCCTAACACTAACACTAAACCTGACCCTAATATTAACCCTAACCCAGACCCTATTACTAATATTACCCTAACGCTGACCCTAACCGTAACCTTGCCCCTGACACGTTTCCACCACTCTAACACTACCGGGAATATAGACGCATTGTAGCAACTCAAGGCCTGCTCTGCCCCCCTACTGTGCAGGTGGAGACCCGGAAGGTGGATCAGTTTGAGGAGGTGACGGCGGGCGAGGACAGGCTCTACTCCATCCCCATGGCCCGGCGGTGGCACCAGGGCACGTACCAGTGTGAGCTGTACGCCGCGCAGCGCTCCGTGGTCAGGCTCTACTACTACCTGACAGGTCAGCACCACCAGCGCTCAACACACACCAGAGGGTCGGCCCAAAGCCACCACACACACACGCAAGCACGCACGCACGCACGCACGCACGCACGCACGCACGCACGCACGCACGCACGCACACACACACACGCATGCACACACACATACACATAAAGTCATAAACACACGGATGCAAACCCACCAACAGAAGCACACTTAACAGGCTCTGTTTCTGCTAATCCCACCCACACACACAAACGCCCTTTTACTTTGCAAGATCATCTATCTTGTCCTTCAGTTGTTCCCAACACTTTTCACCTTATCTCTCTCTCTCTCTCTCTCTCTCTCTCTCTCTCTCTCTCTCTCTCTCTCTCTCTCTCTCTCTCTCTCTCTCTCTCTCTCTCTCTCTCTCTCTCTCTCTCTCTCTCTCTCTCCCTCTCTCTCTCTCTCACACCCCCGTCCCCCCTCCAGTGACCCCCCAGCTTGAGGTGGGCCACACAGAGCTGCAGGAGATCTTTGACCTGTCGGTGCTCCCAGGAGGGCGGATGACCCCGGGGCCTGATGGATCACCCCACTCCCTCCTCCTGCCACCTCCTGCCCTCCTCACCACCTGTCTGGCAGCCATTCTGCTCCTGCTGTTCCTGTCCCTGGGGTAACACTACCTTATCCCTAATGCTACTGCTTCTATATCCCTGACGCCATAGCTACTATATCCCAAATGCTACAGCTGCTATATAACTAACACTGAAGCTTCTATATCCTAGGTAACACTACAGCAACTATATCCTAGGTAACGCTACAGCAACTATATCCTAGGTAGCACTACAGCAACTATATCCTAGGTAGCACTACAGCAACTATATCCTAGGTAACACTACAGCAACTATATCCTCGGTAACACTACAGCTACAATATCCCTAATGCTACAGCTACTATATCCCTAATGCTACTGCTACTATATCCTAGGTAACACTACAGCTACTATATCCCTAATGCTACTGCTACTATATCCTAGGTAACACTACAGCTACTATATCCCTAATGCTACAACTACTATATCCTAGGTAACGCTACAGCTACTATATCCCTAATGCTACAACTACTATATCCTAGGTAACACTACAGCTACTATATCCCTAATGCTACAACTACTATATCCTAGGTAACGCTACAGCTACTATATCCCTAATGCTACAGCTACTATATCCCTAATGCTACTGCTTCTATATCCTAGGTAACACTACAGCAACTATATCCCTAATGCTACAACTACTATATCCCTAACGCTACAGCTACTATATCCCTAATGCTACAACTACTATATCCCTAATGCCACAACTACTATATCATAGGTTACGGTAGGTACTAACCTAAGGTACTATAGCTTGGGTATCGCTGCTACAATAGCCTTGGTAACACTACAGCTACTACAGCTCTGCAAATCCGGAAATGCAAGACTTTGTCTGCCTTTTGAGTTCAAAAGCTATTATCGATGTGTAAAAAATGTTGCAATCTCAACTATATCCTCTCATCTCGAATGAATTTAACACATGACGACTAATTTTTTAATATTCTTAAAATAAATAGAGAAAGGATGCATGGGATTATGAAACTGTACATATCTCTCTGCACTCTTTGTGGTTAACGCAGGCTTTTGTACTGGTGCACAGCTCCATTAAGCATGCATGAGGGAGACGAAGCCTGAGGAAACAGAAGTCCAAGATGCCATGGCAGAGAGTTTTATGTGTGCAATAAATCTGTTATGCCCTCTGTGACGTCATCCATTTCAAACAGCCTGTAATTGTCGCTTTCTGCCACTAGATGGCATGGCGAACAAAGTTCCTCTCAACCATTCAGTGTTGTACTTTCTGTCAGTCCCATCCAAGGTTATTCACTCATTCAACAATATGATGACAAATCGATCACAATGTAGGCCCTCTCTGTTGTTTCTAATGTTTGTGTTAGTGACCTCACTAGCCAATAAACCCTTCGGGCTATACAAACTCTAGTCTCTCACTTTGACCACTTGCAATATAATAGATCTAGATCTAAATATTTTACAAAATCTTTACCAAATATGTAGGCTATTGTAATGTGTGCACTCAGATTGTGTGCACCTAGACACATATTTCTACATTATTGTTCAGTGTGTTTAAATATAAACGTTACTTTATTACTCAATGCAATCAATGGTTGTAAATAGATTTATTTCTGATATTGTGTCAACGGATATTATCTTTCTAAAAATAACGTCCAGCCTGAATGTTAGAAAGCGGTAATAAAAGGGCGAACTCATGTACATGCTCTCCATGATCCCCTGGATCTGTGAGGGAATGTCTTGAACGTACATTCTCAGTTGTTGCCCACAGTGAACTCTAGACACTCTAACCTAGAAGGAGTAATGCCATCTGCACCGGGTGATAAAGACTTGTGAGGGTGAAAGGGTGTTGCATGTCTTATAAAGCCCTCGTACATCATCTAAATATAAACTGGCATGAGTCACCACATTTAAAAGCTTGAAAACGTTTTTCTCTCTCAGTGGTTTGTTTGGTTGCCTAGGAAACAGATGATGCAGGAGAGGAAGCCCGAACCAGAAGCGACATTTGTGCGCCGAACTGCGTGTGTTGGTAGGCGGGAGCCATGCCAGGCTACAGCAGAGACACAGTGATTCATAATAAATACTCCAGCTTCCCCAGGGTCATAGTGCATACCTTTTTTCAAGTAAAGAACATGCGTCAAAGGAATACCGTTTTTAGTGTGAAAAGGTTTTAGTTAGTTTGTTGGTTAATCAGGAGGTTGGTTGGTTAGTCAGTTAGTTACAGTAGTTTAATTGTTGGTTAACCAGTAGGTTCATTGGTTTGTCAGTTAGTTAGTTCGTTTTTGGTTTTCCAGTAGGTTTGTTGGTTAGTCAGTTGGATAGTTTGATTGTTGGTTAATCAGTAGGTAAATGGGCTAGTCAGTTAATCAATCAGTTAGTTAGTGTGTGAGTTTGATGGTGAGACAGTTAGTTAGTTACTTTGTTTGGAAGGAATCATGTTCAACAGTGATCCATGTTTAAGACCATCTCAGCCGACTTCATAGTTTCATCAAACACTTCAGGTGACGAAGTGTCATCACACACACAAGCAGAACCACAGATAAATAAACCTCATCTTGATGGGACAGCCATGCTGTGAGCCTTCTCCCTGACCGGCAACACAGGTTAAACAGCTATTGTCACACGGAGCGTTCACCATATCACATAACAGTGATAATATATATGTATGTATATATACATATATATATATACATATACCTATCTATATATATATAATCTATCTATATATACAAATTTATATGTGTGTGTATGTTAAACCGCTATGGTCATGCATAGCATTCACCATATCACAGAGATCTAGTCCAAACCAGACCACAGTGATCCTTTCCATTGTATTTGTATTTGATTGTTATTGGACATTGTGCCTAAAACAACTCCATTAGTGTAATCCCCCCCCAAAAAAAACACCTATAAAAACTAATAATGAAATGCACCACATCAATTTCCATATCTTTGGTCTTTGATATTTTGGTTCCTGGTCTTGTTTTTGTTTGCTTGTGTCTAAGTGACCAGAGTGAGACGTTTGAATATTGAATGAGATTGTGTCTCAAAGGGAGATGACGATAAAGATTAGAAGATAGAGCAGGCTGGTTGGCTGATTTGTGTCATCATTATATGGCACTATTTGAATCTAAAATGTGATAAAGTTGGAGTTACTGGGATTTTATCTTAGTCATATCTTATCCAGTAAAATGCTAATTATTTGTAAATTAGAGACAGCTGTGACTGAAGAAATGCAGTCATTACTCCTGCGGCGGTCTACTTTCCATATTCAACATTCTCCAGGGTTGCTCTTACTTTCAACAAAAGTTAAAGGAGACATTGAATATGGAATATCCTCTCTAGGATCTGGCCGTGAATAACCAGCCAAGGGCGAAGCATAGGAGGTGCAACATGTGTGCCCTGAAGGCTGATCCTCGGGTGTGTGGAACTGGAACCAGACAGGGTGGGGAGCGCGAGACAATCTCAACCAGATGTAGAGTAGGGGAAGTGATTCTTGGCTTTGTCACTCTAGTTACCAAACTAACATTTGTTCCATCACATCACAAACGTTTCACTATTCATTCAAACAAACTTTCCAGAAAAGCAAAAAGAAAAGGGTTGGCGCAAAGGACAATTTCCATTTCTTATCAATGAGACGTGACTAGGTGGAAAACAATTACATTTGAACAGCGAAACACAGAGTTGAAAGTAGCTGCATGGTGGAAAGTGTCTTGTACACTTTTATCTTGCAGGTGATATGCATAGCTAAATTATTATCTATGGGGATCTATAGATAGTTAGGGTTATCCATTCTTTTAATATCTATAACGATTGATAGTTATGTATCAAATATACACATAAGATAAAAGCATGTTATCAGTCTGACAAATCGGGTGAGTAACGTTGATGCTGCTCTTTACACTAACCAGACATGTGAAATAGTCTGCTTACGTACCGCAGAGTAGGTCAGACCGGATTGAGAAAGATCTTACTCATTCCCATTGTGCGTTTCAGTCATTCCTGAGGTCAGTCTTTTGGCTTGTGGCTCCGGGACCCCATGTTGTTGGGAAACCGGGGATGGGATGGGTTTGACTGAAGACAATGTGCTGTTTTCCTCTTTTGCTATTCTTTTGCTATTCATGTTGTACTACTCATTAATATTAACTATAATTAAATTGAATTGTTTTTATATAGCCCTTAATCACAGGTACAGTCTCAAAGGGCATTCCAGGGATAATCAGGAGTACAATCTGTGCCATAATTAACATACATACATCTACCTTCAACATGTTTAGAGTTCTGTTAGAGTTGGTTGAACTATCATCATTAAGTTCTCACCAAAACACAAATAGAATCTGAATCAAAATAATAAGTAATATGAATATATAATAAATAAATACGTTTTTAACACATAATCTAACGTAACAGGCCCTTTATGTTTCATATTTCAATCAACGAATGCATTCTTTGTGAGAAATTAATAGGAAGAATATATTTATTTGGCATATTTCATAACAATAGACAAATAGATAGAAAAAGGTATATTTTTCTATGCTTATAATTGCTTGATAATCTAAATGAACCTCCAAGAAAAATTCCATACATAATTGGAACTGTAGATTAGTAGAATCTGGAAACCCCTTTAAAAATATCCCTACAAATTTCCAATGTTTCTAAAAAGTTGGTAGTCAAACAGCTCTCTGGAAACCATATGCTGTTTTCTCACATTGAAATAAAACAATGTTAGCTAATCATTCTCAAGCAACCACTTTTCTGTCCACCGAGTTCCCTGAAAACAAAACAAAGTGACATCAAGAAGTTGTCAACAAGTTCAAAGATTTCCTTAATTTGTATTTTTGGAGTTGTAGTCTTGAATTATTTTGTTTTATTTTATGTTCATCAAAACCCTGCTTATAATAATCCATCTGTTCGTTAGGTTCCATCAGAACAGTAATAACTAATTATCCCTCTGCTCGTTAGGTTCCATCAGTACACCATTAACGAAGAACACATCTGATAGACCACTAAAGGCTTCATCAGTACACTCAGTACACAAGTAATTAAAAAATTTTATTCCTCAGTACTTCTCCCTCTGAGGATCTCTTGCTGAGGTTATAACATCCAGACCCTCCCAGCAGATAAAAAAACCCCACCTCCAAGTAGATAAAGCACAGGACCCACCCACCATTACTGTATTTACTTGCTTACAATCAAAAGTACAAATCACACTATCAAGATGCCATCTTAGATTATTCAGATTATTATCAATCTTTAAGATATAAGTTAACTGCTCTTTTTCATCTCAATGTCAGATGTGCTGCACCCATCCCAATGCATGTCCAGGCGTGTCAAGGTTGTTTTATATGACCATTGGGTTTGAGTGATCCTTTAAGCAGAGCACGTATATGGACATGAACATGGATCTCGCTGATTGGGCAAAAATGTATGAAAAATACAGGTCTGTTTATTTAAGAAAATGTATCTGTTTAATTTAAATATCTTTCTGTCCAGAACACATTCACATTGTAATACAATCCCAAGATAACATGATGTGTACTTCATAGAAAACAAATAAACATTTTGACAATTCATGTTTTTTCAGTAACTATATACAATTATTTAAGATGCCTCTTCAGGGGTTAAAGTGTTCTTTATTAACTTGTTTTTGCGATAGCTACAGGCTATTTCTCTATGTGCCTTTTGTAGTATCGTAAAAGTCATTTGACCTGCATGCCTTCAAGTGCATATCTATTGCTTTCCAAAGTGCCGTCGCTCTGCATAGGGATAGTTGTACAGCAAAGTCCAATTCTTCATTGTAGCATCCTTAAAAATCAATCCCAATTTCAACTAAAAATCCTGAACACATCCTAACATCCCACTTCTTTCCAAATAACTCCCCTTCCAATAACATGAAACACAGCACAATAAATAAATAAATGCATCGAAACCCAGAGGATATGTCATCTGTAATCCTGAGGTACATGGGCTACAAAGCCCTAAATACAGTGTAATTCATTTGCAACCCCATCCCCTTGTCAGGCAGTAACCATTTAGTTACATGACATTCAACATCTAGCATTCTATTCTACAGATGTCTTTCAGTAGAATTAATAACAATTTCAATACATTTTACTGGCGAACAAATGAATGAACATAAAGGAAATATATTAGGCATATTTGTTATTGTGATAATAATACGTTAAAAACATTCTCTGTTTTTTCCTTATCTTTAGTGGTTTAAACGTCTATCTTGTAAGACTTGCTGCGTCTCCTGCAAGCCCTGCGAAACCAAACCCAATAGAGAACCACCATGATGATCCAGTAGCATGTGTATGCTGCACAACCAAAGATAAGGAAGCCAGTTTCCATCTTCTTAGCAGGGGTCTGCCAGCTCATCTGGCTCTCCTTGTAGATGGTGTAAAACAGCCCACCTAACAAGATGGCCGCCCACACTGATAATGGGAGGAGGGGGATGTAGTTGCCCACCATCTTACGCCGGCCGGACGTTCCCCAGCTGCTTTTGTTCATAGTTAGAATGGCAAAGTACTTTGCGGGCAGCAGGCTGGTCATGTACAGGGCAGAGTAGAGAGACATGAAGACCATGGCCATGTCCCCACGAAGGATGCAGGCGTAGGACGCCTTCACCAGCCCAATCAGCTGGATACAGCAAAGGACCCAGAGGATGTCCCACAGGCTGCCTGTCCAGAACAGCTGGATGATGGTGGCGGTCACGAAGAAGGGGAAGACCCCGGAGACGATGGACTCGTAGGTCATCCAGAGGTGGTGCTTGTGCCACCACATGGCGTTAAAGAGCCACTCTCGGAAGTAGGACTTGGTCCAGCGAGTTTGTTGGTTGAGCCAGCGTAGGAACTGGGCTGGTGTTTCCGTGTAACACTTTGAGCGAGCCGTGTATCTGAAAGGAGTTAATGGATTGAACATGAGCTCTTTGGATATTTGTAAAAGGTTGAAGTAGTCGTTTTTATGTTTTGTTTTGCTTTACTATTACGCTATATTGTCTTCAGTGAAAATCAAATATATACAAAGAAATGCAATGTGCCGCTGCATGAAGCCTAGTTAGTAAAAATACTTATTATTTGCATAGTTAAACACTCACTTTGAAGCATAGTTATACACTCACTTAGAATACTGTAGTTACACACTCACTTAGTAGCATAGTTACACAATCAATTAGAATACTGTAGTTACACACTCAATTAGTAGCATAGTTACACACTCACTTGGTAGAATACTGTAGTTACAAACTAATTTAGTAGCATAGTTACACACTGATTTAGTAGTATAGTTACACACTCACTTAGTAGCACTGATTTAGTAGTATAGTTACACACTCACTTAGTAGCATAGCCCATGCTTAGCATGCGATTGGTCAAGTGTCTGTCATCCCCAAATGTGCAGTGAGTTCCGAGGAATGTCTGATTATACCAGGACTCCAGAAACTGTTGAAGGAGGTCATTCCGATACAGGCCTATAGAGAGAAAGGTTTCAGTAAAACATCAAACTTCAGAACACGTATTACGGCCTAGGGACAATATGTTTGCATGGCTAGGTATTTTTTAACACAAAACATTTGATAGTGTTTGCTTACCCAGCGGCCCACTGATGCAAGACACACAGTTGAAGAAGGACTGGCAGGACCTCTCGATGTTGAAAGCCATCCAGTAGCGAAGACTGCTCATGAAGCTGATGTAGGAGTCTTTGAGGTTGAGGATCATCACATCCCCCCCCACGGCACCATACTTGTGGTTGCTCTCCAGAACCTTGCATAGCTCCACCGTAGCCAACGAGTCCAGCTTAGTGTCTGAGTCACAAACCTATTTAGAAGTCGACATCAAACAGTTTGGGTGTCACATGGTTTCCTGAATTTTACCTTGTAGTTTAACTGTAGTCTATGTAATATTATAGTTAAAAATATATGTAGAAAACATGATTAACATTGTTATAACATACAGTTATACCTGTCCTTTAAAACAGGCTAATTATTAACACACAGTTATACCTGTACTATATAACATGATTATATTATTGTAACAAAGTAGTACCTATACTATATAACATGATTATTAATGTAATAAAGTTGGATTTATAACTATATTATATGATAACATCATTGTCACACAGTTATACCTGTACTATATAACAGAATTATATGAGAATATTTAACGCAGATTATAGTATTGTAACAGAGTTACACCTTTATTTTATAATATGATAATATAATTGTAATAAATGTTTTATATACATGATTATATTATAGCACAGATATACCTGTACTATGCAACATGACCATCTGATTCTTATGTTTGTAATACACCCGACTATGTTTAATAGTATCAAACCTGTATGTACCTGTATATTAAACACATGATTATATCATTAATACTAATATAACACACCTGTCCTGTATGTACCTGAATATGTAACACCTGACTCTATTCTTCTCATCAT
This sequence comes from Gadus morhua, assembly GCF_902167405.1. Taxonomy (NCBI): domain Eukaryota; kingdom Metazoa; phylum Chordata; class Actinopteri; order Gadiformes; family Gadidae; genus Gadus; species Gadus morhua. Next base: position 12,778,786 of record NC_044058.1, read on the forward strand.
TAACAGCATTATTACAACTCACCTGTATGTAGTCCACAGAGTCTCCCAGGGCCTTGAAGGCGGTGTACATGACCTCCCTCTTGCCGCCCCAGCGCTGCATAATGCACACACACCTCCTGCTGCTGATCAACTCCTCCACCTGCTTCCTCCCGGGGTCCTCGTAGCACACCTGGTCCCCCGCGCCCCCCGCCGCCGTGGGGTCCCGGCTGTGGTAGTTGTTCTCCCACACGAAGCAGCCGGGGTCCTGGTCGGAGAACACCTCCCGGAACATGTCCATCATGTAGCGGTCGTCCTCCGAGTTGCCGTCCACCACCATGATGACCCGCAGCAGCTCGGGGGGGTACTGGAGCGCCCGGATGGACTGGAGGCACTCCCGGAGGTAGGCGGGGTCCTCCTGGTAGGCGGACACGGTGAAGCCGATGGTCTTGGTGTAGCTGCAGGGCTGGGTGCGCGCCTTCATCCTCCGGTGCTCGATGAAGGCGAAGAGGCTCTGGACCAGGACGTGGAGGCCGAGCAGCAGGCCGTAGAAGCCGAAGGAGATGATGCCGTAGGGAGAGGTGACGAGCTGGAACCCCTGCACGTAGGCCCAGATCATCACCCCCAGCACGGCCAGGGCGAAGAGGAAGGTGAGGCAGGCCCGCACCAGGGAGCCCAGTCCTCGGAGCAACGGCTTCAGTTCCATGGTCTTCTTCACCTTGAGGACGAGGAGATGTTAGGCTGCTCTGAGACTCTGAGCCTCACCGCACGGGTCGGGGTTTATTACAGTTTTACTGTCTCTCAGTCACTTAATGTGTTATCGAACCACAGCTCTGGAACAGATTCCTGTCATCCAGAATACCCAAGAGATGTGTATAAATTCATAAATAAGCATTTCTGCTTTATTTATAAGAATAAAAATGATAAACTTCTCTAGAAGTTTAACAAAACTCAAGCAAGACGTTAAAACAGTAAGAAATACAGGGGGAAATGTTTAGAAAATTTCTTTACCCTTTGTGTGGAAAAAATAAAGAAACAAAATATAAACAATTGGTTATTATGAATGTTGGGCATACCTGGCTTCAGTCAGTGTTGCATCCACTCGGTGTTTCTGTCGGCTCATGTGTGTGAGGATGTCTTGGCTTTATAGTAGCTGGAATACTCTCATGTGGGGCCCATTTAGTTTTTTCCTTTTTCCAAGCAGTCAATTACGCGCGCGCCCATTGACTCAGTTGTGCGTCAGGACAAAAGGCGGTGGTTTTAGTGATTGTAGACAAATCCGTGTTTCCCAGCCATATGTGCTGTTTTTCTTTTAAACTGTTGTACTACTTGCCAAAATGAAGGGCTGTGAACAAATAAATCGTTTGTTGTGGTTTGGCTGCTTTCAAGGATTCCGTTATTTCAAGCAAAGAGAATTTCCTACTGGGACATAAACTGATTTCCTACCTTTGCCTACTTTTATAATATTCATAATAAAAATAATAACAACAACATTAATGATGATAGCCTACAAAACATATGCAGGCATTGGGGAGACTAACATAATCTGACGCCTCAGAGATCCCCTGCGGTCAATTTATCGATCTTTTAGTCTTTTAGCGTTTTTAGGCTCTTTTGCTGCGCGTTTATGTGCATAAATTCGGTAAACTCTGCCCTCACAGTAGCGCTCCCTCCATATCTGTGTGACAACATTTGTTCATGTACTTATCACACAATTAACTTATTTGGTGACCATTGACTTTATGAAGACATTTCTTAAATGTTACGCTAAACTGCTTAATGTGTATGCATCTGAAGGCCAACGTCTTATTTGCTTGACCAAGGAATTACAATTTATAATACACCTTCGGCCTAATACTTTCATTTCTTTGAAGGTTTGCTTCGTAAACCATCCGTGATTTATTTTAGGATTCCGTCAAAAATCTAACACCTTATTCCTTTTTAGACTGGAAAAAGTGTAGGTAGGCCTACTCATTCTCAACAGACCAACACAATTTGTATGAACCATGATTATGTTTCTTGAAAAATATTATGATGATTACAATGACTTTATTGATGATTCGGCCGTGATTATTAGAAGTTCATATGCTACTTGTCTAATTGTTTATAGGCTAAGTGCTAATCAGTAAACGTCAACATTATGACAAATATGATAAGTAGCCTATAAAGCCTAGTAAAGCCTACGATTAATAATTTAGTAATCGGGATTTGTTTTTTGAACTCTTGTTAATAGCCCACTATTCACAAAACATACAATGCAATTATGTCTGATTTGTCATTGGTGTTATCCTATTCTGATTAATCATTAACAATTTGTTAATGCCTTGTAAATTAAAGTAATTATGAAGCCATCCTGAAACTGTATCTATTGGTTTGAGCAGGCTTTTGTGTCATATAATCAAGTTGACTAATCACAAACAAATAGGCTCAGACTTATCCAAAGTTGCAGCGGAAGAATAAACGAGACTAATAGGCTATATACTGTAGATTGTCGCCCTCTGCTGGTGGTTCTGGTTGTGCTGCCGAAAACTCGACTGTAGGATGTTATCATTTGAGTGACATTTCAAGCAAAATCCGCATGGCTTTCCTTTAAATGTCTAGTCTGAAATAATACTGTGTAGACCCATGTGCACTTAAAATGAATGTCACCGCGGCACACATTGTATTTATTGACCCACCTTCCACCAAAAAAATTAAGAACTCTACAGATAATTTGGATTAATATCACAGTTTTCATTTTGCATTAATGACGACAACGAAACGGGGGACTATTCGTGATTTCGCGCCGCACCCTTCAGCCACAAGACGAGCTGCCAGGGCTGACCAGCGTGCACCGCGTCAGGGACTCAAATAGAGGTCCCCGACTGACCGCTCGGCCTGCATCGTTCTGCATGGGTAGAATGATGTCATAGCCTGTGGTATATATAATAGATAAATAAGTGGAGACTGAAGGTCATGGATAACTACTATGTTCTAAGTACATTAGTACACGTGACCGGGTCAGGCTTTTTGATAGTCCGGTATTAGGCCTACTGCGGTAGGCCTATTCAGTAAACTAACTAAGTTGTTACCAGTTTAGGGATCGCAGTCGCAGTCAACGGCAGGTCAAACTGTTTCTTACCGCGATAATTATGGTAAATAAAAACATCACTTGTTTTTATGCCATTATACACTTTTTGTTAAAATGATGCTTTACGTAGGATAAAAAACGAATAAAAGAAATTCTCCGACGCTATTGGTAAACCAGAGGAGGGAGCCATTCTTCACTTTTATCAACATGGATCACATTGTTTTGCCGCTCTAGGGGCAGTGGTGGCCTACTGAGATGCGGTAATGAATTTCGCATTTTTGCTGTCAAATATTTACGGAAAAAGTAAAAAAGCATTTATGAATGAAATATTATGGAAAATAAATGTAATCAACACTTTCTTTCAAAGTTGAACCTAGATTTTAATTTAGATTCAGGAATGAAGTACAGTGATTTAATGAGAGCACCAAGCGGTTTGAATGCCCAGTTTTCTCCATGGACGTTGCCCATTCATGCGTCCACCACTGGGTCTTGCTGCTCAGCCCGACGCCATGGTCTCCTCAATCCAGGAGACGTAGTTGCAGACCTTGGTGTAAACTCCAGGCTTCTTCCTGAGAGCACAGCCATGCCCCCAAGACACCACGCCCTGGAGCTCTCCGTCACACACCATGGGACCCCCAGAGTCACCCTTGGGGAGGGGGGGGGGGGGGGGGAATCGAAATACGTCCTTATAGGAGACTGAGCCACTTGTTTTCAGTAGTAAAATATCAACTCAATAATGCTGTGTGTCTGTGTTTGGTTGATTTATTACCTGACAGGAGTCTTTGCCTCCTTCCAGGAAACCAGCACAGATCATGTTTTCTGTGATCTGAAAAGGATAGGCGTTGAAGCAGGCATCGTCACTCAGAAGAGGGGCTTCCAAGCACTGCAACTCGTGAGGATACCTTGCTGAACAGAAAAAATATGCTTTTATATTGAGAAAACAGAATATTGTGGTAATATGGTGATACATTGCAATGTATCACCATATTACCAGATTAAATTAGCAGACCCTTTGATTCAATGTGACTCAGTGAATTTGACAGTTATTACATAAAGAGAAGATAGGGTTTAGGTAGCATGATCAAGGGTTCCAGACATTGGGGTTTGAGCCCGGAACATATCTTTGGGCTGGAAGGCATGCCCCCTTACCACACAGACAGACATTCCTCATTCAGATGTTATTACTCAGATCTTTCTCACAGCCTGCCATCCTGTTAGACCCATGCATCAACACCACACAGAAACACATTGCAGGACATAACTCACAGCCCTCATTGCTGGGGCGAAGACTGCCCCACCCAGAGATGTGACACACCGTCCCATCAACGCCACAGGTCTTGGGGAGTGCGGCCGGGTGTACATAGCTGTTGAGGGTAGCCGGCTGGCTCAGCTTGATCAGCATGATATCGCTGTCCTGTGTGCGGGAGCTGTAGTCTGGGTGGCGGATGAACTGGGAAGACATGATGTACTGTTCCGTTCCTTCAGACTCCCAAATGTTGTGCTCTCCCAGGCGGATCTCAACATTCGACCTGAGTGGAGTTGAATAAACAACGTGTATTCATTTTGGAAACGTGAATACACGTTTCCAAAGGCCTTAATTTAGTTAATTGCAGTTATTCACAAGTGATGGATAGCAAACTATGGTAGCATGCAAACGTATTAGTGTTTAATATGCAAGGAGAAACATCCCACTTTGGTTTGCAGTGCGCAGCCGACAGCACCCACTCGCTGGACAACAGCGTCCCGCCGCACGAGTTGTAGCCGGACCAGAGAGACACTTGATAGGGCACAGAGTTCCTTGGGCACTCATATCCTCCGACTATCTTGTCATCATACTCAGAGGCAACTGTGTATGAAAAGGTAACACTGAGGTACGAAAAATTGCATCGTATTCAAGATTTTTTGAAGTTTAGATTCAGTCATTAAGTAGAAGTTAAGGCAAATGAGAGAATGCAATCAATATCAAATCAATCCAAATAATACATCAAAATGATTAAACAAGGCACCATTTCTGAACCAATATTTGATGTGTTTTAGTTCATACCAGTCGTTAGAATACCTGCCCCTCCGAACACCGCCATAAGAAGGAAAAGACTCATGTTTCCTGTCCGTCAGCAGTGTTAGTACTAGAATGCACTGTACTACTGTGTGTTAGGTCTGTATTTCTGATCCCCTTATCTACCCTCTCTCAAGGTCCTTTATCAAAAACATGTGTGGCCTTCCCCAGGACTCAATGTATTCAATGTAAACAAGGTACAACGATCTATTTAGGTTTCTAGGCTGCATAGGTTGTAAAGACAAACCCTTTCATAAATTATTTAGGTAGGTTAGGTTAGAGTCAACTTTATTGTCCCTGTTGGGAAATTTGTCTTGGGCACAGTGCATCATTGCTTTCATAGAAACATACTTCACAGAGGGTACAACAGAACAAAAACAAACAGACAAACCAACATTTTAACATCAAGCTTGATAGGCTGCAAGTTAAATTGCACTTTGCTGTATTGCATAGAAATGTAAACCATAGGGATAAAGTGCAAGTGTTTATATTGTATTTATATTGCAAATTGCCCTATTGCACTAGAACTTGTGGATAAAGTGCTAATTGCTAAAGTGCTTAGTGCTAAAGTGCTATGTGCTAAAGCACTTTCTCCCCAAAAAATATAGCCTCTACTGCAGTCTATTGCACAGGTTGTCGATATGTGTCTTCCAGCAGAGAAGATAATCTATATTATGGACCCCTAAATACCCCTAAATATGAGGATACCTAGGTGATTTCCTGATTTTTGATGACCACTGGCTCATTGTCAGTCACTTGCCTCGGGTCAAAAACCATCTCCTGGATTTTGGTGTCATTTAGAATAAGATAGTTGGTGTCACACCACTTTATAAATAGGTCTAACTCAACCTGGGGTCCATATCTTTGTGTAGAAGGCTCAGGAGCACAGTATCATCCTCAAATGTCATCATTTAATTGTTAGGGGACACAGTCCCTCAATCATTGGTGTACAATGTAAACAGTGTTGGTGATACAACAGAACCCTGTGGCACTCCTGTGTTGCAGTGTTTGCCTTCTGACAGTGTTCTGTTGACCTTCACTTACTGTTTTTCCATTAGTTAAAAATGAATAAAACCATCTGATCACGGTGCTGTTTACACACATGTCTTTAAGCTCTTGCATTATTGTTCAAGTATTATTGTCCAGGAAACTCCCATACTTCCGTATTTTTTAGGTTCACACCTAGTTCACTTGCGTTTGAGATGTTGCCGAAGCATAAGTCGTGTGGTGAAAGATTCTCTCTAATAAACTTTAAAATAAAAAAACTGAAACGCCTGAATTTCACAACGGCAATCTTGCAACAACAAAAAATCCCATGTACTACACAATTACCCTCATAGTTATAATAACCAACGATCTGTCAGGAAATATATATACGTATAGAAATATATATGCAATATAGATATATATATTTCCTGAAGAAGCAAAGTGCTGAAATACATTGTTACAAAAGCTGGAAGCTAAACTGTAATACTGTCAAAGCTGGAAGACAGTAGTAGTGGTACTAGCTGTAGTAGTAGTAGTAGTAGTAGTAGTAGTAGTACTGGACTGGTAGTAGTAGCTGAGGCAGTAGTAGTAGTTGCTGAAGTAGTAGTAGTAGTAGCCGCTGAAGTAGAAGTAGTTGTAGTCGCTGAAGTAATAGCACTAGCTGAGTGTGGTGCTAACTGCACAAATGATATTCCTTATGAATGGTATGGTATTGATTGATGTTTGTAGAGTTTGAGGGTATACACTATTTGAGAAATGTATACAGCCAGGTGTGTGTATGTATACATGACCTAGTTACCTGAGGTTGAAAAAAAATTATGATGCTCATATTCTTCCACTGAAATCCATCAGTTTCTTATTTGCTCTTTCATGATAAAATCAGAGAATTTGAATTGTATCGAGGTCTTTAGAAGGTTTAATAATTTTCTGCCAACACATTGTTTTTCAGGGACAATGTGTGTGTAGCTGAAAACTGTCATGCTGTGTCATGGTTACAAGCACTCAGATGTTCTGAGAGGCTTCCGACGTGAGCCAAGGTGTTTATCAGCACCAGACAGGCAAACATTTAAATAGAAGGTTAAGTTTAACCGAACCCTATGATTATGCACTTAGGGTTAAAATATAACGCATTCCCATCGCGCACAGGCAGGTCCTCAACTGCGTGTTAATGCATTACACATCCCTGGAAAACACTACACCAGAAAACATATCATGCATCACAAAATATGTGATGCTTCTTCTCTCTGTTTTATATCACAACACCAACAGATTAAATATTACATCGGCAACAGATTTGTTCCCTGTTCTCCATTTTACTTTCAGATGAATACGTTTGTTGTTCACATTTGGTACAGAGGAAACATATATCTGATAAGAGATACATAACATATACATAAGAGATGCATAAGAGATACATGAGAGATACATTAGATAAATATGAGATACATAAGAGATACATAAGATATACATGAGAGACACATAAAATACATAAGAGATGCATAAGATATGCATATGAGATACATAAGAGATACGTACGATACATAAGAAATGCATAAGAGATACATAAGAGATACATAAGATACATAATAATTGCATAAGAGACACATTAGATACATTAGATAGATAAGAGATGCATAAGATACGTAAGAGATGCATAAGACATACATATGAGATACATAAGATACATAAGCGATGCAAAATATAGAGATGAAATACATGTGAGATACATTAGAGATATGTAAGAGATACATAAGAGATACATAATATACATAAGAGATACATAAGATACATAAGAGATGCATAAGAGGTACATAAGATACATAAGAGATACTTAAGATACGTAAGAGATACACAAGAGCAACTTAAGGTAAATAAGAGATACAAAACACTTGACACAACTCAAGTTAACGAAGGCAGAAGAGCCCCTGAATGTTGAACTGGGTTAGTGGAGGGCCGTTACGGCGATTATGATTGGGATAATCTCTTTTTGTTTGATTGATGGTTGGAAGATAACATATGATGCATTTATTAATCCCAAACATTGAAACAATATGGGTGAGGTAGCAAAGGTATTCAAAACGGATCAAATGTAAGATATGAATATGCAAATACTTATTAGTCAAACACGTATTTGACGTTTAATACATATAAAACGTCATGTTAGGGTTAGGGTTAACCCTAGCATACGTATGCTAAAGCTTCCAAAAGAGATTTAAAAAATAAACAACATATTTCAGGGCAGCTGGAAGTGAGATCCAGTGGTCATTTCTTCAAGACCACGAGACAACCAGATGTTGTCGGTCTATGACATCAATGTATAAAATGAACATCTTTGATTATACTGACGCAGTCGAGGATTTTTCATCCACAGTACACAGCGAAGACAGTATAGATTACATACAATATCAATTCCTCGTTTATTTTACCAGCTGTGCCCCCTTCCCACCCGCTTCCTGTTCTCCACATCCATTTCCAGCACTTCTCAAAATATACAGGGGGATAGACAGAGAGGGCACTGTGTCATTGTGTGTGTGTGTGTGTGTGTGTGTGTGTGTGTGTGTGTGTGTGTGTGTGTGTGTGTGTGTGTGTGTGTGTGTGTGTGTGTGTGTGTGTGTGTGTGTGTGTGTGTGTGTGTGTGTGTGTGTGTGTGTGCATGAGCATTAGCATCTGGTGTGTGTGTGAGTGTGTGTGTGTGTGTGAAGGTTTGTGTGTGTGCGCGTGCATACAATGGTGAAGTGGTTGGAAGTAGGGACAAATATAAGGAAGTGGTTTGAGGTGAATGAGTGTATAGCATTTCCTTCGCGTGTGGTGTAATCCAGAGGAAACAAGAAAAGCCCCAGAGCGCTGGGGCAGAAGGGGGAAGCAGTTGGATACTTTCTTTACTCAAAAAATAAAATTCCTGACCCCTCAAGACACCTCTCCACACCCCTCCTTAACCCTGCATCCCCTATGACACAGGAGCCCCACTTCCAGTCGGCACCACAGCAAGATCAACAAACCTCAGAGGACATGAAACAAACACATGTGGTTCCGCAGCGCGTCAGCTCTTTCTCTTATTGACAATGTTCATTATTAACACACTTCTTTTATTTTGGGAATTGAAGAAAGATGTTGTGAATGCAACAAAAAAGTTTGAGCTCATGGTTTTCTTTTCACTTAAGAGCTTTAAAAATGACGGAGTAAATTACTATGTCCCTGTATACCATGTCATTACTTTTTCACTGCCCTAGATTTAGGCATACATTTTACTGAAGTCTTTTGGGCCCTTGCCCCACCCCACCAACAAATGTATTGAATAATAAAATACACCCCCAACTCTTTCAATCAAGAGCTTCCAACAAAACCAGCCACCCCTAAAAAACTTAAATTCCCCTTAACCACACCAGTTGCTCAACACACCTAAATTGGTATTTGTGCTGCACACACATAATTACATGTTTGGTTGGCATATCAAGAACTATGCCAAACCTTGGTCTGTAAAGGCTTCCCTCAAACTATAGCCTTGGGATAACTATTAATATCCATTCCAGACACAAGCAACACACTTTGATTGAACGTTTTGGTGAAAACATTTTTTCAAAGACAACATTTTATAAAACTGGGAACAGCAAGATCAAATTCTAACAAGAAAAATAGAGCAAAAGCAAACAGAATGCTAATTGTTTAGCTAGTCTTAAGACAGAACAAAGTCTGAAAGCCAGCTCAAACACACCACAGAAGGAGATGTTAGCTTCTTTTGTCATATGGTTCGATTCAAGTTTGCATAGCTGAGCTAAATCCATTCAACATTTTAATATTTCTGCACTCAGGAGGCAATGCAAGCAATCATACATCCTCCCACTCACATGGATAAGGGTGTTGTTGGATGAGAGGCTACAGATGTGCTACACACACATACTCTCTTCCCCCGTACTATCGTTTTTGTAAATCACACACTCAAATGTACACACAATCATGCAAACACACACAAACATGCATGCATGTACACACGCACACACTCACAAACACACACCCACGCAAGCAATCACCCACACGCACAAACACGCATGAATGCACACACTTACACACACACACACACACACACACACACACACACACACACACACACACACACACACACACACACACACACACACACTCTCTCTCTCACACACACACACACACACACACACACACACACACACACACACACACACACACACACACACACACACACACACACACAGACTTGCCTCCCCCTCACATCTGGCCTATTGGCAGGGTACAGGAGTCCCTGAGTGCATTGCATATTAGTTTTGGACCGACTTTAGGGAAGGGCAGATTCTAACAGTTTAGAGAGTGAGGACCTGATCAGGTTACGCTATTGTGTCTTGGTATGCAAGCACAAGATCCTATGGTCTGATTCTATGGTTATAAGAAATTTCGAGTACATTCATTTTTGGGGAAAGTCTCAAATGGTTTTGATGTTAGTCAACTTTGAATTGGGATTCCGTTTTGAGATGAATGATTCATGTCTCTGCGTACGGTCAGAGTCTTACAAGATATATCCGATACAATCTTGTCAGCTTTAACCAGATATTTCCACAGAGCACTTGGAGGCCCACTGCGGTCTTCTGCAGATGTAAGCAGATGTGTTATGAAGGAATGAGAAACACGTGGGAGGTACATGGATTCGATCGGTTGGGGTAGGGCTTCCTTTCCCTTCTCTCTACATCATGTCAGGTTGATGTTCAGTCCCTTGAGGAAACATCCCCCCACCTTCGTGACTAGTTCTTGATCATATTATATTCTCATGTTCTCTTACTATTGTGTTCACCAACCGTTCACATATTTCTGAAATCTTTCTAAAGCATCTCGGACATTCAAGCTTTAACACTGAATACATGCACTGGATTGGTTGTAAACCTGCCAGGGAAATTAGGGAAAGAACATTGATTCCAAAAAGCCATAGTCTGAGTGTTTATAGATAAATTTTTATTATTCCTAATAAAATAATGATATCCTGATTAGACAATGATTGCAGCGCAATAATATAGAAAATAATATTTTATTATCCAGTTGAATCCAATTACACTCTTTTGCATTTGCAAACATTTGCAAAGTTTTGTTTTTCTGAAATGTCTGTTTATTAAAAAACTATTCTCTGCAGGGCAAAAGAAATCAAAAATTCTGACTAGTGTTAGACAGATGTCACCGCTATAATAACTTGCATTAGTACTTCTGGAGGAAACCTGATTGCCTTTGTGTTCAGGTCTGCGTTAGAGACAACAGCTCAGTGGACAGTGTCAGCAAGGGAGTGGCCCTCCCTGTTGGCAGCCCTAAATTAGTGACAGATGTTGTGACTCTCACTTACTTTGAATTACAGTGGAGCCAGGGGATGTTAAAATGCGTATGGCCCAAGGTTGAGTCAAAACAGTCAACCCAAAACCATCTCGTACAACCTCAACACGGGCTCAAGCCACCCACAGGGGACCCGCTGGCTTCTAGGACACTACAGTTGTCCTCTAGTCTTTTCAGCCTGCATCTCCTTAATCCCTCGTTATTTTCATGGGTAACCTATAAACTGTTTTAAAAAAACGTATAAGTTAAGTATATCTAAGGTTTAGTTTATAGTAGTTTTTATATCTTCAAATTACTATTTTTCATAATGAATGCTTGATTCCTTAAGAATGGTATAGGCCTTAATGTGGCTCGTTTTGAAGATTTGGGGCTACAAATGAAATTATTTGTAATTGTTCGTATTATACATTGATGTAGGAGGTTAGTAACGCCCCGGCGAGAAGGGTTGACGTCACAAAGTTTCTAAGAGCAAGAAGAAGTCGGTGCCTCGCAGCATTCAGTTGGACTCAGACAGTTGTCCTGCTGGTCACTACTTCACACCAGAAACAATAGGTAAGTGAGACAACAACGATATACAGTGTGCATCATACAATAGTAACAGAAGGGTATCCGTCATCCGTCAAGGAAAATAGTTTGACAACTATTACAAATAGACAAAGCAAAGCATCGGCTATATTTTATGTTCATGGCAGCCGGTTTCTCCAGCCATATAATTAACATTTTTGTTTTGCTCGTTAGTCAATAATTGAATGTAAGTAAACGTAAATATATTTACTATAGATCTAGGCCTACTTGAAAAGTGTTTTCTAAAAATTCGCATGATCAAATTAAGATTTAGATCTAGGCTATAGAAAAAGACTATGATGTTGACTAATTGGCAAGTTTAACATTACATTTAAATGTACCTTTTCTCAAAAGATCCATTCTCAAATCTATATGCAGGCTTCTATTTAAACAAGACCTCAATGTAATATTTTATTTTGACTGAAAAATAACCCCCCGTTTCATAAAGATCTAACAGTAAAAATGTGTTTGTAGGCTAAAATCCGAATGTTTTCATATCGTAGGTATGTTTGTAAGAACCATAATTGTATTAATTAACAAAAGTGTCATCGTCCTGTAGCCTACATTTTTCGTCAATTGTCCCAACATTTCGCACGCTCCTTTGAAAGTTCTTGAACTTGAAGACCGTCACAGCCATCTGGTGGTCAATGTTAAAACATGACGAATGGATAAATTGACCAAATGAGAAATTATTATTTTTGTTTAATTTGCTATTCAGGTCTGAAGACAATGATGGACATCATAAGCACTACACCCTACTATCACAGCAATGTCACAGACCTGTCTGGGGGAAATGGTTCTTTTGAAGAAGAGTATGAAGACGAGGATGAACATGCTGAGCTCAGGCAATCCCTTAACATCATGTCGATTATTGTTTACTGCCTGGCCTTTGTTCTTGGGGTGCTGGGAAATGGAGTGGTCATCTGGGTCACTGGATTTAAAATGAAGAAAACGGTCAACACAATCTGGTTCCTAAACCTGGCTGTGGCTGACTTCCTCTTCACAGCATTTTTACCGCTGAGCGTGACTTACACAGCAATGGATTTCCACTGGCCGTTTGGCAAATTCATGTGCAAACTCAACAGCACTGTCGGCTTCCTCAACATGTTTGCCAGTGTATACATTCTGGTGGTGATCAGCATCGACCGATGCGTGTCTGTGGTGTGGCCCGTTTGGGCTCAGAACCACCGGAGCGTTCGCAAGGCTTCCTGCGTGAGCCTGGGCGTCTGGGTGCTGGCATTGTTCCTCAGCTCTCCGTACTTCATCTTCAGAGACACCGGAGCATCTTTCAACGATGAGGATATTATCAACTGCTTCAGTAACTTTGCTCTCTCAGATGATTACGAAACCCCTGCCGTGAACCAGCTCCGCCAGTTTCGCCACCAGGCGATGACCATCACTCGGTTCCTCCTCGGGTTCGTGGTTCCCTTCACCATTGTTGTGTCCTGCTATGCGGTCATAATCCATCGCCTTCGGAGGAACCGCTCCCTGGCAAGGTCAGGGCGACCTTTCAAAATAATAGCGGCTGTCATCACAGCATTCTTCCTGTGCTGGGCTCCATACCACATCATGGCTCTGATAGAGCTGGTTAACCACGTAGCTGCAGAGTTCAGTGAAACTTTGGACCATGTGACCACTATCGGGGTCCCAATCGCCACCAGTCTGGCATTCTTAAACAGCTGTCTGAACCCCTTGCTGTATGTGTTTATGGGCCAGGACTTTAAGGAGAAGATCCGCAGGTCCATCTTGAAGGTGCTAGAAAGTGCCTTCCAGGAAGAGCAGTCCCGATCCAACACATACACAAACTCAGGCTTCACGAGTCGCAGCAAAGATAGGTCCTTCTCTGATGCTGAAGTATAGGATGGTTGACATTTACAAACCATTTCAGATTATAATATCAAGACTTTGCTTCAGAAAAAAACCTGTAAGTAACTATAAATTATTAACATGAACCAGCCGCAGAGAAGATAAACAAATAGTGCTGTTATGAATAGATCATGCTGTTTATGTATCTATATGCCATATGAATTTTCATTTACCATACCAACATGTTTATACACACATGCATACACATACATACATTATGTATGTATGTATGTATGTATGCATGTATGCATGTATGTATGTATGTATGTATGTATGTATGTATGTATGTATGTATGTATGTATGTATGTATGTATGTATGTATGTATATATGTATGTATGTATGTATGTATTACATACATACATACATACATACATACATACATACATACATACATACATACATACATACATACATACATACATACATACATACATACATGCATGCAGAAGTATTTTGATATGCATACATTGGTTTACATACACCTATTGTGTTTGTTACTGTTATTGACAGAAACGTTATTCATTGTGTTATAAAGCTTTCACTATAATTGTTGATCTTTTTATGTTTTCCATTTTTTTGATGATTGTGAATATTTGCCCACATTTGTATTATTGTTGATTTTGTTGATTTTAGAAAAAATAGTGTATACATATGAATGTCATTGCATGCCATTCAGAACAGCCCCCTTACAGAATATATGTATATACTTCACATTTATTCTTTGAAAAATGTTTTATGTTTACTTTTGTTTAATTAGGTCCGTTTTAATCGTTGATCAGTAATAAATCATAAATATATTTCTGAAATATTTGTGTGTGTGTGTGTGTGTGTGTGTGTGTGTGTGTGTGTGTGTGTGTGTGTGTGTGTGTGTGTGTGTGTGTGTGTGTGTGTGTGTGTGTGTGTGTGTGTGTGTGTGTGTGTGTGTTTGTGATGGAAGAGTTGTTTATGTTGGGGGCTGGAATTATGGAAAGCCAACAGGGTCATACCTTCCCCACCATTTGGTATTTGAAAGCATTATTCCGGTAAAACACGTCTATAAACGATGCCAAGAAATGTTCAGTAGGCCTACATTAAATTGAACTGCTGTGTCTGTGGGACTGGCTAAAAGAAACCTAACTCTAGAAACGAAGTATTGGGATAATGCTTAGTGTTTTTTTTCTCCCGGCTTGAGAGAAAGTGATATGGAAAAGCATTGGCCGACATTCCATACGACACAGAAACTGGAACCTGAGCTCTTGAGGCAATGTTTTTATTCCCTTAACCGTGTACCCGGTTTCACCAGAAAATTATATGAAACGGTCTAGTGGTAAAAAAAGTAGAAAGAAAAGAAGCTGCGGAAGACTGAGGAAAAATTACACTGGAAAGGGAAAATCAGCATTTTAAAGTGTGCCTCGGTGAGCACCTTCAGGACCCGAGCACTGGCAGAGAGTAGTGACGCTTGCACAGAAGCATACGGCCGACATCTTTCTTTATTCTGGGTGGAAATAGTAACATAGTTACGCCATTAAATGAGTTTATGTAAACATTTTTAGCAATAAATGTGCATTTTACTTTCATAATGTTCGCTCGGTGAATGTGAAGGATGTTTGGTTTGATAGTTAGGACGATGAAGAGGGAACGCACCATTCACTTGCATGTACAGCGTCTCTGGTTGCTAAGCAACCTCAACGTCTTGGGGGACTATCTCTGCTGATCAACACTACGAAGGCTGGAAACACACCAGACACACCATGTGAAGTTATTTAACCCGATTATTGTTATTTATATCCGAGATTATTTAATCTAACACGATCTAAACTCTATCATGCACCCAAACACGGCGGCGTTTGGGTTTCCTACCTCGGACTCCTTGAAGGCCTAAATACACCGGCGCCGCAGCCGCGCGTAAAAAAGTCTGCCCCCATTATTCCGGGTGTATTAGCCCACACCGTCGCCTACTAGCTGCGCGGCAGCGTTCCGCGCCGCGCCGTACAACTGATAATAATAATAACAATACATTTAATTTAGAGGCGCCTTTCAAGACACCCAAGGTCACCTTACAGAGCATATAGTCATCATAAATCGTTTAAAAAAAACAAGACATTGTGGAAAAAATAAATAAATAAACATAAGAAATAAGAAATAAATAAAACAAAAACAAGACAAAACAAAACAAACAAACAATCAAAACAGTGATCAGTTAGACGTTGTGTGCGAGTTTGAACAGGTGAGTTTTGAGTTGTGACTTGAAGGTTGTAATGGTGTCTGACTGTTTTATGTGTGGGGGGAGGGAGTTCCAGAGCCTGGATGCTGAACAGCTGAATGACCGGGCACCCATTGTAGTGAGTCGAACTAGTCTTCGAGCCAATGTTCTATTCCCTAGCGTCGCCGTCCCTGAAAAAGCGCTTTGTAAAAGCTGTTTTGTACATCCCGGGTCCCGTAGGCACCTCAATATCTACCCCTCACCACTGGATGAGAAAGGAATGGAGAAACAATTCCGAGAATGGACGATGAGAGACTGGTCGTCGAGGTGGAAAAATATGTCGAATTGTATGACCAAAGTTCCCGTCATTACAAAGACAACTCCAAAAAGGACATTGCCTGGTGAGCCATAGCTCTGGAGATTGGCTCTTCAGGTGAGAAATCAACAATGGTGGACTAAGTACCCAAACCAATAACCATAATGGGAAATAGACGAAATCAAGTCACATATAATCACACCATGGGTAGAAACCAGATTACTTGTAACATATATATTTTTATTTAAGGCAAGGCAACTAAATTTGTATAGCACTTTTCATGCATGAAGCAGACTCAAAGTGCTTCACATTCTCATACAATAAAATAGATAAGTAAAAGAAAACACAGGCAAAGCTCAAAAATGCATTGTCATGTATTAACTGTCTCTCTGGTATCAGATCATGTATTAACTGTCTCTCTGGATTTAAGGAAAAATAACATTAAGTGTCTCGAGCACTCAAATAAAATACACTGGCTACTGAATCCAGCACAGCAATAACATGACTGTATTTATCCCGAGGGATAAAAAAAAAGTATATATATATATATATATATGCAAAAGAGTATACCAGAGAGGGATAATAACTATTATAGGTCATCATGACTAGGCTACTCCGTCAGCCACGCCTTCCCACGTCCGTTGACTGACGGTGCAGTTGGCATATAGGGTTACACCGGGATTCCACCGGACGCGTACGCGCCGTGGAACGGCTGCGTCCTCTGCCCTGCGTCCATTCCTACCGGGCGCTACGCTACATGCCCACTGCACCGTCAGTCAACGGACGTGGGAAGGCGTGGCTGACGGATGGGGGAGTAGTCTTTGCAGAGGCATCCGTCAGCCAATAAAATCGCTTCGCCGGGTTCTTCCCGCTTCTTCCTGCTTGTTGCGATGCAAGATGACCCGCTTTCCCGCTTTCCAGTATCGTCAGAGCCTGTGTCGCGTCACAGTGCTTAAATTTGCATACGCGATCTGATTGGATGACGGATCCGTCGCTGCCGAAAAAGTTGAAAAATTTTCAACTTTTTGACGGAGCCGAAGGCTCCAACGGAACGGACAGATCCACAATGCATTGCGCGTCCGTCCCCATTCAAAGTCAATGGGGATCAGTCAACGGACGGAGGTAGTGGGCACGAGGCGTAACGGCAGCGTAGCGCTGCCTTGCGAGCCAGCCGTATTCACGCGAGATCACGAGATCACGCGTATTCCTAAACCTAATGTACTCACCTTCCACTCCCAAAACTATTGCAATTAAATGCCACGCTTTGTCCTTTCTGACATTTTCCTTATAAAAAGGATGATTTGGTACATAAATGACTTCATGTTGCTGAACTTCGACAATGAGTCTGTCGTCTTCCATGTTGCCGACCCTTTGATTGATTGACTGCTGACCTGGTGCCACCGGTCATGACGTAATAATGTTGATGTGAAGTTACATGAGCTGAGTATTGTGTTTTATTTTGAAGGCCTGATTCCACCGGAGGCGTACGCGCCGCGGGACGGCTGCGCCGCGGTCAAAGCTGCTGATCGCTTCCACTCTAATCAATGAGACCATTTCCACCGGGCAAGCCGCGGAACGTTTCAGCAGCGTCCCAGGTGCGGCGTGCTGCGCCGCGGCGCCATCTTTCCGTCCAATTCTATTTTTGCCGCGAGCCGCTGCTAAACCGCGTCAATTTCGACAGAGCAGGTCGAGCCGGGCAGGAAGTGAAAAGTAAAAGCCATAGAGCATCCGGTCAATTTTCAAAATAAAACACAATACTCAGCTCATGTAACTTCACATCAACATTATTACGTCATGACCGATGGCACCAGGTCAGCAGTCAATCAATCAAAGGGTCGGCAACATGGAAGACGACAGACTTATTGTCGAAGTTCAGCAACATGAAGTCATTTATGTACCAAATCATCCTTTTTATAAGGAAAATGTCAGAAAGGACAAAGCGTGGCATTTAATTGCAATAGTTTTGGGAGTGGAAGGTGAGTACATTAGGTTTAGGATTATCGCGTGATCTCGCGTGAATACGGCTCAAGGATCAGTCACAAGTTTGCATGCCTTTCCTTGGCGCATTTATCACCTACTATCCTTGCTTTTATTTATGAGAAGCAGATAGTTTTGCCACTGTATGGAAAGCCATTCACCTTATCTAGAGCTGGTTTACCATTAGGCTACACAATGTTAAAACTGAGCAAAGTCATACCAACAGACGTTACAACGTCAATCAATTGTAAAGTATGTGATATGATGGTTGATTTTATTATATTGCACGCACAGCAAGACCATGCAATGTATAAATTGGTGACCGGAATAAAGTATGTATAGAACTAAGTGGGAGAGCATTTAAAATCGACATTTAAAGACCAACGTGGTACAAATACAAATGAAAAAAAAATTCTCTTCACGGGCGCTACTCTCAGATTTCCGAAAGATTAATCGTGCGTTTTAATATCCATCCGTCTCGGAGGTCCGAGGACGTTGCCTAGCGACACGCACAAACACGCCCCTTTTCCTCGGACGGCGATCTCGCCATCTCTGTTGAACTCAGTGGTGACCGAGCGAAATTCCGAGACAGAATTCAAGATGGCTGCGCCCATTGTGACGTGAAGTATGAACTGTTTTCATTGTGCTTGGACCACTTTGGTGGTTTAAATGGTAATTTCAATCACTCGTATTACTGCAATACCTTACTGCGTCCGTATCTCTGCCTATGTACACAAATATATTGTATTTGTGTACAGCACTTTGGTCAACTACTGTTGTTTTAAACGTGCTATATAAATAAACTTGACTTGACTTGACTATGGCCTATAGCCTACTTATATTGGATCGCCTGGTCCTCTGCCAATGCTACCGCGACAACAGCTTTCCGGGTGGCGTCCATGTTTTCCTCCAACGACCGAGCGAAATAATAAAACGCTTGAAGTGTGGGCGTGGCATCAGATCCGAGATCCGAGTCGGTTCGCAGAGAATACTCGAACGCAACAAGGGGGCGTGCCTCCGAGAAAGCCGCAAGAAAGCTGGGAGATCTTAGACTTTCGACTCGGAAGTCTGGCGTCCGAGGATTGAGGAACACACCATTACGTATGTTAACGACCTGATGGGTGCGCAAGCGCACTTCCAGCCATGTCCGTGAAGTCCGTTCTTAATGGTTCAACCCAAGTTTGCTTTTAGTTTATCCCGTTTGTGTTGACTTTCCACGATCCCTTTTACCACCATCTTGGATTATGCTCATAACAGAACCAAACGTCTCGGCCACAGTGGATAGTCTACAAAAGTGGATTACCGCCTAACATATTTATGACGATCTGGACGACTTCAGGAAAAGTTGTTCAGCCCTCTGCCGGGTAAGTCATGTTTTCACATAACGAGGTGTTGCACGATCGATTAAACGACTTAAAGTATAACTGGTTTTCAATTTGTTAGCATGCAAATCCTTGTAGTTCTGTATCTTTGTCTGCTACCGGGGGCATTAAATCCTCCCGTTTGAAGAGCTATTTGATGAATACCATGGTAGAGCTAACCCTAGCACAGTCAATTGCGTATACACAATTCAGTAGTGGTTCGTGGTAGAAGACACCCATGGTGGTTTTCCGTTTCGGACATATTTGCGTTTATTTACGAGACACTGCATGTTGTTGTCTCAAGATGAAGTCAAATGTTTAAAACCTAATGGATGTAATGAACCTGCAATTAATATTTTATGACCCGGGACTTCTGCAAGAAAGTATAACGTGTACAAAAAAATAGTTAAATAGTAAATATGAATCTCATGTTCCTCCGATAATCGCTTCTTGGATACCATAAATGTAGTGAATAACTAATGTCCTTCAGCGTCTGCTTACTGCAGAATTCGCATTGACAAGAGATCCAGCGCCCTAAGGTTACACTAGTAAACGATGTATTAATACTGATTAAAGTTGAACAGCTATTATGACAATCACGGTATTGAACAAATGAATTTCCCTGAACGGGTCATTGTAATGCCCAAATGATGCGTAAATCCTTGTGCGAGGCTGCCTGGGTCATTCGTTTCTCTTTTGAATTCGGTGGCATGGCTGGTGATGGCAATGGTTGTGTAGAACACATGGATGTGATATAACATGGACGTATACGGGATGCCCTGACCAAAATGGCAGCACATCAGCATGTCGACAATTTAAAGGCTGCGTCCGAAATTGCATCTAGCACACCGAATACTAGTCGAGACTAGCAGGATATGTCCAATATCGTATTTAAAGAAGCAATGTGTTACATTTAAACTAGGTTATCAATTACAATTACCTGGACATCTGTATTCACTTCGGTTACATAGTGATTTCAGTAAATATCCTATATGTATTTATTACACGGGTCTCCTCAATGCCGTGGAATGCTCGTTCGACTGCATGGTCCCTTCACAACTTCCGCATAATTCCGGTGAATAATTCACCGTTGCTAAGCAATTGACGTTCATTACATCCAAACTGTACGTTCACACCAAAAGCTGTAAAATATGAAAAATCGCCGAATAGCTAAAAACGCAACGCTGTCCAAAATATTTACAGCTCATATCGCTCTTGCGATTTTTCTTTTCCATTTAAAGGAGCCGCGCTTTTTGCCTGCACGCTCGTAGTTGAGGCAAGTGCTGCTGCTGATGCCGAGCCACAAGAACACAAGATAGTCATACATTTGGTCAATAGAAAAATAATAAAAAAGCATAAATACATGAAACACTGAATAACTAATTAATGGAGCGATTGCTTATGTGCTAGATTATAGCTTAGTTGATCGCGTGTGTGTGTAGTAGTGTGTGGTGTTGCTTATTATGGAAAAGATCCGCTCAACGGGAGCATTTGTGGCAGGCAGACACACGGCAAACTGACAAATCAAAAATCGATTTTTGTGCGGTATCTCCCTGCTTCTGAAATGCGCGCACATCTCCACCCACCGCTCGTCCGCTGGATTCCATCAGCACTGTGCGACCATCGAGTGTTGCGTAATGCGGATTGCGTATGCCGTCATACATTGTTGAAATCATATGCTGG
Source organism: Gadus morhua (assembly GCF_902167405.1). Lineage (NCBI taxonomy): Eukaryota > Metazoa > Chordata > Actinopteri > Gadiformes > Gadidae > Gadus > Gadus morhua. Next base: position 12,800,166 of record NC_044058.1, read on the forward strand.
AAGCCTGGATGCTTAATTCTTTCTTAGTTTTTTAGTTAATGATCGGGCTATAATAAGACCACGTTGGCTATGCAATCGCGGACAAAGGGGTATAGTGGTTGGTGGAGCTCGGGACACGCCACTCAAAATCTCACGCACCATGATGAAGGAACAAATGTGTGGTAGGAACTAGGCACTAAAGTTCTTGTGTATGTTTACTTAATCTACATTCCGATTGGCTGAACGACGCTCTTATGATTCTACTTCCGTTCGGCAACTGGGGCCAGATTTTGATAAGAGATGCCCATTTGGTGACGTATGGTTTACTAGTGACGCTTATGAACATGGCGGAACATGAACGTTTTACTCAATATAAAAGGATCAACCATCATATCACATACTTGACTATTGTTTGACATTGTAACCGTCTGTTGGCATCGACTTTGCTTAGTTTTAGCTGGTAAGCTCTAGATAAGGGCAAGTGCAACTTCCATGCAGTGGCAATACAATGTGCTTCTCATAAATACAAGCAAAAGTATAGTAGGTGATAAGCTGCAAGGGAATAAAGGCGTTCGAACTTGAAACTGATCATACTAAGTTCTGTTTAGTCCAGACTTTTTTTTATCGAATTAAAAAAACCCTGCTGTGAAGAACTTTTAGGCCACGTTTATACGTAGCAGCAGGGTATTTATAGAAACAAATATTTCCCCCCCCTCCGGTCTCAAAAATAACATTGTGCACACAACAGCATTTTCAAAAAGTTGTAGTTTACAAAACGCATAAATACGCCGTCGAGCGCCATTATAACTATGCCAAACCTATGGGCCGCAGTGTAGGGAGAAGGATAAAGCCATGAAAGCCAATCAGAATCCTCAGAATCAACAACAACGAATAACACAAGCGTCTTCCTGTTCCTTTCATAGGGCACTCATATGACGTTAAGCATTTCCTGGCGCATAATGTGACGCTTCAGAACCTAAAACCCAGTTTTTCCCCGTTGACACGTCAACACATAACCGGCGTTTTCAGAAATCTCCACTTTGGCCGGAGTTTTTAGGAATGATCGTTTTCTGTGATTAAAAACGGCGTTTTCGTTTAAATAAGAGGCCAAACCGCGTGGTTCCCTTTGTGTAAACGGGGCCTTAGATTACCAACACAGCGCACATGAAGCTGTCGGGAACACGCGTAAGCGTGAGCCATCACTGGCGAGCCGTCTCGTTATCACCAGGACCGTGAACGTGCGTCTACTTGCTGCTGACTGAGCACAGCGTTATGAAATAGTAGATCAATACGCCTTGTATTCTTTTCTATCACAGAAATATCAACCATGGCAAAAAATAAACCGTGTTTAAAAAAGTTTCTAAAATGTGTCGGAAATCTATGGAGGATCAGTCTATACAAAGTTTCGCAAGCGAGATACAATGTAGCAACTATGTTGTTCAACTAGTGATCAGACGCAGCCTTGTGTGGTTGCTATATAAACTAATTAGCTACAGCTGAGCTTTATCTTATTCACCGTAGTTCTAAACATTTCAACATGTAAAATAGACCATGTAATGGCTGAATAATTTTGTTAACCATTTATTACAAAAATATATTTGGAATAAGGAATGCATGTTTGATCGATCGTAATTAAAGGGGACTACTTTTTGAGGGAGATGAAGTCGAACAGAGTATACATTTAATAAGCATGCAATACGAATAAGAAAAAGCATAATTATCAGTATAAGTATTTGAATTGTTTCATTATGTTCGCAAGCAAGAAGTAGAATGAATGGGATAATCACCTCAAGGCACGGCAATAAACAGTTGGATATGCCCGGCTCAGGGAAGGTTACCTACCGCCCGAGACGAAGTCGAGAGCGGTAAGCCGTCCACGAGCAGGGCGATATCCAACTGTTTATTGCCCTGCCTTGAGCTGACTATCCCATACTAATTCATAGTTAAGTATAATTGACCGCTGTCAAGGAAAGTTGATTTATTTATATTTTTTTGGCTGACTATTTCTCTGCTGATCAAAACTACGAATGTTGATAACAAATAAATTGCAAAAAGACACAGCGTTTGAAGATAGTTTTTGGTTTGACAAGTAGCCGTGTAATAAGTGGCATAATGTACGGAAAGCCGCTGCGCGTCGGTGTCCTGTTCGGCCTGTCTGGGCTTATTTTCCCCATAATGACCGGCGTTCTATACATTATGCCACTTATTTCACGGCTACTTGTCAAACCAAATTGGGCCTTCAACTTCGCTCTGAATTGATATTCGATTTAGTTCTCAAAAATGACTGACTATCATAAGTTACGCATCGTAAAATGCGAACGTACATCTTATTCAAATGACATACTCCATTTTGTGTGAGTTAAAACATTTCAACCAATTTACTTCCGTTCAAGGTATTACATTTGTGCTCTACAAGTTGGTAGTCATTGTGGAATTGAAAATTCCTTGCACTTTCAGGCCCCGTCCACACAGGCGAAAACGATCAGTTTTCCTTTGATGCGGTTCAGGAATATCTCCGTAAAGACGGATTCATTGCGAAACCGCGTCGAGCTGTAGAAACACAGTAGTACACATTCCAGGCCCATAAGGGGAGCTGCTTCTGCTACAGAACTCCAGCAAAAAAAGAAGAAGAGGCGAGCATGCGCATAAAGCCTGCATGCTGTTTACAAACATACAGTCCGAGAAGAAGTAGTAACAAGAACAGCTCTTTCAGCTTCTTCTCTTCTAAATAGATTTGGTGTATGTGTCTGTCCATAATCCCTTTTTGCTTATTTTGGTAGCCGAGCAACATTAAATATTGCCCTAGAAACCCAACAAGGGACATTATCTGCGGCAGAATCATCTCGGGGGACAACGGATGTAAACTAGCCTCTTAGGCTAACTGGCTCTCTTATAGTTTGACTGTTGATTAGTGTGCAATGTCCCTGAAATAAACCATACACGCACACATGGAAACCGTTGGGATAGATGAGAACTGTTGATCTTTTTTTAAGTATCCCTTTTTTTCTTCTTTTTTTTTGGACACATTAGACGGACCGCCGGGTAATTACACTATCTGGTGTTTGGCGTGGTGCTTTAGATTGCTGGGCAAAAAAAGCACATCATCCACTGTTGACGCTGTTCAGGCGTCCAAAACGGCACTCACCTGTGTCCGACACAGTAATCAACCCTTTTTTATTTCGTTCGTTGGGGAGCCAAAAAACGCCGATGCGATGCATTCTTAAGTTGGCTGTTTTTATCAGATTCTACCAAAATTCTATACGTTGGAATTAGGGATGTGCATTTCAGGCATAAATGAATACGTTTTCGATAATCCGTCAATCAAGAACCACCCCACGCACGCACACATGCACCTCGTATACACGCACACACAATGACACTGGGAGAGGCTTTTATATGAAATCAATCTGTTTATTTCAACAACTGCGCCATCAACATTCAACATTAAAATTATTTCAACGTGGGCTTTCAGCCTATTCGACTATTCGAAGATCGTTTCCCATCCCTAGTTGAAATTTTAATGCATCTCTCATGGTAAAAAAAAAATGCTATTTTAAACCACTTACAAGGCTAGAAGTAGCCCGACACTTCTTTGGTAGTATAATGTGGGTCTTATCATATAAAACGAGGCATTGCTAACTTTGTAAGTGTATAGATCGTTTATAAAAAAAAGGACATTTAATGCACACAATACCTTCAGTAGTTCACCCGTCGACGCCATCTTGTTTTTAAGTCTATTGACGAACAGAGAGCATGTGTGTTGTTGACGGATGTAGGGTTAGCTTCGACGGGTGAACTACTGAAGGTATTGTGTGTGCATAAAATGTCCTTTATAATAAACTATCTGTTCCATTACAAAGTTAATAATGCCTTCTTTTATGTGTTAAGACCCTCATTATACTACCAAAGAAGTGTTGGGCTACTTCTAGCCTTGTAAGTGGTTTAAAATAGCGATGAGAGTGGCTCTCTCACCATAAGAGATGCCCTAAGCATTCCAATATATATCAATTTGGTAGAATCGGCTAAAAACAGCCAGCATAAAATGCGTTGCATAAGCGTTTCTTTGCTCCCCAACGAACGTTTGAACTTGCTATCATTCAAAACGTATCCCAGATCCATCTTACACCAGATTTCCCCTTTAACTATTGTTTTTAACTGTGAAATGACCGAAAGGTTACTAAGCACTTTTTTTTTCTGAATGTATTGTATATATTTTTTTATATTTTACTGTCATGACAGCGATGGGGCTGTTGGCTTATTTTCTATGTTGCATCTTCAAAAGTTTGCATTAAAATGAGACACAGAATTTGAAACAGCAAATTTTAATTTCTGCATCTATTATCAAAATATTTATTAGTAATACAGTGAAAATTAGTAGAAATGTGAATATTTGGTTAGCATGTTGATTCACGGTGTGTGTGCCCCTAAAATTTCCGGTTGCGCCCCCAACATGTTCTGTTAGGTGCCAAAGTGCTCCTAGTGAAAAAGTTAGACTGTCCTACAATATTGGGGTGTTTCCAGCAGTAAAAAGGCTGAGGCAGCCCCCCTAATGATTTTTTTTTTACTCCGCCCAAGCCTTCTAGGAGAAATGGCAAAAAAATAATTTGCATTTATCGCTGCATTTATCGCTACCTGCTGGTCATACAACCAGCAGGTAGCCATGGAAGACACAGAAGACTGCAGCGCTACCTTTTGAGAACTGGTTCTGGCTCGTGCCAAAAAGTGGTGCGGCAATGCTGTGGAGATTAAGCATGTATACCAATCCAGTATTGTTAAATAACACAGCCTAACTGAATATTGCTGCAGAACACGTGCATCCCTTCGTGGCCACAGTAGGGCTGCTTGATTATGGGAAAATCATAATCACGATTATTTTGGTCAATATTGTTTTTTTGAGTTTGAAAACATGTTGCATTTATTCAGCATGTCTCTCCGAATCTTTTTAAATCGAATCAAAATTCGATTAATCGCCCAGGCCTGGGCCACAGTATACCAATTCTTGAAGGTTACTTCCAGCAGGATAATGTACAATGTCACAATAACTTGGCATCCTATGTTTTATAAAGGAATGCAGCACTTGTTCCTGAGTAAAAAGCCTGACTGTGATACTTTGATGCTGCAGCTCAACGGGATTATGTCCCATTTAATTCATTATTATTCATTTTATTCTTAAGAAGATTTGGCAACCCTAACCAATGTGCAGCTACAAATCTTCTACTGTGTGATGGAATCATGTAAACTCCAAAAATCGGTGTTGTCTTGTTCCAGCATCATGACACAAATAATGAATGCAGTTCTGGGGGCAAAGTGGGTTCTACTTTCTACCAAGTATAAGAACAGTTTGCCTAATGATATACTGGCAACATAGTGTAGGGCTGACATTTTTTCCCAGGTTTCTGGAGCAAGTCCCCGCTCTAGATTTTCAATGGAGAGCACTGAAGAAAGCGTAAGGACTGGAGCTGGATGCCAACGTAGCAATGTTTTCAACGCATGAATATGCTGTTGAAACTCGATATTTGGGGCCAATGATGCTAAGCCATAACCCAGGAAGTCCCAACAAGTGAAAGTAGAAAAAGAGGGAAAATCATAGACGGTAATAAGGAACAACCGTTTTTGGGAGAGGGAGGCTCACTGCTTTATCTTGAATCTGTGGAGTCAATTCTAGACGGTTTGGCTCAAGGAGAAAAAAAGGATTAGACGATGGGTCAGGCCTGAAAAATCGGATTTGACTTGGAAAAATCTTAGTGGAGGACACACCTAACATGTATTTTATTAAATTGGTTAGTAGAATCCTAATATTGTGCTCTTTTTTTCCTCTCAGATCCTGTCCTATCACGATGAAATGGAGGGCCAAACATGAAGATTGGAATTAAATTGTTCGACCTTCCATTTTTCATTCTAGTCACTGATGACTCGTTCCAAAATATTGAACCACTGCATTGTAATTTCCTCATTCAAACAAAAGTATGTTTGACCTTGAAGTATCCATTTTACTCATGGATTGACAAATATGCCATCAGCACATGGACAACATGATAATGTCATGATGGAGGATAAATCATTGGAGAGAGCTGCCATTACACAGACGGAAGAATCAAATGCCTTCATCTGTACCGAGTGTGGTGGAGTTTTCACGAAATACTATATGATCTTGGCCCATATGTCCCGTCATGTTTCTTATGTTCCCTCCTCCGGCTCATCAAAAGTAACTGAATTCCCTAAAGAGTATGTGCTCCAGGAAAATGGTACACTGACAATGATAAATGGCAGCCAATCAGCAAATGTACCCTCCCCTACCCTATCTTTAGCTTCACCCTTGCATCCCTCGGATTGTAATGATGCAGCTGGAGCCAAGCATACAGTAGCATCTTTGCATCTCTCTTCTTGTAATGATGCAGCTGGAGCCAAGCCTACAGCAGCATCTTTGCGTCCCTCTCTTTGCAACGATGTTGTTGGATCCAAGCCTTCAACAGCATCTTTGCATCTCTCTTCTTGTAAAGATGCTGGACCAGTCCAGAACACAGGAAGAGGCTTTGAGTGTACCTTGTGCTTTCAGATCTTTTGGAGTAGAGAGGAATTGAGGAAACACTTGCCTAACCATTCACAAGAACGATTTTACTGCTGTGGGCTTTGCGGTAAGCGTTTCCTTACACTTGATTCATTAAATATGCATCGCAAAGAAAATCACATTCCTCCCAAAGCTAAATTATTCTGTAAAGTTGAGAATCAAGGGCATAAAAATGAGAAAACCTACCCTTGTAAAAAGTGTGGTTCCGTTTTTTTCTGGTTCACAGATTTTCAGACACACTCTCTCTACCATTGCAACGGTCTTAAAGAAGTAAAAAAGCACTGTAAGAAACTTGAAGAGTCCCATGAAATGGGTAAACTAAATGGGACATCTTCTGATTTCAAAACATTGGCTAGTTCTCCGGAAGTTACTGATAATGCCAGTGATTGTCAGTCATACCAATGTGGTTTATGTGGGGACCGTTTCAATAAATTGGTAGCTCTGAAGGAGCATCATCTCATCCATCAAACCCAGGAAGAAATTGATCAGTTGAACCAAGAAGCTCGGATAACTTTCAGTAGGTCAACGCATATGACTAATACAATGCAAGAAAGAGGTGCACCTGTTGGATCTAGCAACAGGAGTAGCAGTGTCCCAGCCAGACTTTATCCGTGTAAACAATGCAATAGGGTTTTCAATCACTCTAGTAGTTTATCACGCCACATGAGGTCCCATAAAAAGACAATGCATAAATGTCCTTTTTGCAAAAAACTGTTTCCTCAGCACTGTGATGTGGCAAAGCATGTAGACATGTATCATCAACCTAATTTGGAAAAGCAATCTGGATTGAAACCAATGACTCATGGTTCTAGGCAGACTGCAAAAAAATCTAGGTGTATTGGAAAATACAAATGTGAGGACTGCGGGAAGAAATTTGGTCTTATTAGTGTCTACCAAAGGCACCTACGATACCACAAGAAAGAACCAACTGTAAACCCTAACATAAGTTTCAATAATTCCCCTTCCTTGGAGCTGCACATTAAAAGTAGAATAATGGCTGGTATGCCGCAAACAGTCCAGGAAAAGGATAATGCAGACATTGTAAACATGGATTCAAGTCATACTAAAAATGATCTTTATGAATGTAATGAATGCCAACAGACATTTTCAAACTTGAAAATATTCCTTACGCACCAGAATTCCCACAACTTTAAGAACTCTGAGTAGCTGCTGTCTGGAACGACTCCTTTTCGGGTTTTGATATCCCAATAATACAAATGTGATACTGCCAAAAATGTAATCCTCAGGGCCTTTGGTCGAAATGCTTTATGCAAGACTTCAATGAGTCTAGAATGGTTTATGGGGTGACCCTGTTTATGGTCTGAATCAAATATATTGTCATGTTCATGATATGTATTAAAACAATTGGGAGCGCAATTTGGAAATATGTATTCAATATTTAATCATATCCATTGTCTACCATTGTTTGAAGCAACTGATCCTCTAATGATGTGTGATTTTTAATTGAATTCATGTTTGACCCTTATGTAATAATTGTTTCATTAAATGTATCTTAACCATTTATAAAAGTTCCATTTTTTTTGTAATGATAAAAATGAATTTCATACATATTTCATTCCATCACATTTATTCTTACTTAATCATTTACAATTATAAGATGTTCACCAATTTACTTGACGACTATTTTTGCTGCAGCTATTCACCCCATCTGAATATCTGGCCCCCGCAAAATATCCTTGTTGGGTGTCAAATGCATCGAATGCGGCTCAGAATTTTGGGGCTTGAACATTGACGATTTGGCGGGTTCTTTATACAAAGTGCCGTCTCATACTGTGGGGCATACATTTTTGCATTGGTGGCACCAGTGGTGATTAGACCCTTAACCCATGCTGTGTTAATGCCTTGCTACAAATTGTCCTAGCCAGGACCACACTTGTGCTCTTACTTAATATTTGTGTCTTGCTCTATTCCACTGCCTACTAATGATGCCAAATTACCCATGCTGATTTTAGCTTCTTGCTTATTGCAGTCAGCTGAATTATTGGGCAACAAACATTGAAATCAAATATGCACCTTTTGGTTTTGAGCAGAAACCATAATAATTTTTACACTGCCAAGCTGGTACGGTCAGGGATTGGCACACCCTGCAATTTCTTGCCTTTGTTAAACCGAGGGGGTGTATGTTCGTCAAGGAGCTGGCTCTCTTTGTTCATCAGAGTAGGCGGCGCTACGCATGGAGCGCAGACCTCTTTAGAATATATATTAGTGCTGTCGAGCGATTAAAATATTTAATCGCATTAATGTCATAGTTAACTCACGATTATTCGCAAATCTTTTTTCGATGCTAAATATCCCTTGATTTCTTTGTCCCATTAATTGTTCTCATTGTAATGCTCTTATCAACATGGAGAAATGCATCGGCTTGCCTTGTGCAAATGTTTTTTTATTGATAACAACATTGACATATACTGATCAAAACAGGACGATACAAAAAAAAAACCTATAGTGAAATTAAACGATGAACATACAAACATACTGCCATAGCAGTATATTGAACATAGCAGTCAGGCTACTGCTTCTTTGTTTTGAGCCAAAGAAAAAAAAAAAGGTTTATTTTTTTTAAATGATAAATTGCGTTAATCGCGCGATAAAAAAATTAACAACGTTAAAATTGGTTTGCGTTAACGACGTTAATAACGCGTTAAACTGACAGCACTAATATATATATTTTTTATTGTTCAAGCCACTCGCATGGAAAAAAGAGTAGTCTACATCTGAGAGTAGGCTACAAACGCGATAAACTATTTACAAGTGCAAAAACACCAACATATTTCTTATTTTGCTGACCACTTGTTATTTATCCCGAAAAAAGCCTAGTAAGGAAAGTTTCTCTGCTGCTTTCTCGTAGATTGTACCATCTTTCCCCGTCTTTGTTAAATAAGACTGCATCACCTTCTCTCCCATGATGGTCAGCAGCTCGCAGATTTTACCTCTCCAGTTAGAGCGACACATGTTTATCGCTGCGTTGTCTCTGTTGTAGCGACAAGGCAGCAACACCTCTTCCAAAATCCTGCAATGCCGTCTAATTGCATTTAAATGACAATGAAAGCCCAAATATGTGTAGGGTTCGAGAGGGTAAATTTGGGGTATGGAATCAAGCGGTCTCCTCAACAGTAACTTTTTCGATGAAATGGGTTTTGAACATTCCAATTATTTTGCCAAAAAAAAAAGATATCCCCAATTAAAGCTGAAACTCTGGCTTCCTCTCCTGTTAAATGTGTATGCACTTATCTTAGGTTGCTTTGGATAAAGGCGTCAGCTAAATGCCCTCAATGTAAATGTTAAAGCTGGGCTATGTGGCTTTTGCCGAGACAGATACTCTGCGCACTTCAAGTTTCGAAAAACTGTTCCTATGAATCTTTCCGCACTACCAACAACGCCTCCCTCACCTTGTTCTACAACAAAGAGCACAAGGAGGCACCACTTTGACGAGTTTAATTCTGCACAACTGACTCACAATCAGCTCACTGATGAAAATAACCACTTCTCTGTATGCCTTTAATTGTAATCTATGTCCTTACAGTATAAATTGCAGTGTTTTAGCATAATCCTCAACAAGAAGTGGTTCAATAATGCTGCACAAGGAACTCTGAACATAGTGGTACGACACTGAAATGCTGCATAAATGACGTACACCTTATTCTCATTTGTGAAACGTTCAGATGCCTTATCCACTTCTTTACACACAGATTTGGCATGTGCTTCTAAGGGCTGTTGCTCTTTGGTTGCTGCTCATAGCCCCATGAGTGGTCTTTAACAAGCCAGACCACATTAATTGGAATAAGAAGGATTTAGTCAGATAACTAAATTAAAATAATCCTGTACTTGCTCACCGGGACACGGTATTCAATATTTAACATTGCAATGAGAATTTAACCAAATTTTGAGAAGCTTACATTGCTCCAGCTTTGAATGTCTTCCGTTGTGGACATTTTTAAAACTGAAGAGAAGGACCACCTTGTTTGTTTTTTTCAATTTTAAAATGTCAATTTTAAATGCCATGCAATATGTACTGCATGGGGAGTGTTAATTTAGCTAAATGTGACCGAATGTTTCTTGTGAACCTAGCTTGTAATGCAGAGAAATCGCAGGGTAAGATTTGTAAATTTGGTTGCCTGGGTTCCCTAACCGGGATTAAGAATTCAATCTAGGTCCTTTTATTCTGAAGTGGGTACCTGCTAGTTGGCCCTGGACCTGAGACAACTTCTTAAAAGTAGAAATTACCCATCCAGCGTTGACATTTATCCTGAAATCAACCTTAATTTCCAATGACTATAACTGTAGGACCAAGGGAATTGGTCAATGGCATTGCCTGCATGCTGTGGACCTTGACATAATAGGCGGTGTCTGGATGTTTGCTAAATTGTAAAGGTTTAATGTGAGTGGTCTTATTATTCCGGGCATTTAGCTGACGCTTTTTTCCAAAGGCACTTACAACCATTCAAACACAGACGGAGGGTGCCACACACGGCGATTACTAGCTCATCGGGAGCAGTTACTTTTAGGTGTCTTGCTCAGGGACACCTCGACACTAATGCGCGTTTCCGACGGCGGGTGCGGGTCGATTCGGTATGCAAAGGTGCACTGATGGTTCACGCCAAAAGTGTCCGGGTCCGGACTGAGTCCTGATGAGCCGTACTCATCTCAAAGTGGGGTACTGTGACGTTTGAAAGGGGGCCACCAAGTTCACAAGCCGTCTGTTGATTGATCAACAGAGTCGTCACTTCCGTTCGACGGGGATGTTACAAACGAACACAATACCCGCAAGGTATTTCTGGACAACAGCGAAACCTTCGCTTATTGAAGAAAATGTGGGGCAAAAGTTTGACATCCTTCTTAGACATTCTAAATTGTTGCTCTTTGTTCATTGTGTCGCATTCTTCTTATTCCTTGGATTTATTAGCAGGCTACACTGTGTCGGGCTGCTATTAAACCCTAGCTGCTGCGTCTATCGCCATCCGGCTTAAACCCCGCCCTACCATAAGTGTACTGTCGGTGTTGGAAAACGCGAGCCGTAACTGAGCTGGGCCAAACCGCACCTTCAATACTGGGCCAAGGCGTGCTGGGCCAAAGCTCACCCGCCGGAGGAAACGCGCAATAAGCTAGGAGGAGCTAGGGATCGAACTAGAAGCTGAGCTATTGACAACTTATTTTGCCAACCCAGACTTGAAAACATTGGCTTCAAAACAATGATTTTTTTCCTCACTGATGTTGTCCCAGAAGAACCTGAAGCAGCTTGAGTTGCCGGTACAGTGCCTTCGATGTCAATGGGAACATGGCATTCACTCGGCTGCCACCTGCAGTACACAATGCAATGTTAGTGTTTCTGGGGTGGAAGTAGTAGTACTTGCACTATGATGTCAGAAATGTCATCTCCACTCTGTTGGCAGTCTCATTGGTCACATTAAAAGGGCAGTGATGTCAGTAAATCAATTGTTGGAGCTGTGTGGAGATATATATAATATGTGACCCAGTACAGGAAAGAGCTGCCCATCTGGATCTCCTTGGGTCTTTCAGGAAGTCTTGGATCTAACTGTAAAGGGTGATGTGCGGCCCAGACCTCTGAGATTTGGGATGAGCTGGAAGTGCATGAGTTTGAGTAGCGGTTGACCTATGGTATCCATAATCCAGGAGCACACTTCATATTTAGGCAGTTGAACAAATGGTCAAGCAGGTGTGACCAATCAGTTGGGTACTGCCCTTTGACAAAAGTCTCATACCATCACTGAAACTCAAGCACTGGGTTGCTTGCAAGTTGCAAGGGGGGGAAACAACATATTTCTGAAGTTATTTTGACAACAAACACCGAAACAAATAACATTTTGGCAATGACTGCAGTGATGCAAGAGTAAAAGAAGGACTAATAAACAGGTGTTAAGTCTATTCCAAACTGACTACAAGGTGTTAGCCTGTCAACACAACTCTTGATACTTGGATGGGATATAATGTACATTTCAGGGACTGAAATAAAAGGCAGTGAAATGAATCGTATTATGTTTGGTATGGATTAATGTCCTTTACATGCACACCACTAGAACTGAATCTAGCAGGCTTCTGGCAGCTAGACACATTATGGTTGCCTTATAGCAAAACGAAACACAAAACAGCTAAATTTGAACAAATACACAAACACAATGCTAGCATGCTGCATATTCATACTTACGCCGCAAGGTAGTACCACAAATGCACCAATAGTGCAATCGTTGTACTCCATGAACCAGATTTATATAAACGACCCAATATATACTATAAATATCTTACTGCACTCCTGCAGCCAAACACTCAACCCTTTAGGCCAGGCAGGCATGCTCAATAGCTAATACTTTGTATAGTGAGAACGGGCAGCATTACCTTACCAACGTATTAGCTATAACAATTGAGACCTTTACACTGGTGTGGACTACATGATGAGGTGAAGTGGCCATGGAGGCACTTTTAAGAAGGGAGGAATTTAATGTTCAGCTGGGGCATTTTTCCTTACACATTAGCTTATTCCATTACAACCTACAACTATATTGAAAACATATTTGGATATATCCCTCTTTATTGATAGGTCGATGTAACTGGTTAATAACTGCAGTATAGTGGAACCCCAGAGAACCCGCACAGAAGTAAAAGCGCCATTTTGTGGCAGGTTCTCTCCTCAAAATGGTAGGTTGCTCGTGTCGTTTTTAACCCTTGGATGCCACACAGGACACCGATGGTCTTGCAGGCAGTGATGCACCAAGTATGATTTGACCATTCATTTCACAATCCTGAGTGTCCCATTTCGCACAATCCCCTAGTACTTTTTATTCCGGGGACCAAAATTGACAATGCAGGTAGCATAAATTAACGGTCCTCGCAAAAAAAACAAGGGGGGGGGGGGGGGGAGTAGCAGCAGTTGGAGTCCGCCGCAGCCCATAGGACTTGGCCGGATGAAGTCCAGGAGGGATCCGTCTGTTACGGCAACAGCACCCATAGAACTCGGAGGGGAGGGACCTTTGAATGTTATCGCATGTTGTTATTGGTTGTAAGGTTCCATTCCTGAAATGCATACAGTCAGATACATTGTCTGAAGCCATACAAATACTGTGGACCGGATCATCACATCGGATACTGAATTGTAAGACAATCCATTGTCTTGACATTATTGAAGAATTGGACTTGCATTGCACCATCGCTCTAAGGACGAGCCAGAACGTGAGTTTTTGGTTAAGAACTCAAGTTATGTCGATTCCAGCTGCAGTGAAGCCATCATTATTCGCTGCTAGCTATATAGGTATTAGCCATGTAACTGTCAAGGGTTACATTGATGTCATAAATAGCGTCAGCAAATATTAGCCGTGTGCTAAAGCGGACACGTTTCCTTTATCAAGGCAAAAACAATAGTATATTTTCCTTTTATTGTGTGCGTTGTAACCGGCATGGCCCACGCTTTGTGTGCTAAACAGTTAGCTCCCTTAGGCTAATTTATACCACGTTAAGAAGCCCCGTTATACTCTCCCGTCATCAATTCCACCGTTTATTCATCAGCTAAACGTTAAAGATTACAAATACGAAGCTGATTTTGATCGTGGGCGCGGGTGTTTATTCCTTTTAATAAAGCAGTGTACTGCCATTTCGCTAGGTCTGGGAGTCTGCAGGATGAGGGATCAGTCTGGCCCTCTGCAAAAACGTCAGTGTCCACTAATGCATACATTGAGCATTACCATTTATTATCTATATATAATCCATTCTGAGGATTCAAGTAGGCTTATGAGATATGCTAAACCTGTCTCTAAATGTCTCAATAAAATGTTCCTCCTCAGATTATATTCATGGGACAGGCTTGCAACTTTGTACAATGTATGATGTCTCCCTCATTTAGGTTAATTCATAACTTAAACCACAACACTTTGTTTTTGTTGCTATAGCATACACATTTCTTTAAAATAAACATAGTTGCATACTAGAATACCACATTGTGCTGGATTGCATGTCACGCAGTTTTATCATTCATAAATAGTTTTTGATTAATACACAGGGCTCAACATTAAGCCTTACTTACTTTAACAACGACTTAGGTGTTTGTGTGAGCGTGTGTGTGTGTGTGTGTGTGTGTGTGTGTGTGTGTGTGTGTACATTAACACAGGGCTCTCAATTTTTGAACTGAGTTCAGAGTGAGATTTTAACCTGCAAAAACATAAGTATATATTAATGTGGCATTCAGTAGGCCAATCCTGTGGTAAAGTGTGTAAAGTATGACCAAGTGTTTCTTTCTTTTCAATAGATAGAACTTTATCAATCCCCTGTAGGAGAAATTTGTAAATGTTTGTCCCTATAAAACAATAATGGTAAAAATAATAATTACAAATTAATTAAGTAAGTCAAACCGTCCAATCTGAAGGCTCTTCTTAACCACTCCCCCTTTCTCACTTCCAGCAATGCAAAGCGAACAGAACTGAGTAGGGGAGGGCGTAGCCTAATTCAATGTGAACATGTATGAGGCTTTAATAAAATCCCCTACGATTTTTTTAGAGTGTTTCCAAAATAGGGCATGTCCGGGCAAAAGAGGACGTCTGGTTACCCTACGTACGGGAAACCCATTTGATTCCTACCTGTTCCACTGTTAAATAGCGGCCCAAATTGTTGGGCGCTATCCTGGTAATTTCTCTGAGTGAGAAATACGAAGTGTGGCGTGAGAGCGTGTGCATGGGTTGAATTGCGTGTGTCTCACGCCGAATGCGTGAGACTTGAGAGCCCTGTTAACATGCCACATCCTCTAGCTTTGTCTTCAGCACGACTCTCGGGGGTCGTCCCTTTGACTATAGAAGATGAGCTGGAATGTTATAAAGAGGCCTGCAGGTAATGGTTGAGAAATGAAGCAGAGGAGATAAGTGCAGAAAAGAGCAAGATCAACAAAAATGCCCCTTCTCTCACTCCCTTCCATTGAGAAGAACTGCATTTCCCACACCTGTTGATCACAGGCAAGATGGATTCCCTCAATCACTGAAAATAAGTTTGATTGGTCAGAATGACCTGGGAACAGTCTGGAATCGAAATGGTCTAATACAGAAGTTTGTTTCGACCAATGATGTAGCTGGAGTTATTTTTTCTCTCGTTTGATGTAACATCAAAGAAGCCTACGCCTCTTTGTAAAGCACTATTTCTTCTGTAGAGAATTGGAACCGACTCAGGCTCTATGAGTCAACTTTTAGGGTACAGCCCTCGCCGCCCCTTCCCAGAATCTCTACTGTAACATAGTATAAACAGTAGGGGTGTAACGATGTAGCGATTTCCGTGTTGCAGTAAAGTCGACATTAATTGTATTCGCACAAAGGTAGATTCTTAACGGCTCTCACCAGCAAATATATATGTTTAACCAGTCACATTCAGGTATATTTGTCATGTCACCAATCACCATGGAGACTGTACAAGTTGTGGGAAATGGCAGAGTTAACAGCCTATTTACGTTTCTCAACACTGTCTTCTTATTGCAGCTATAGTGGTCAATTCTAATCAGACCTTTAATTATCCCTATCTGTTACATATATTGATGATTCCATTGTGGTAAACTACAATCATAGACCTATACTTGTGATTTTTAACATTTATTGATCATCCATAGTGGTCAACTAATCATAGACCTATATCCTATCTGTTACATGGATTGATCATTCATTTTGATAGCAGTCGGCGCTGCCTTTTCCGTTTGGACGCTTGTGTACTTTCACTTTCATAACGCTCTGAGAATGACTTGAAGTGCTGGGATCAAAAGCTTCCATCACATTGTGGCCCCCATGGCTCCAGTTGTCCCTGACCCCTGAGAACCAAACAAGTCACACCGCTTATTATTCAAAGAATCGAATGACATGATGATAGGATTGAACGATATAACGATATATATCGGGGGACGGGAGAAATGTCTATCAATGTCTATTGTTCCTATCACTCTTTACCTCACGGTTGTATTTTAAGTCATTCCGACCATGACTCACAATCAATACATGTTCTCGCTTATACGAAAATCTAACCTGGAGGAGTGGAAACAGAACGAACGTTCCCAACAGTCCAAGACAAAACGAGAGGCAAAAGATATCTTGCAATAAAAAAGCAAATCTCGGGGTCTTTATTTTGCGGATAATTGAAGCTTGTTTTGGACAGCCGTTGTTTTGATGATCCAGTGGAGAGAGAGTTGGGATTCCCAGTTTAACACTAGGTTGTATGTTAATTTGTGGGGCTCAGTCTAAGCAGTAGTTTATTATGACGTCCGTGTTACAGTTAAGCTCAGTCTAGCCCCACTGTGTGTGACACATTT
This sequence comes from Gadus morhua, assembly GCF_902167405.1. Taxonomy (NCBI): domain Eukaryota; kingdom Metazoa; phylum Chordata; class Actinopteri; order Gadiformes; family Gadidae; genus Gadus; species Gadus morhua. The sequence continues at coordinate 12,817,013 of NC_044058.1, forward strand.
TATAGATAACATCGCTCATAAGACGTGAAGAAGATTGTTTAAGCATTGTTTTTTGCATATAGTTTCTACAGGGAGCAAACCGCATATGTAGAAAGCAGTTAGCCCCTCTAGCCATGTAAAGGGGGGTCCCTACACATCCCGAACAATTTTATTTCAAAGTCGATAATCCAGTGTTTCCCCTAGTTTTTTTGTAGCAGGGGTACTGTGAGTTGTTAATCTAGCAACGCTAGGGGGGTCCGGGAGCATGCCTACCCGGATTTCTTTTTAAAAATAAAAAACCTCTGGTGAGTTTTTTTGGGGAAAAATGTACAGATCGAGCTTCCAAATATGAAATTGCATTAGGGTTGCCGCGGTATACGGTGTTACCGGTGTTGAGGCCAACACCGATTACTCTGTGTTGCACACCGGCAACACGAGTTTTTTTTAAAAGTTTTTTTTCAGTAATAAAAAAAAAAATCAGTAAAAATGAATAGTATAATTATAATTAAGAAAATGTGTAGAATAGGCCACAGTTCTGCTCTGTGCGGGAGAATTGTCGCGCCAAGAATTGACGTGCTTCCTTACAAGACCGGTAACCATAGCAACGCCGGTAAATAAACCCCGCGAAGCCCAATCCCTACGTGAGCTCCCCGCGCTACGGCCATCCGGAGGCGCACAGAGCTTTTGGCCGTGATATTATGATATATAAAATTATATTATACTATTATATATAGAACGTTATAAGACGCTGAGAATTGGCGCGCTGCCAGCCGCTTTCACCGAGTGTGAAAGGAGAGTTGACGGAGAAGATGGCGGTTGACCTATAGTTTCAAAGTTAATACCGTTTATACCGGTAATACCGGTGTTGACACGAGCGTATTAATCGTGTGAAAATGTCCACACCGCGGCAACCCTACATTGCATCAATCAGAGTCAAGGTATCTGCTGAGACCAGATCAATGTGCCTTGAACTTGGCAGAATCTTTTTTTTTCCTTTTTTTTTTTTTAAGTGGCGCTGACAATCCAGCAGCGGTGGTGTGCCGCTGCTGAATGCATACAGGGAAATACCGGATAATCATTTTAATCAATTGGACGTTTGCGACGTCTGAAATGGTTAGCTCTTGTGATCGCCACAAGCGTGGCAGTCACAAGAGCTTTGATTCGCTCTGACCCAAGCTTGAGCAACTGGCAGAGTGATCGCGCTCGGCAACAGCTGAATTTTGCATTCGGCTGTTGCACTTCTTTTTTTGGTTGAAATACTGCCACACCGCTGACATGACCAACACATAGCTCTCATGTGTTAGCTCCGTTGCGCATGCGCCTCATTGGCATATTGCTCTGCTTTGACGAGTTTCTAACACTCTAATGTACAACAAAAAGGAGGTGTAGGGGATGACTGTTGATTAGTGATCTATCATCCACACTCCACAGATGTGCACATCTGATTGTTTGTTTGATATATCGACATCTACACATTTGGTGTAATGATACCATATTACATTTAAGCAGAGGGGAACCGTCAGGGGGCCTAAAATATTCTAGAAATTCTAAAATTATTTTATAAATTCATTGAAACAAAAATGTTTCAGAGGAATTTAACCCTTCAAAGCGGTCTATTGGTCAGCCTATCAGAATGCTCCTGACCCGCTATCATTTCACAGAGGTCGAGTAATAGTAATTCTATGAGACTTATTTCAAATGACAAATTGACCAAACAAATCTTCCTTCTAAATGGGTGGGCTGTGTCATCAAGTTATCGATAACTTGATGAGTTCCGCCTGCTATGAGGGACATGAATCCAATAAACCAGTTAGCTAGATTATGGCCTTGACTTTGCTTAATTCACGACGGCAGCTGCTGCGAGTAACAAGACAGCTTGGATAGAAGGTTATTGTTTCTGATTTGGTATCTACAACGTTTTCTAGTTAATCTTTTAATAAAAGTGGAATTAAAAATAGGTAGACCCACACAAGATCTAAAATTGGTTCAGAAAACCAAAGCTTTTCAAAGGCATTTCAACTCCACATATGGCAATACCCGTGGATGACGAGATGAGCAAGGAGCAAAAGCTTTACCGTTGGGATTTAAAAAATGTGCTGCCGTCATGAGTTTCGCATCATGGTCGTTGTCTATACATGTATAGGGCCCTATGATTTCCGCGATAACGAAAACGAGGACGGAATCACGGAATCGGACAATAAAAACGGAATCTACTGATTTTTTTTTTTTTTTTTTTTTTCTTTATTATACAGGAAAGTATTAAAAGTAACAAAGTTACAATTAAAACGGGCCTGTCTCAGTAAAATAACTGATTTCCACCAGGTTCCTGTTCTGCAGCACATATAACATGTAACAGGGACAAGGCACATCACACGTCACATTTACAATATGCAGCGGAATTCGCCATTATTTTGGTGAAATTCAGTTTCGAGGGAAAAGGGAAACAACACAGGTGACGTTAACATCACTGAATGTTTAGCAGTCACTCCCACAAAAATGTAAAAAAAAATCCCCGGTCCACCACTCCTGCCTAGGTGGCGGGAATGCAAACAATAGGTCCAGCTCCCGCTCCTAACAAATAGCCGAAGAAGAAGTTGAAGCGCCCGTAATTCGGTTCTAACTAGGGCTGTCAACGAATATTCGAAGTTCGAATATTCGTTCGAAATGTATCCAAAAACGCGAATTCGAACGTGAAAATTAATATTCGAATGTGAAAAAACACTCCCGCGGTACAAGCGCCTCTATCTGCTTTGTGAATGAGCCTCTGTCTGTTCGCGATGTCCCTCATAATATTCGAATGTGAAAAAACACTCCCGCGGTACAAGTGTAACAGACTAGTATTGTGAAGAGCGAATGTATTTTATCCCCTCTGGGTTTCCGTACTTGGATATAGGTATTCCAGCTCGGCTATGCCATTCAATAAGCATCCGAAGTAGAGCTCAGGGAGCTAGTAGTCTGGCTGGTGAAAGCTGCTATGACGCAATGTTCTCGGCAAAGTCCAAGACAGCTTTTTTTTCATGAATCCGAACGGTGCGTAGTGCTGGCCCTTTCGCTGGCATGGTGGAAGACGTAGGCGACATGCATTTTTTTCTTTATCGATTTTAATAGGCCTTCTCGATAAATGGTAAGCAAAGCAAGGAACGTTACCACTAGCATACTTTGTAACATTCAGAAGCGGGCGTCTTCTTCAGATTACTATAGTTTGCGCGCTTGCAGGTGTGGTGGTGAAATGCAAGCGATACAAAGTTGTGGCTTTTCATGATTAGGCCTCCACGTTACTGGGCTGTTTATATGATATATATATATCCCACTAATTTGAACCATGGTTTTGTCGCATTATTGACATATTGACGGCAACTGCGTAAAATAGGCAACCAGATATTCGAATAGTTCGAATTCGTGATTTTTTTCCAAACGAACATTCGAATGTCATTTTTGAGCAATTTTGACAGCCCTAGTTCTAACCCCCAAATTCAGAGCCGAACAATATCCAAAACACTTCTATCACTCAGGTGATCAGCTGTTTTGTAGAATATGTCAATATACTATCGATTGGAAACGCAAAGATACGTGCGATGACCACTTGAAGTCCAAAATCCATATAAAAAACACTGAACGCCGTAGCCAGGGCACGCCCCTTCAAACCACAATTTGAGTATATAAAAAAATAGTTTATAAGCACTTTATTATTTATGTCATGTTGTTTTTATTTGAAGCACTAAAAACAGTGCAATGTTGGGATGTTTTAATAAATGTAGTCTTCTATCTGATTAAATTGTAAGAATTGTATTCGTTCGCACTTATTTGACATTCGTTTTGATGATTTCAATTGCTTAAAGTGTAAAAACGGAATTCATGAAAATTAAAACGGAAAAAACGGAATTTAGAAAAAAATAAAACGGAATTTGGAAAAAAATAAAACGGATTTCATAGGGCCCTACATGTATATTCTACTGAAGTTCACACAAAGCTTGTGTGATGATGCGATTATGTGTCATTTTGCTAAAGAGATTTTTGTGATCACTCACTCTCTCCGTGCGGTTTGCTCGATGCATTGCTAAGACTGGACTCGCGTATTGATGTTGTTTCAGAGCTGGAATTGTCATAGGTAACTATTGCAGTACTATAGAGAGATGGTAGGGATGGGCATGATTAATCGACGATCGACTAATTGATCGTTAAGAATTTCGTCGATTACGTAAACTTTTCATCGATTAAACGAATGCAGTGTGCAATTAAACATTTTACCACACGGGGGGCCAATATTTAAATTTGCGGCTCCTCCCCCGCAATAAACATCCCGCTTTGAACGGTGAACTCTTTACGCCTAGCAGCTATAAAAAGCTATAAAAACTACAAAATGACTATTAATGCAGGCTATGTGGAAAATACGCCGCCTTTGGCTCAGCCTGGCTCCGCCCTCTTCCGCTACGTAGCTAAGGTGGCTGCCGACGAAAAGTGTACATGCTTTTTTTTTTTTTCTGTTGCATTTGAACACATCAATCATATTGCTGAGCCGACCTGAACACATCACATTTGACACTGTTTGCGACTTTTTTTTTAAGCTAACTAGCTCTATATCCTGCCGATTTTAACATGGATTTAAAAACGGCATTACTATTTTTAACTGACGGGACTTTCTACACCGTCCGGTTGTGAGATTACTATTGTGCTTTGAATGACAGTTGCCAACGCTTTTAGTAATAGATTTTTATTGATTTTATCGATTCGTTGTTGCAGCCCCTAGCAAATATTGTATCTTTCTCCAATGAATTGATTTAATATCGTATTGTGATGAAACCAGAGAGTTACACCCCTAAGATGCATGTCAAGACCTTTAACGGAATACTGGTGTCATTTTGAATTTTGTCTATGATGTGTATGGTTCACATTTATACCGGTACCTGGAAGTTGGTACCGGTACCCAACGGTACATTATTTTCTTTACTTAACCCTCGGTAATAGGAAAAGATCAATTTCATTTATAAAAATAAGACGACTTCTCAATTTCAACATTGTTATTTATTTTGAATATACTTGAATAAACCACTCCTTCTCCCCTCCCAAACACATCTCTACAACCCCCAGCCCACAACAATAGCGTAAGAATACTGTTGTCTGTGTCTCGGAGGAAACACTGTTATCCTTCCTAAAATCTTGTAGTCGTAGCACTGAGGGACTCGGGCAGGGTAACAACGTCTTCTGCACCAGGGTGAAGGGTGTAACCTCTGGGGCTCGGATGTGATGATATCCTTGATGATGAATTCAGTTTGACATTCAATGTTCCCCAATTTTTGCTTCCTAATTTGAATAGCTCATTGATAGTCTATTTATTATGACCAGTCCTCAATTCCTCAGCTTTTTATTCTGGGTAAAACTTCTTCGGCACTAGTTTCAGTTTCAGTTTTTTCTGGAAGAGTTGGTTGCAGGGCAAACAAACACGGTACATTCCAGGGCTTTTGGACATGTTGTGTTTGACCAGATGTTTTATTCAGGTTAGACAGGATTTCCCTGTAAAAAGTGTAAACATCTATACTTTCGACAACCTTTGGCTCTCCATTGGACTGACTGTGTTTAAACGTACCACATGAACGAGTTGTGACGTAGTGGTGCCCCTCTCTCTGTACTACAGTATGTCGAAGCACACTCTCTCACCCACTGTGTCTTTCAGGTCCAGATATTTGGTACAATTTGATTTAACTTGAATAGGTACCGACAGCTTCAATGTGTGGTCCATCATTTGAAGATAATGTTTTTCCCTGGGGTTGGGTCCCAACAAGTATAGCCTCTGTTTATTTGCTGCTCAGCTGTATTAACTTATATTTCATCCAACCATCTTATCTGCTCAAGGCAGGTGTGATGCTGACCAAGACAAGGGACACCACATGCAAGTAGGAGTTTCCAGGAGGATAAGATGCTCATTTCTGCCAGAGCGGTATGTCTGAAACTAGAACAGGACAATGTTCAAGTTTGTCCAAAAGCTATTCCTACCGCTTTAATTGCAATCCTCTTCCCCTCCCCCTTGCCTTCAAACCCTCTCCAGTGGCTCTGCAACACTTAAACTGCATTCAGTAAACTCTTAACATAATGCTTTAGTAATGGTAATACTTACATGGATCATAATACATTATGAAACCCTTTTTATTATTTTCATCATTGGTTTTTCCAGCCTTGCACCTGACTTGTCCATCAGGATGATTTTTATTCAACATTGAAATAACCGTTTCTATGAATTTTAACAAAAATCCTGCCAAACTTGAAAATCCTACCTTCAAGTATCCAATTATATTTTGGTATTTTATGGAGCTTTTTCGAATTACTCAAAAACAAAGTGAAATACAGTGATGTTGCTAGGTACGCGTCCTGCGTCCCTGACGCATTAAAATCTGAAAGGACGCACTAAACTCACTATCCATGCGTCCCGGGGACGCATCTCATTTTCCCCATGAAAAACGATACATTGTGAACATTAAACAACTCGTGTTTAATCACAGTAACTGGCCAAAGAAACCTTCTTGTGAGCAGATCGGACAAGCGCTGTTTCAACCCTCTGCGCATCTACTTGGCGCAGACGTGATCCCCTGTACAAAGTATCGCGACATGCTAATTTAGCCGCTACCAAAACAACTAGCTCGTCACCGCTGATTTCATTTCAACAATTAAAAATACGAACTTCATAGTAAATAAACCCACGTTTCCACTGCTCGATGCTGTGCTCATTCGTGTCGAATGAGCAAATCAAACAGGATTTTTTTGCAATCCTTCTGATTGAATATATGTACATTTATGACAAAATCGTGAGGACTAGGCTTGTGACACACACACACACACGAATGTGGCGCTCGCGCGGTAATAGCTCATTGGCGCCACCTAGTGACCATTATGTGCAAATGCACAGCCTCATTAAAATGACTAAGGGGGTCATTTGACCCCTCTTGCGGCGCTAGGAGTAAGTAAAAATGGCCCGGCGTTTCTAGTGTTAAACATGAACGGTTGAGTACTCCAGCTCTAACCATATCATACCACCATCAAGGAGTTTAACACTATTAATTTAATTTAAGAAATAGAATAATAATAAAAAAGAAACACATTTTTTAAACTGGGGAGTCGACTCGGGACCCATTGAATTTCTCAGGGACCCACCCAACTCGCCACCTGTGGGTCCCGGGGACTCACTACATTGAAAACCTATCAACATCACTGGAAATATGTATTTTGACATAAATATTACTAATCATGGTTTCTTTTTAAGGTTGGTGATATATAGGTATATACATAACCGATCACCATGAGTCGAGTCGGTGTATGACCTGAAGAAACATGAGGTAAGACGGCTCTATAAACATGCAAAAACATAGCCAACTTCCAGTTATTTGATGTTGTGCTTATTCATTGCATATTTAGGTGAGTGCTGCATGCAGCGCTCAACTATTGTTCTTCACAAGTTTTATTCTTTCTTTCTTTCCTCTTTATTACTCTCTACAAACTTTGGGACCTATCTTCCTAAATTTTTCACCAAGAGACTATTCAAATGTTTTAATTTTTTTTTCAGAATAGCTTGGAATCGCGCGCTTCTTTTCAGATTTTTTATATATTTTATACTTTTTAAGATATTCTACTTTTAAAATACTATCTTTTTTTTAACATGGGAGTCAATGGGAGGTACTCCAACCTCTGGTACTTCAACTGTTTAAGACGTAACTAAATACATTTTCAACCGTTTATCTTCGTTCAAACCATTTAACAAATCGACACACTTGTATCTTCAATAATATCTAAACGGAATTTCGATATCAATTAAACTTTACTCAGAATCACAGTTTTAGTTTCATACCGGCTTCGTTTTCAGCTGTTTTCATTGAAGACTCCTCAATACATCGTAACTCGATCATTTTAAACCGTTTACCTTCGTTCAAACCATTCAACAAATCTACACACCTGTATCGGCAATAATATCCAAACAAAATTTCGATATTATTTAAGCTTTATTCAGAATCACAATTCTAGTTTCATACCGGCTTCGTTTTCAGTTGGTCTCATTGATTTACGTTGACGCTGGAGCGTGAGGACGTTCAGCAGTGTTGCTAGATTGGGTGGTTTTTCCCACTGGATGGGGCTACTTTTCGAGGACGTTCAGGCAGTGTTGCCAGATTGGGCTGTTTTTCCCGCTCTATTGGGTTACTTTTAATCACGCACCGGCTCGGCAGACAGACAGACAGAAAGACAGACAGCACCAGATACTTCAGTTCAATTCATTTTACATGTCTGCATTTTTAGCATTGTTTAGCGCTTTTCATTCAGCTGTCACTTTATTTGTTTCCAACCATTTACTTTTTCTTAAATGGTGTGCATGTTTACATAGTTTATGCCATTTAGACTTTTGAACTTTTGTTCAAATCCCTTCACTTTATTTAAGCCATTTAAGGTTTCTTTGTCTTAATCTATGTGGCTTTATTAAAAAATATTTTCAACCTCACTTAGTACTACAGCACTCCACGCATTTTCTGCAGGAAATGCATTTTCTAGTTATAATGATGTTTTTTCTTTTTTTTTTAAGGGTCAACGGAAAGTAAATCTTTCCTTCAAGTCTTCAAAAGAATGTCTCATGGCTGGGATTCCTACCTTCCCAACCTTCAACCTCCGCCCTCTATTCCGAGGCCTTGTGAACTGTCGTCTGGACCAGAAGGGGATTTAACTCAACCTATAGAGAACTTCAATGCACATCATGACTTGTCCAACATGGAGGCTTCAGAAGAGGCTGTTTCAACCAACTCTGACTTTGGCTCCAACCTTTACCCAAACTCTGGCACAAATTCAGACTGTGCATTTAGTTACTATAGTGACACACCATGGCAAGCTGATCAACATCAGTCAGTTGAAGATGGGTCATCAAAATGTGAAAATGGAGATTTCTCAAATTTGACTGCAGATGGATTAACCACATCAAGCCATTTTCCCTCTTTTGCAGCAGATTTGCGAGAAATTAAGGAAGACTGTGAAATTCTGGCACCATCCTTCCTTGAGGACTACTCGGATGTCAGTAGTTGCTCAGATTCAAATATAAACGAAACAGAAATAAGACCTTCTTGTAAGTATATGAAAAGCTTGGATAAAAAAAAGGCAAGTTGTGACAATTTAATAACTACAAAACACAGTCCCTCAGAATGGCCATTCACCCCGACCGGCAATATGTCAATTTCTGCTGATTTTCCAACCGCTCAAATCTCAGAAACACCTTTAATCTTGCCAATCCCATCTGAATTACACGATAAGGCAAGAAAAATGGCAGATTGTGCAGAACAAAATATGGAAACAAAAGAAGATAATTCTGAATGTTGTGTCCCAAAACATTCAACATCAGCTTCGGCAAAATCCTTGGAAACAGAGAATGATAAACAGGAAAATGCAGGGACAGAGCAGAAACTGAAATATGACATGGAGGAAAAGACAGTTCCTATACAAGCAAAAGAGCTGAACGTCACCATTGGTATTCACAAGGACATGGCAGAGGATACAACGAACGGCTCCTCAGAGTATGAAAAAGAGCTCACATGTCCTAAAGTGGACAAATGGCAAGAGAAGGAGCCACTTGTATATAATAAATTAACTTCGGTCCTTAGTTCTGCAAAAGATTTGGATGTTAAAATCCAGGAAACTGCTACAAAATTATCAGACCTGATACAAGATAACAGGGAAGTATGGGATGGTGAGGAAACCATTGACCAAAATCACGTTTCTTCACCTAGCCTGCATGAAAATGGAATGGATGACACAAGTAACTCCTTGTTATCTTCCACCACTGAATGTGATGTTGATGCCAACGTTTCCCATTCTCAAGATACAATTCATGAACTGGACAATGACAACTCGGAGACTTTGAAGGAAGTAAAGATGACAAATGGTCTGAAAAGAACAATTCAAGGCATATCACAGTTCCAGTGTCCTGCACAGCTATCTTCTGAAAGTTGCATGGACATAATTGGTAGTGATAATGTTGAGGACAGCAAATGCGACACCATGGATGCTTCTTACAACCAGACACTCTCTGGCTCTAGGAGGCTTTTAGAGCAACCTCCAGAAAGTGAATCAACAGATCAATTGCGCCAGCCAAAGTTATACTCCATTATGGATGAGGAAAAAACATTGAAGAGCATTGTTTCTGCCACACAACGGCATGAAGAGAATGGATCTGAATCTTTGAAAGAATCCTTCCCGGAGACAAGGCCATCCTTTGAACAGCCTGATCTTGGCATGTATGATGGTGAAGCCTTACCTAGAGTGAATACCCCCTGTGCAGACAATGAAACATCTCAATCAGAACAAAAAAGTCCTGTGGCATGTTTGGAAAACTCCAATCCAACTGATTTAAAAGTGGAGTTACCTGAACTCAAAAGCTCTTTACAATTGCAAAAAAGGCTGCAGCCCATTATAATTCTGAAAACCTTAGAACCAGTAAATGGCATAAAAGAATATCAATGCACGGAATGCCAACACTCAACACAAAATGTTGATGATATAATTGAACACCATCATACCCATTCACAGCATGAATTCAAATTTTGCCCAACGTCTAATATCTATTTGCTGCATGATGATCCACAAAGCAAACTTGTTTGTGATGTCACTGGCTACGACCTACCAGCGAAGGTGGTACTTAAGACCACAAGGAAAAAAAATAAAATATACCCGTGCAACTCATGCAGTCATGTATCTCATAGGTTTTATCAACATGTGCAGCATATAAGAACTCATACAGGAAGAACACCATTTAAATGCAATGGATGTAATCTATACTTCTCGCAGAGTAGCTGCTTGTACAGACACGTGCGCATTGCTGGGCGATGTCAAGGCTCAAAACATAAGTCAAATACAAATTTGAATATCCCAAAAAGTAAAACAACCAAACCAGAACAAGTAACAGAGAAAGTTATGGAATTCAAAGGTCTAACGGACTGCTACGTGAAGCTTGTGGATATCTCCGTGGCACATGTTTGTCCATTTTGTTCAAAAACCTTTGCAAGTTCCAAGAAGATGAACAAGCATGTATCGAATGTACACAAGGTGAAGGGAGTCATAAAGGGAATGGCAAAAAGTGGGGTTGATGAATTCGGCAAATATAAATGCCCACTCTGTCCTCGTGTTTTCAAGTACTCTTACAACAGAGCTCGCCACCTGCGGCGCTGTATCAAAGAACAAACAAATGGTGCCAATTGGAAAATAGGTAGTAAATATCAGTGCCCACTGTGCAAAGAAATCTTCTCATTGACAAATAATAGAACACGACATATCCAAAATAATTGCCTGCGAAGCTATCTCCGAAAGCTGGCAAAAGCAAACCCTAAGATAAGTTTGGCAAATAAGGAAGTACCTTCAACTACAACAGACCCTGAGGACATACGAGGCTACAAGTGTAGTCTTTGTCCAGCCAGGTTTTTCCATCCATCTGGGAAATACAAACATATGAAGAAACATGAGTTGTACAAACTGACAGGAAAAGTTGTCCAATACAGGTCTTTCCCCGTCTCGATAGACAGAAAATATCTCAGCAGTAAAAAATCTGTGAAGATCACAGATACCTCAATTTCAAACGAAGCTAATCACAGCTATGGCTTCTCATGCTCCTTCTGTGGCAAAGGATTCAGCAAATCACTCTCTCTAAAGAACCATGAAAGAATTCACAAAGGTGACAGACCATTCCTCTGTTTGGAATGTGGAAAAGGATTTGCCAGACGCAGTCATTTGATAAATCACAAGACAATTCATCAAAGAAGGATACAATGCACAGTTTGCAAAAAGATTCTTCCATCTATTGGGGAACTGATTCAACACAGAAAGACTCATCTTAAAAGGGGAAAACTAAAGTGCCCATACTGTCCACTGCTGTTTGATTATCCTGTATATTTACTGAGACATCTTGCATCCCACAAAAGTGAATCCGAAAAGGCACTTGGTTACACAGAGAAAAAAGTAAAACCACCGCAATCTTTGCATAAGCAGAAAGTTTCCCAGTGTTCTTTGTGCAAAGAAGATTTTGAGGATCCCCAATCTTTAAGGAAACACTGTCTAAAACATATAACGGAATCCTCATTCAAGTGTCCTTTCTGCCAACATCACTTCAATTCTCGGCGCTGCTTGGTTCGCCATATAGAAAGGCATTCTGGAGACAAACCTTTTCCATGCAATGACTGTGGTAAAAGATTCCACCGCATTATTAACCTTGATCTCCATAAGAAAACATGTTCTGCCAGTAAACTGGAAGAAAACCAGCCGGAGGTAGTTGAGGTTTTAGAGAAACCAGTTGAAAATAGCAGAAAATTACTCTATTGTTCCTACTGTCCACGGACATTTAGTCGAAGAAACCGTTTCAAGAAACACCATAATGGCCATAAATTAAATACTTTGTTGAGCTGTTCTAAATGCACCCTTTTTTATGGACGTACAAAACTTTCCCAACATGAAAAGAATTGCAATGGAACAACTGCCATTGATGAACTTGCCAAGAGTTTGCCAAACAAAGTGGTGGAAAAGGTTGGAAAAAAGCTACATGGGACCAATAGAACTAGAACAAAGACATTTCCACATACCTGTCCACACTGCCCCCAAAAGTTTCAGTACAGATCACTTCTCTTAAGACATCTGAATTCACACACCAAGAAATCTTTTGCTTGTGACCACTGTGGCCGTCAATATGGCAACAAGTCTATGTGTATCAAGCATGAAGCCTTATGTGGTGGGTTTGTTAGGAAGGATGATACCAAGCTCCACAACTATAACCAACCAAGATTGTTAAGGCCAACTAGTGTCAAAGAAGCAAAAGAGAAAAATACAGATTCTGAAGCTGAATACAAATGCAAGTTCTGCACAAAGACATTTTGGAAAGCCAGAAATCTGAGACGACACATTTTGACACACACTGAAGTCAAGCCTTATCGCTGTAAAGCCTGTGACAGTTGCTTCTCCAGGTATGATCATCTGAAACTACACCAGACCCGCTGTAAAGGCAAAAGACAGCGATTGGAAGTTTGTTTACCCAAAATTAGTTTGGATGCAGTTGGAAAAGGTTGGCAAAAGCAGGCTCATAGTCTGATTATTGCTGAGGAGCAGAGATTTGAGTGCAATATCTGCTTAAAATTCTTTACTTGCAAATCTAAATTGGCCAGACATATGTCTATGCTCCATAACAAAAGTACATTACCTATCAACCGGCGCAAAAACATTGCACTATCAACAGGAATTGACAGGCTTGAGGCTGAAATTCTAGAGCAGTATCCCATCAAACGGCAAAGAAATGCCTGTATATATTGTCCCAGATCTTTCAAATCAGGTTGGCAGTTAGGAGTGCATACCCGACTGCATACAGGTGAGAAGCCTTTTCTCTGTAACCTGTGTGGAGAGAGATTTATCAGGAGGGATTATTTAATGCGTCACTCATCCAAGTGCAATCCCACAAAGGGTAGACATGATGATTTAGTGCCCTGTAATCAATGTCAAGAGCTTTTACCCAAGGAGTCCCTTGAAATCCATCAATTGGATTGTTCCAACGCAAGTATATCAGGTGACCTCCAGAAATCTTCTGAAATAACATCAAATGGCTTCTCTTGTGCTTACTGCGATTCCACTTTCTTAATATTTTCTCAGCTCCAACAACATTTCCTAAATGACCACAAGCAGGACACTGTTAAGTCACCAGTTCCTACTACATCTCTACAACAGCATTTGTCAAATATTGTCAGTATCAAGGAAGAGCCTTTGGATGCCACAAATGATGAGAAACTAATAAATGGAGATGGCAAAATATTGTTCAGTGGTAATACTCATGTCGATGATGCTGGAGAGAAACCTTTTCCGTGTTCATTTTGCAACTTGCGCTTCAAAAACAGGTCAGGACTAGGTGGCCACCTTCGCATCCATTCAAATCCAGCTCCATTTTCCTGTCCTAGGTGCATGAAATGTTTCTGGAATAAGAATCACCAACGCCGCCATTTAAAGAAATGTAAAAGACTTGAAGTGCTTTCCAAGAAGAATGTTGGTCTCAAATCTTTGCTCGCCATCAGCTCAGAGATTGATGCACCACAAAATGATTCAGTTCTAGTTTTCAAAGAAGGCTCCAAAATCCCTCGCAGGGGCACAGGGGTTTTACAGACAGAATTTTCCTGCAAAGACCCAGAAGGCTTACAAGAGGAAGACCAAGTACAGACCTCATCTGTAGAAAAGAAAGCTGTACATTACCAATGTTCAGAGTGCAACCAGAGTTTCACTGATGGTTTATTGCTCATTAGTCATCTTGAAGACCATGGAAGAGTTGAACAAGAGAAAAACCGCAATACGTGTCCAGAGTGTGGAAAGGTGTGCAATAACGGAGCAAATCTTGATAGACACATGAAAGCGCATGGGATTGATAAGACTTATCCTTGCTTGGAGTGTTCCAAAAGATTCCCCACCTTAGGGAAGCTACTTGTACACAAAAAACATCACAAAAAACGTTCACGCCCATTTCTTTGCAAAATTTGTTCTCAACGATTCTGGTCAAATAAATCTCTGCTTGGCCACTTCAGTGAAAACCATCCAAAGGAACTCTACTTTTGCAAACTGTGTAGCCGACATTATACTTTAAAAGGCTCCCTTATTCGACACTATAAAAAGAGACATCGCATCAGGCAGCTTGATCAATATATTGATTGCTCTGAAAATGAAGAAAGTATTGACCATGGAAGCATTGAGGTCAATGCTTCAGGCGGAAGTGATAAAGACGGCAAAACTGATGAAGATGGTGACGGGGAAGATTACAGTGAGGGTAGTGACTCAGATGCAGCACCCTACTTCCCTTGTCATGTATGTGGCAAGACATTCCTAACATCAGAAAACCTTGAGGATCACCAGCGATGTCACCTTGGTGAAAAACCACATGAATGCGCAGAATGTGGTAAATGTTTCTTCCAAGCATCCCAACTGCTACAGCATCAACGAACGCACACATCAGAATTTCAGTGTCAAACCTGCCACAGAGGCTTTGTGTCTCTTTTTGCATTACGCAAACACAAGCACACTCATGGAAAGAGTCGGCCATTCCGCTGCTCGAAATGTGACCTCAGTTTCACAGGATACTCCCAGTTGGCAGAACACATGGCAATGCACCGTGAAGATAATTTCCCATGTGACATATGCAATCGCACATTTTCCTGCAAGAGCAGTCGTGCAGAGCATCGGAAAAGCCACTCTGTAGCATCTGGGGATCTTCCACCTTTGATTTTTGAAGAAGAGGTTGATAATTTGACTTTAGCACCATTCACAAGTCAACAGAACTACCGATGTGGGGTTTGCCACCAGTGCTTCGAAGACCCAAAGGAACTTTCAGAGCATGGTTGCCTTGCAGCAAAAGAACGGCCATTCTCATGTTCAGTTTGTGATCTATACTTTCTGCATGAATCTCACCTGGAGAAACACAAGATTAGTAATCACCAGCGACCGAGCTATGAATATTTGTGCAATCAATGTCACATCTGCTTTTCAAATGAGAAGACCTTCATTTTTCATTCACGTAAACATCACCGCGAAAAGAGACATGCATTAAAGATTAAAGAAGAAGATGTTGTGGAAAACAGTACAGTCCCCAAAACAGTCACAGAATATCAAGTTTGCAATACAAAAAATACTGACTTGGTTGGGGAACAAAATCCTCCCCCAATTAATTATCTGACTCATGAATGTAAAATTTGCAAATGTACACTTCCCACTGAAAGTAAAATGAAGGAGCATGAGCGTTGCCATATCTCTGCAGATACACAATTTGAATGCACGGGGTGTGGCCAGAACTTCTTAGGAACCGATGCTTTCAGACAACACCCATGTTCACGTTCATTGTTAAAGAGTGATCATTCAAGCGAACAAACCAAGAAATCACCTGTGAGTGGTCCAACACTAGGGGAGGAGGAAGAAGTTGATGTCACCGGAGAGGATGTGTTTAATTGCTTCGCTTGCTCTGAGCAATTTTCCACCAAAAGCTCCCTGTTGGAGCATCAGAATGACCATCATCCAAAAGTACAATTAAAATGTGGGATTTGTGGACAAACCTTCAAACATAGACAAGATCTAATTCAACATGAGCGAACACATCTAGAGAGAGACGCCAGAGCAACTGTTAAGAAAAAGAAAAAAACGCGGTTAAGTTGTTTTAAATGTCCCACTATGTTTGACACGGTGCAAGAGATGGCTTTGCACATGAAATCCCACTGTGTGCAAGATTATTTACATTACCGTTGTGACATGTGCTACAGGTCGTTCAGCCAGCTGTCTCTTCTGAAGCAGCACCATGAAAGTCATGTTGGCCAGGTTGTGTATGAATGCACAGAATGTGATAAGGCATTTGCTTTTCTTCACCTCTTGGAGGAACACCAATTGACTCATGCTGGACCCTCTAAGTAATGTTGTTGTTTTTTTACATTGTACATTGCTGTAATTATCTGAACTAAAATGTGCTTCATTTAAGCTGCTCATTACTTGTTTTCTTTCATCACTGTGTATTATTGATATGTCATAAATATTCCTTTGCTCTTAAGTTCATGTCTTGTTATCTTGTCAGGTGTTATTTCAAACATTAAAGCAAAACTAAAGTTATGATGTATATTCTTACCAGCTCTCTGACAAAACAGGATACATGTATTGAATATACTGCAATGAATACTAGTTGTGTAACCTTTTTAATGTCTTGGAGATTGGAAGGGATCACATCTTGAATATATATATATAGTTTGACAGACAAATGGTGAATTATTTTTCTTGACTAATATGTAAATAAGGCATTACTGTGTATGTTTTGTAAATAGATTGTTTCCATTGTTATATGACACACGGTTTGAAGGTGATAAAAGTTCTTCAAACTAAGGATTAATTTTCTTTGTATTATAAATGTTTTAGTGCAATGGCAGGTTGTCATTTTCATATAGGAACAAATATGTTTCTGTACAGATAAAATGTTTGGTATGATTGCTGATATTCTTTTCGACAGGTTTGTTTTCTTACAAATTAAAGATACACTTCTTTTGGATTCATACCAAAAAGAGACATTAAATTTTGGGTTACAATTATTTTTATCCCATATTTCTATACCGGAGAGTTTAGGAATTATGTAGCAAATGCATGAGTCTTTTTACTGAGTTCAGATACTGTGCATGATATTTTGGCCCTTGATTGTAAATAACGCAAAACATTAGGAATATTTTTATCAACTGAATCGATGAAGGCGATGGGCGCGTTCATCTACTTTTTAAGAGTAGTACGTGTATAGAAAATAAGCAATAAGACGATTGTGTGCGGAACTATAGATTCATGGATGCTGTGCGGGCGGCCTTCCATCGACCCTCATTGGGTAACCCGGAAGTAATGTGCAGTAGCCGTGTTTGCAGCTGGTACATCCGTCAAGACATTCGTGGTTCCATCTCTAGCAGGGTTAGCACATACTGGATATATCGGCTGGACACCACAGCGTATCATTTACCGACTATTCATTTCAAATTTCTCTTTGCGAACATGAACGGTAACGACAGAGCTTAGTTTAGCACTGAAGTCTCGGATCATTCTTCCTACAGATGGGATTCAAGTGCCCTGTGGTCTCATACAGGTAGGTTGTGCGGAAGCTTGTGACTTGTCTCTTGCAAATTAATGCCAAGGCCTTATTTGTTTGAGATTCCACAAGATTAAAATAGGCACATTATATTGTTTCGTGTAGGCTACTATTAAATCATGGTGTGCCAAGTATAAATTCCCTAATTTGTATTTAGTTTTCTTTGTTGTATCTTATCTGTTGGTCCAGGAATGTGGGCGATAAAATAAGGTACATTTTTGAAGCAAGGTGGGAGTTGGCAAGACGGTGCATCTATTGTCATATATTTATTCCCATGGCCTCCGATCGCAAGTGTCCCATGGGCCGAGTTGAACGGATACATTGTAACATATAAGGCTGTAAATGATAAACGCGCGCTATGCATTGCTTCGGTTTGTACGGTCAAGCGCATGCATGCGGTTTCATAAGCTAACAAAAGGCCTAGGTGCTGTGGCTGGCCTTTACAGTCGCAGAAATATTGCACATTCAAGGTTGAAATTATATGCATAGTTGCAGTATCTAGTTTATCTAGTCTAGTTGTCAAACTAGACTAGATAAACTAAGACTGATGGATACCATCTGAATCGATATTTGTGCACTCGTGTTGAAAACAGGTAGACATGAAGCCAGGCTATGATCTGAACATGATTGATGGTATTATCAATTATTCGTTTTCGATGATTTCTGATGTAAAGATATAACTGTTTTCGCGACGTCTTGTAAACATCAACGATGACCGCTTCAATTGAAACGCATCGGTTTTCATTTTCGAGCCTGCCATGTTTTTGTCACGGCAGCCAATAATCAATAAGAATAACAAAGTATTTTGTTTTTCATATATTGTTGTCTGATTGAATGGGTTTGTTTTCTTTTTTATATATATATATATATATATATATATACAGATGTTGACCAGCTGTGGACCAAGACCAAGATCAATTTTCTACAATGCTTGGGCTGCAGGGTAACGCCTCATCTTCTAAAGTGTATCGTTGTATGGCTTGTTCAGCAACCTTCACTGGACTGTCTACTTTGCTGGTCCATCAAGCAACACATGCCAATGCATTGACCAAAGTTCATTCTTCAGAAACAGCAGAAAAGGCCGAACATGAGGAATCAGTACATGGAAGCAACCCTCAGTTGGATCAGCCTACGCCGCCACCACCTTTGCCTGAATGCCCTTCATTCTATATTTGTGATTGTGGAGAAGAGTTTCGGGACTTTAATCTTATGCTAGTGCATAAGCGTTCACATATATCTACCCAACAGCGTCTGCAACCTTTGAATAGCAATATATTCCACTCGGTTAAAGAAGAATATGCCCAGGACACTTCTGCCCATCTCGAACCCCTTAGAAAAACCTTTACACTACCAGTTGTGTCCATGAGTTACCCCTCAACCTCTGTGTCTTTATCCTCTGAAGTTGTCACTTCAAGAGACCCTGTAATTGATAGCACATTGCCAAATCACAATGTTGTAGGCATAAACCTTGAGGAAGCTATTGTAAGCAATCCTCCGGATAAAAAAGGCTTGCACGCAGATTTGAATACACAAGAAGCCAATATTTTGAGTGTACAGGAGCCTCGGCCAACTGCCATACAAGCCTCATCTTCCAATGTAAAGGCATTTTCTATCCCTAGTATGACAACCACACAGGCTGGGAAAGAGCCCAAAAATAAGAATTTGATGAAGATGCTTGCTACTGCATATATGAGCCGGTTTCAGGCCTCTAAGAGTGAAAACCCAAGTCAGGAAGAGGTCGTCCCTAAAAATGAAAACATCCCATTTGAGATAACATCAGAAACTGCTTCAGATCCCACACCCACTTCAATTTCACTGTTAAGGACTCAAATAGGAAAATCTCGTCCTAAGAGCAAGTCTCCCACAGTTGGCAAAATTCTTGATTCTAGTAAAAAGAGCATTGTGTCTCTGACGCAGACCTTCTCCCCCGTGGTGCTCCTTGAAACCCGTCAGAAGCTTATTGATTCTAGCAGTAACGGTACATGTGGGAGATATCAATGTGGCCGATGTCGTAAGGTGTTTCAGGACTTGGACAGTTTGACTGAACATCATTTCTTGCACAGAAAAGAGAGAATTAAATGCTGTCGTTACTGTAAGCAACTTATAATTGGAAAACTGCCATTTCCTGACAACCATATATGTGCTCAGTCAGCTGGCATTGCAATTCACAATTCTAATGCAAAGCAAAAGACATTGCCGTTTGTACAAAAAACTGCAATATTCCATAGCCTAAAGCAACAGAGCATTATAAATAAGGCAAAAAAAGCATTCTTTTGTCCAGTATGCAAGCACAGCTATGCACGAAGGTACAACCTTAAAATGCATAAGTGCCAAGGCCCAATATCTCTTTCTCAGCATGCCACTTCCCCTATTGCAAAAAAGAAAACGCAGAGCTCAGAAAGTAAGGTCATTACCAATGCACAAGTTGATGAAGGGTCTCAGAATTGCAAGAGTGTTGCAGTGGGAACAGCAGTAATTGGTAACATCAAAGTAGAAGTAACTCCACCCAGTTCAGGACATCAAAAATATCCTGATGTGTCCCGGTCAGGCTCGGCCAATAGCTTTTTACCCTTCTACCCCAGACCACCCGTGCAAAGGCAACCCAAGGATGTCATTCCAGGCAACAGCTTGCTCCAGCAAGTAGAAAAGGAAAGCAGGGATACAGCTGTTGTTCCTCAACAAGAGGATAATGGCGGACAATGGAGGGTTCCCTTGGATGATGAAATGGAAGAATTGGAGTGTACCATGGGGACAGGTGACGATTATATAAAATCTAAGAAAACCATACCCGTCGCTACTGTAAATAAAACTCAAAAGACTGGCCTAAGCTTTTTTATCAGAGATGGTGCAAAACGTTACCCATGCAATAAATGTCAGAAGACTTATAGCCGGCCTTCCACCTTAAGGAGGCATCTGAGACTCTGTGGGTTCAGGCCACATGGAACGGTGACGGCACAACACCAAAACACTAAGGTCCATAATGTTTTGGGGGCAAAATCGCAATTTTCCTCTAAGGTGAACCCCATCTTTAATTGCATTTTCTGTGGAAAGACATTTAATCGTAAGGACAACATGGTGACTCATCGTAGGAAATGCCAGATAAAAAGGGCAATGCCCGGAATGAACAGTGGAGCGTTGCAGCAAAATCTTCCAGTCATAGAGTCTGAAGGACAACGGCAGCAGCCACAAGATGAGAGTGCGAACTGGGGTGTGATGTCGCTGCCCTCTGTTCTTCCAAGAAGAGTGACATGTGAATGTGGCGCTGGCTTTACATCTCCAAAACTGCTTCTGGAGCATCTGCAGAAACACGCACAGGAGTCGTATACGTGTCCTACTTGTGGTGAGACGGTCGCTTCCTGGGCTGACTATGAAGTTCATCTGCAGATCCACATGCATCCTCACAACCACCTCTACAAGGGTCTTCAGCCACAACGATCCCAGCCCCTGTTGCTGCGTTTTCAACAGCCGCTGCCGTCTAAATCTGTTCCCAAGCCTCAACTTAAGCAGCCCCGCCTCACACAGCCTTCCTTTAAGCATCCCCAGCTCCCGCAGCTCCCAACACCAGTCAAGAAGCTGCAGCGCATTGTATGCATGCGATGTAACAACACCTTCTCCAACCACTGCAATCTGCGAAAGCACATAACTCTAAATCGCTGCAAAGGTGGACGTGCCACAGTTCCCCCCAAGGGGGGTCACTGTTCCCGCTGCAACACCAACTTCCACAGCATCATCAGCCTCGTGTTCCACCAGCGGAGCGGAGCCTGCAAGCTGGCGGTCAAACCCGTCCGCTGCAATATCTGTCTGCGCTGGTTTGGCACAGAGGACGGGCTGCAGAAACATCTGCTCACACACAAACAATCCCAAACCGTTCACTGTGATGTTTGCCAGGGAAGTTACTCAAGTCTTAAGTCCCTCAAAAACCACCGCAGGAAGATTCACGGCATCAGGGCTGGAGGGCACGATGCGCTGCCGCTGGCGGTGCCGAAACTGGAAAAGTCCTTGTAATTTTTGCTTGTTTTATTCTGTACATACATTGTGCCACTGCTTTTTAGGGAAAATGGTGTCTTATCGGCTGCTCCTTACCCAATTTGTCAAGTGTTTTCTTTTTATATACCACGCATAAATAGGTGTACAGTTCCATCTGTGAATTATTTTGTGATAATGTAAACTAAGGCATTTGAAATGATTAATAGAAGTTGTGTGTTTTAACCTTTGATTTATCTAGTAGCTGATAGTCAATTAATGTATGTGTTTGTTTGGCTTGATCCTACTGTAATAAAGTCATCAAGGTATTTGGTGTTTGGACTATTGATTATCATTAGGTTTATTTTACTTAAAGACTTCAAGTTTTGTTATTTATCTGCACAATCTATAAGACTACTTAAATAAATAATGATCCCCTTTCACAGAGTAGAGCGTTTTAAATTTTTGCTAAATATTTTTTTTTGTTGATAAAGTACACATGGACCACCATAGAACATCCATGTCTTACACAAGTAGACATGGGTAGAAGCAAAACATGTAAATTACATGTCAGGTTTTGGCTTTAGTACAATTTATATTTTACATTATGAATCCACGTAAGTATTGATTATAAAACGTACACAGACTTCTTGGTACTCTTCCCAGGACTTAATGGATTACATTATTCTGAATAGACTAACCAAATGCAAATTCTTTATTTGTATTGGTACTTACAAGCTTCCGTACCACACATTTTGGTGTTGGCGGGATTGACGTTTGTGACGTATGTACGTTTTACGTAAAAGAACAAGCCCTAGTTCTAGCTGTAGCAACTAGCACCCGGTAGTTTTTTTTCCTATTGATTACTTATTGTACGCGGTTATTATATACATTTAGGTGTTCCACTTGGATGATCAGACAATAGCCTACGATAGTACAAATATGGGTCTAGGCTTTTTATAGCACGGACTGTGTGCAGGTAAGACCATTCTATCAGCTTGTATGCTACGCTAATATTTAATATTTTAATAACATGAGTTGGCAGCACCGACTTACAATTTACCAATCGTATAATGAATAATCAATCCTCATTTGGGAATTGCGTTCTAGCGTTGAGTTAGATGATATGCATACTTTGATTTATGCTCAACTTATGTAGCCGTTAACTCTTGGAAACGAAACGTGATTTGCTTTGCATTGCATGCAACACGAATATATAGCAGAGCTGTTCTGGTCATGCGTTATGGGATATAAACATAGTTAATATGAACAGCCACTTGTGCCTTATTTGTTTTGTTTATCTAATATGTTCAAACTCTTTCGACAGAACTATATTCTGGACCCAAGGACCGTTTCAAGAATCATCGATCATGCAGAGAAGTCAAGGACAACACTTAAGAGGACCCTTCTCCGGGATCACAAGCATGGACGAAGGCTTTACAAAAAGCAATGATCTTTTTTGCTTCAGCTGTGAGAATATATTTCCAAGCATTGCGTTTTTGGAGGAACACTGTTGTCCAGCTGCGACTCACATCTGCTCTTGTGGAACTGAGTTCCCTTTGTATTTGGATTTGGTTGCCCACAGCAAAACCCACCCACCTGGACACAGTGTTGTTGACCATAAAGCTGTAAGAAGGCGCAGATTTGATAGGGAGCAGGAGGAGAATCTCAGACTTTCCGCTCAGCAGGGCCCCTCGTCTTTAATTGGTTTCAGCACCAAACCAGCATCCTCTTTAGAGGTTGTGTCAAAACGGCAAGTCCCCCTGCAGTCAACTCCACCTAATTCCGAGAGGATTTCTAAACTGTTCCGTAGTTCAGCTGCACCAACTGTGGACCTCTGGACTATTTATCAACCAGTGGTGTTGATAAAGATGCCATCGTTTAAGAATAAAGGGACTTATCGTTGTGGTAAATGTTTGCAGAGATTTTCAACAAAAAGCAATCTCGTTTTGCACTACAATACTCATGCCAGAGATAAAGTCTTTGGGTGTATAGGTTGTGGAGTGCTTCTCTCCAGCAACAAATCGTTGCCTCAGTACCATCAATGTAATTCGCCCAACAGTTTCCTTGCAGCAGGAGTGATCACGACTCGTGCAGTTTGTGGCCAAAAGCCCAACATGCTATCTGGGGCACAGACCGTACTTCCATCTAATAAACAGCTTAACGCAACGGCCCCTAAAATTATACGATTGAAGACCTATGCTCGCCCACATTCAAACCTGGCAAACAAACCCACGCAGGCAACCTTTACCATGGATGCATTCCCTTGTGGAGTCTGCCGTGTAGCATTTGAAAGTGTTAAGTTACTTCAGCGGCACAAATGCATCGAAGCCCAGAGAATTGTGCTAAATAAGTCCATACCCAGACCACAGTCAAGCACTCCGTGGCGGAGCATCACTGCCCTGAAGAGCCCGTATCCTCTCCCCCAAAAAGCAAGAAGCAAAAACCATAGGGTTGCACCTTTCAGCGTTGGCCACGCTTATCGAAACAAGAATGTGGTGCTCACCAATGGGCAAGGGGGGCAGCCTGTAAGAGAGAAAACTGATTTGGATTCAGATGATGACTGTTATATTATTGAAAGCTCCTCGAAAAAAGCTAACAAGATGTGCAATTTATCCTCATCCCTCTATCTTCAAAAGAATCAATGAATGTATGTATATGTGTATGTATATATGTATGTATGGTGGATCACATTTTTTCTTATTACAGTGGGCAGATTTTGCAGCACTTTTTCTTTTTCTTTTCATCAGAACAAGTTGTGGATTTTGTGTAATGATTTTCGGGATGTAGATAGTATGGTATTTTTTTTATTTTTTATGATCTTGAATGAGAACAAATGTAATGGTTGACCAAAAAATGCCTTTTTTCAGAATTACAAAATACTAATGAAATAAAAACACGTATTTTGAAGCTGAAGTTATAGATTTTGGTGTGGTCATTGTTTTGTAAACCTTTTACTTCAGCGAATATAAATATTAGAAGATATATATCTTGTCATATGTAAAATCAAATATTTTAAATATCCATATTTACTTCCTATAAAAAAAAAAAAAAGTATATAGTTCTTTGAATGAATTCATAATTTTCGGTGTTGGTAATGCAAGTGTATAGTGTGTGTTTAAGTAATTAAAGGCCATGGATGAACATTAGCATAACATACCAAGAGGTCGAGCATGTCCAAGGTAAAGACGAAATAATGGTCCGTGGAGGACTTACAAGCATGTCTCAATCTAACGCAGAATCTGTTTTTTTTTCGAAAGAGGACTATTAAACTACGGAATTTGGAAGTTAAAGATCAGGAGTAATGGCAGCATAAATTAGTATGGAAGTAGAGGATTAAGGAAACTAAATGTAAATCTCCGATAGGGGCGGTAATGAAATTTATTGGATCATCCTTCACATATACAACGAAGAAGAATGACCGTGACGACAGTTGAATGCGACGAGGTTGATTCATGCTGGCTTTCCCGGGACCAACACAGACATGCAAAAGTATCCAAACTTTATAGACACGACAAAAACAACCAGGAGGACTTTTCGGAAAACAACAAACCAGCCCAAAATTGATTCGTGAAGTGCAATGACAGAACTAAACGTGGTAGAGGTAGCGCGGCACTAGCTTGGCGAACTTCTTCACTTCAGACCCTTCGGTGGTGAGCGACGGCAGACAGCGCAAGGAAGGTTCACGTAGGACGTCTAGTGGGTAAGTATTGTAGACTTGTGTGTTTACGTTTACGTTTTAATAAGGTTTGATAACATTGTACGACGATCAGTGCTGATATTCAATGTAAAGTTAAGTCTGCCTGCTGAAAATATACGAGCTACTTCCACCCAATGCTAGTGGCTGGAGGTTACTAAAAAGTATTATTTATTTTATAAGATGCAAACTGCTTTGTCAAGCAAACGATTAACTGTTATTAATTCTGAATGTAAACAATTGTTTGTCACCATACAAGGCTTTTTCATTCAGATTTGTTTCTGGCTAATATTTTGAGACGGCTGTGATACAAAAATTAGAAGTTCTTAGTATTGGGCCAATGGCTTGTCTAGCATGATTCTTTAGTGTAGACACCATTATATCCTCAGATGGTCTAGCATGATTCTTTAGTGTAGACACCATTTTAGCCGCAGATTGTCTAGCATGATTCTGGGGTGTAGGCAGGCACACAGTGTGGGTTTATGTCTAACTAAGTGGTTATGTGCTTGGATTGTGCCTTCCCATTAAAAAGAATCCTAGTGTGAACCCAAACCAAACCAGGGAGGAAGTCAACATAGTAACAAATAAGCTGCTGGTTCTGCCCAGATACAACTGAACTACAGGTGTGAAAGTACCCCAGTTGTTGTGGTCCGATGGAGCGGTGCTCAAAAGTGACGTCAATTAATAAATCAATGTGATGAACATTGACCAATCGTAAGGGTTTAACAAATAGCCCACCCCAAATCTGATTACATCCGCCAAAAGTAGCTTTTGTTTATACTCTTCCAGCTTTCATTGACAATCGTAGAGAAGCCTTTTATTTGGCCTGTTTCTGTGTTTGAATAAATTGACTACACATCAATCATATATCTTTTCTATTTTCTCTTTCTCAGGTGGCTGAAAATAGGACGACGACGACAATCATGACTCGAAATCCTAAAGTGAACAGAGACTAGGAATGCTATCGTCTGGCTTCCACACATCATGTGTCTTCCTGTGAATTCACAAACAATTGGTGAGATGAATGGCCGCACAGTTGTCAATGTCACTAGTAGGTATGGAAGAAGAATCGAGTAGTATGCAAAACAAACGTGAACCCCCTACAGCTGTCCCTCCAGGACTTCCTGTGGAGGTCAGTAGAAAATCAGGAAGACTTAATCCAGAATTCACTTCTGACACACAGCCATCAGGTTTTTTGGCCAGCAGCCACATTGTAAACTCAGTAACAATACATCAGAATATTTGCAACAACAAAAGAGACTCCATGGAAGAAATGTCTGGGAATACTGAGACTTGTTTACCGGGGACAACAGGAGATCAGGCAACCCCTGTGGTGGTCCGTAGAAAACGAGGCAGACCTCGGAAGCGCAAAAACAGAAATCCTTACTCGCAACCAGCCAGGCCAATGGATTGTAATGTCCCCGTTCATTCGAAGGTAATTGATGGATTGGGTTGGCCACACAATGAAGACTCCATTTCAAATGAACTAATAGCTACAACTAATACCACTAATGGTGTTGACAGTCTGACCGTCATCACTGCAACTCAAAGTCAGACTACTTATCATTCAGATTCTGTTTCAGAACCTGACAATAGCACAGAAAAGCTTAGAAAGAAAGGAGGAAGACCTAGAAAACAGAGACTTACCTCTTTAGCAAGTAGTCCTGTAGCTGAGGCAGATGGAGCCTGGATCTCTACGGAGGACCTACAACCGGTTGCCTCAAGAGACCCAAACAAATCTCATCTCAATACATTAGAGTGCAGTAGATATGGGAGGAAAAGGAGTCTTAAACTGCATTTCAAAATATTCAAAATGGAGCAGGAAGATGAGCCTGAGGATGGCTTAGAGGCCTGCTTACCGAGAAGAAAAAAAGTGAGGCGATTTCACTGCAAGATGTGTGATCGTTCATATCAATTTAAGTCTCAATGCATTCAACATGAACTAAGTCATGTAGAAAAGCCATTTCTCTGTCGTCTATGTGGAATCCGTTTTGGCAAAGAGTCGAACTTAACGCTTCATCTTAAAAATCAACATAAGTCTTATACAAATAGTCCAAAGAGCAAGAAACACATGCAGTGCTCAAAATATTCTGACCATGCGGAAAAGGAATATGAAAACTTAAACCAAGATTCAGACTTTGACTTCCATCAATCTGTTGCCTCAAAACAAAGGAAAGGAATGGTTTGCCTGGACTGTGGGAAACAATTTGCCTATCATTCTGCCCTGCAAAGACATATGCATGTCCACACAGGTGCCAAGCCACACAAATGCGATGTATGTGGGAAAGGCTTTTGTCAGCATTACTTTCTTTGTGTTCATCAACTGACACACTGGTCAGAGAATCGTTACAACTGCTTGGATTGTTTTGATTCATTCACTGAATTTTTGAAAGCTAAAAACCATGTTTGCAGATCTGTGAAGTCTGGGCAAGGTAATCGTATCCCAGGGCGATCCAAGGTATCACTATCATACACATGTGACATCTGCAAGAAAACTTTTTTCATTTTGAAAGACTTCCACCTGCATGTCAAAGCCCACAGTAGTGCCAAGTTGTACCACTGTTTGATGTGTGGTAAGCTTTTTAGTTTCCAATCGGAATACAACGCACATCAATATTACTGCAAGAAAAGAAGGGCAGAAAATAAGTCTGCAGTGAAGTTTTCAACCGGTCGACGTTCAGAGTTCTTGTTCACAGGGCCAAATTCTATGCCCTCGGTCCGAGCTTCCACGTCTCAAGGGGACAATTCTAGCAACATGCCATTACAATCGCTACAGATCCATCCCAAGGAATTTGTGGCCTCAAATAATCCTTTTCACTCCACCGTTATAGCTCAAACTCGCTCACCTTTTGTGTCCAAGTTAAATAATCTTGATAACCGGTCCGACCCCAGGAAATATCTATGCCCCCACTGTGGACGATTATTTAGGCATATGGGAAGACTGCGAGCGCACATGCTCACTCATGCACAAGGTCAAAGCTACACCTGTGGTTGTTGTGGAAAGACCCTTGACAGTTGGTCGAAACTGTGGCACCATCAGAGAGTCCATAGGCAGAAACAGGGACGGTTCACTTGCCCTGAGTGTGGTCAAGGTTTTCGTTTTGCTGAACCCTATAAAAGACATATGGCCGGGCACCCGGAGTACCAATGGATTCAGAGAAAGTCTAAGAAGGTGCCCCTGCCTTATCAGTGTGAGCTCTGCTGCACCAGCTTCGAGACACTCGATTTGCTGTTCAGCCACCAGTCCTGCCATTTCTCAGGTGTGCGCAAGGTCAAACCTTTTCATTCATCACTCGATGGTCATTCTCCTGAGAGGGCTTTAAGCTTGCCCGTGAACCATCATCTATCCCACAGTGAACCCCAGTGTAGTAACATGGACATTTCCCTCTCTCCTCCGGCACCCAGCCTTCAAGAAAGCGTTGCACTACAATATCCAAATCAGATTTTTCATGCATCCAAAATGTGTGATGTGTCTCCAGAGGACATTAGATGTGTTGTGTGTGGTAGCTGCTATCCTGGCATCTCAGAACTCTATCTACATTATTTGCAGCATGCCAGACGACAGTTGTAACCAAAAAGTTATGTTTTCTATCCACACAGGCTATTTCCTTCCTGCCACTATTAGGTTTGTACATTTATTTAGTAAACAATAATGATGTACTGTAAATGTTATTCTGTGTTTAATGCTCTCAACATATTCATTCAAATCAGAAAATACAGTGGGTCTTTATGTTTTGAAGATGGTTTTAAGCTGTATTTGATCAGTTGTACTAGCAAGTTGTTACAGGATTAGTGATGCCCCTTTATTATTTACTGGAAACCATCTTGCTCCTTGCCGGTGCTATATTTGTTTAATCTGTTGTTAAACCATGAGGTATTTTATGCATATGTGACGATGATGTCTCAACCAAATGACATGAATGTGCATTCCACAATTGCGTTAGTGGCGATTGTTTTTGATGGAAAGCTGTAATAAATATCTGTATTTTATTTTTTTAAAGAGTTGGTTTCTGTCTGTGGTATTACACTACTGTTATGAGGTGGTCCTATGTCAC
Organism: Gadus morhua; assembly: GCF_902167405.1. Taxonomy (NCBI): domain Eukaryota; kingdom Metazoa; phylum Chordata; class Actinopteri; order Gadiformes; family Gadidae; genus Gadus; species Gadus morhua. Next base: position 12,846,327 of record NC_044058.1, read on the forward strand.
ATTCTATGATGGCAAATGTCTTGTCAATCAGGCTTATTTAGTCGTGTTCCCAATTAATTGATAATCTAGTATTCTTACAAGTCATATTAAAAAATGTCATTAAACCACACTCAAGAAAAACTCATGTTTCTCTTTTTTATATTAAAAGTATTATTGTGTTGAGACTATTCTAACAATAGACAATTGTAGGACAAACTTTATTGTTTGACAATACTAAACTACAGAATAGAGACACTGAACATGTTAAATAAAAGTGTTTAATTTAGTTGGAGGACATGGTGCTCCTTATCCAGGAGTTGTAGTTGCAGACCTTGGCGTAGACACCAGGCTTGTTCCTCTGGGCACATCCATAACCCCAGGACACCACTCCCTGGAGCTGCCCATTGCACACCACGGGGCCACCGGAGTCACCCTGAGACACAAACATCAGAATCAGCTACTGGCCAAGTATTACAGTGAGTTAGAAAGACAGAATGCTGTTCTCTTTCCATACCTGGCAGGAGTCCTTGCCTCCCTCAAGGAATCCAGCACAGAACATGTTGGAGGTGATCTGTCCAGGGTAGGCACTCTTGCAGCAGCTGTCACTCAGGATGGGGGCATCCAGGCACATCAGGCGGTCGGGTGAGTTGGCTGAAGGGACAGGAGGGCAGTTCTGGTTTAACATGACTTTGTGACGGCTGGGGAGATGTCCTATCCACCCGTTTGGTTGGCGGTGTTCTTACAGCCAGAGGCGAGGGTGTTTCCCCATCCAGAGATCAGACAACGGCTTCCAGAGCCGGAATAGCTGGAGGGCAGGGACACGGCGCGGACGTAGCTGTTCAGGGTGGCGGGCTTGCTCAGCTTGATCAGCATGATGTCGTTATCCAGGTTGCGGCTGCTGTATCTGGGGTGCTTGATGACCTTCACAGAGTTGATGAACTGCTCTGTGCCCCGAGACGCACCTGGATGTGGCTGTGGTAAGGAAGGTTTAAAACTGGGTTGAGGTGATAGTTTGAATCCAACATCCATTGTTTTCACCTAGCCGCCTTTGAGGATTGGGATATGCATTCTTAGATTTTTATCTGCTGGAGGTTTACTCACGACTTGTAGCAGTGAGCAGCAGAGACCACCCAGGTGCTGGAGATCAGGGAGCCACCACAGAAGTGGTAGCCGGAGGTCAGGGACACCTGGTAGGCTGCGGAGTGCTTCCTGCACTCGTATCCCCCCACGACCTCATCCTCCAGGGGGGCAGCGACTGATGGAGAATATAATGCAATCAGGGTTGACTAGTGTTGATTATAGTCTTAAAATGTTCCTATTTAGCTTGGAAGCATTACAAATTACAATGTCAAGTTCTTAAGTGGTTGTACTCACATGCGACTGTGAACAGAGCCAGGAGAATGAAAGCCTTCATGGTGATTTGTGGCTGTACTTCAGTGAAATGCATTACCGTGCCGTCCGTTATATAGTAAAACCTTCCATTACGTATCTATGTGACCAAGGCCACCCTTTTGCATGTCAGCTTTTCAAATAGTAAGTGTGTGAAATCCCATCTGGCAGCTGATCCATTCCATTGATTAAGATTCATACATTTCCCATAGGGCCTATATTTGGCAATCGTACGACAATATACTATCTCACTGATAAATGTAGGTACATTTTAACATTATTCACTAATAACATTGATTTATCAGACATTTAAAATACAATGGCCATGATTATAACTTTGGTTCTATAACATTACGTTATTTATAGAAAGAAAAAAGTATATTTTCAAAATATCGATATTTTTGCAAGGGTATTCTTTCGTTTTTCTGCATGATACATTGCTGTTGAGTGGAGAAATTGGCCAAACAATGTGACTATAATAGATAACCTTATTTTTTAATAAAATTTTCTTATTCAACCCAAATCTCCACATTTTGTTTTCAATAAGGGCCGTCTGCTAAATAAAAAATGAAAGTATCTGAGAATCAAAACACATGTATTGCATTAGTGCAGGTCTTTGCACTATATGGGGATTGTCAAACATCCACTTATATTTTGCATTAATGTATATTGTTCTTATTCAAATATTTGGCGATTTTTTTATTGACATGAGACAAGACTAAATGAGGTGACTTAAGGATCCTGCGAGATTGTAGAACAATCTTTATTATTGGCATGCCTTTCTTAAAATATAATGGTTTCCCCATCTTTCTCATGAATTATTTAACTTATATTTTTTGTCAAGTATGCCCTATTGACATATTTCTTTGAGATGCTTTCTTCTCATTGATATTTTTTATACTGTAAGGATAAGTTGAATTTGGAGGTTAATATTGAAAATACTTTATATAAGTTACATAAATATGGACTTATTTTCATGCAAATCATCCGATACTCCAATAATTATCATCAGGTTTTATTCTTGCAGATCATACAATTAACGACTTATTTTTTATTTTATTAACATATTTTTATCTCATCTTCTTTTTATGACTTGTGATTTGGGGCATCTTGCTTTAAGGCATACATATCTTGCCCTTCATAGTCAAGAGTATGGAGGTACTGTATGTAAAATACATTAATAGGGACCAGTTCTTTAATATTACGTCAATCATCAAAACAATCAATGTTTTTGTTTTTCTCATTATACACATTTTTGTTTATTTAAAGAAAACAAATTCTAGTTGGACCTACCCTGACATATGTGTAATTGTGTTTCAACATTTAAGCTCGCTCAACAACAAGGTCAAGAATGGAAGGATGTTTTTCACAACTGCTCTTAACAAATACATCAGTAAAAAAGTAATACACAGTAAGCATTAAATTGATTTTGAATTATTGTATTCATATAACATGACATGTTAGTTACAGTAAAACAATGTAAATTTAGTTGGAGGACATGGTGCTCCTGATCCAGGAGTTGTAGTTGCAGACCTTGGCGTAGACACCAGGCTTGTTCCTCTGGGCACATCCATAACCCCAGGACACCACTCCCTGGAGCTGCCCATTGCACACCACGGGGCCACCGGAGTCACCCTGAGACACAAACATCAGAATCAGCTACTGGCCAAGTATTACAGTGAGTCAGAAAGACAGAATGCTGTTCTCTTTCCATACCTGGCAGGAGTCCTTGCCTCCCTCAAGGAATCCAGCACAGAACATGTTGGAGGTGATCTGTCCAGGGTAGGCACTCTTGCAGCTGCTGTCACTCAGGATGGGGGCATCCAGGCACATCAGGCGGTCGGGTGAGTTGGCTGAAGGGACAGGAGAGCAGTTCTGGTTTAACATGACTTTGTGACGGCTGGGGAGATGTCCTATCCACCCGTTTGGTTGGCGGTGTTCTTACAGCCAGAGGCGAGGGTGTTTCCCCATCCAGAGATCAGACAACGGCTTCCAGAGCCGGCACAGCTGGAGGGCAGGGACACGGCGCGGACGTAGCTGTTCAGGGTGGCGGGCTTGCTCAGCTTGATCAGCATGATGTCGTTATCCAGGTTGCGGCTGCTGTATCTGGGGTGCTTGATGACCTTCACAGAGTTGATGAACTGCTCTGTGCCCTCGTTGGTAGCAATGTTGTGCTCTCCGAGACGCACCTGGATGCGGCTGTGGTAAGGAAGGTTTAAGGACTATTAGATCTCCATAGATCCCCATCCTCCACAGAAGGGTGAGTAGGGTTTGATGGTAATCAACGGTTCATAGGATGACTTTTCTGCTGGAGGTTTACTCACGACTTGTAGCAGTGAGCAGCAGAGACCACCCAGGTGCTGGAGATCAGGGAGCCACCACAGAAGTGGTAGCCGGAGGTCAGGGACACCTGGTAGGCTGCGGAGTGCTTCCTGCACTCGTATCCCCCCACGATCTTGTCATCCTCATCCTCCAGGGGGGCAGCGACTGATGGAGAATATAATGTAATCAGGGTTGACTAGTGTTAAAAATGTTTACTGTTAACAGTACAGTACAGGTGATGGAATTTAAGCCGTCTTAAATTTTTCATATTTAGCTTGGCAGCACTACAAATTACAATGTAAAGTTATTTAATTGCAGTACTCACATGCGACTGTGAACAGAGCCAGGAGAATGAAAGCCTTCATGGTGATGTGTGGCTGTACTTCAGTGAAATGCATTACCGTGCCCTCCCTTTTATGACAACAACTTCCAATCAGTATCTCTGTGACCAAGGTCACCCTTTAACTTGCATGTCAGCTTTTAAAATAGTAAGTATGTGAAATCCCCTCTGGCAACTGATAAATACCATTGATTAAGATGCAAACATTTTCCATAGGAACTATATTTGGCAATTGTAAGACAATATACTATCTGGACTGAAAAACGATGTACATTTTAAAAACATTAATAACATTGATTTCTCTGACATTTAACAAACAATGGGAATGTTATAACTTGTGTTTTCTTGTTACATTATAGCATAATTTAAAGAAAGAAAAAAGCATATTTTTGCATGGGTAATCTTTCATTTTTTTGCATGATTGCTGTTGAGTGGGGAAATTGGCCTAACAAGGTGATTATAATGGATAACATATTTTTTTTTTGAAAATGTTCTCACTTCACCTAACTCTCCACATTTTTGTTTTCAATAAGGGCCCTCTGCTAAATATAAAAATTAAGGTATCTGAAAATCCAAACACATGTGTTGCATAAGTGCAGGTCTTTGCACTATATGGGGATTGTCAAACATCAATTTATATATTGCATTAATGTATATTGTTCTTTTTCACATATTTGGTTATTTTAATTGACATGAGACAAGACTGAATGAGGTGACATAAGGATCCTGTGAGATCACATTTACCTTTTGCAGAAAAATGTATATTATTAGTTAGCCTTTTTTAAAAGATGATTACCTAACCACCTTTCTCATTTATTATTTCGCTTATATTGTTTGTCAAGTATGCCCTATTGACATTTTTCTTTGAGAGGCTTGCTTCTCAAAGATTTTTTTTATACTGTAAGGATAAGTTTAATTTGGAGGTTTGTATTCACAATACCTTAAAAGTCACATAAATCTGAACATATTTTCATGAAAACCATCCTATACACTATGAATTAAGATTAGTTTTTTTTCTTGCAGGTCATGAAATTAACTGCTTATTTTATTATTTCATTTATATATTTTTTCTAATATGCAAATGTTTTATAGTAGCAAAAATTGCTTTCAAATGTATTTCTTCAATGATGTGATATAGGCTTACTTTCTATTTAAACCATTATTTTATTATTCACATCTCATGTTCTTTTACAACTTGCGATTTGGGGCATTACAATTTGCTTAAAGGCATACCTACTTTGCCCTTAATAGTCAGAGCATGGAGGTACTGTCTGTAAAATATATTAATAGGGACCACTTCTTTACCATTACCTTAATCATCAAAACAATTGATTTTTTTTTTTCATAACACATTTTTTTGTTTATTTAAAGAACAAAATATCTAGTTGGGCATACCCTGACATATGTGTAAATGTGTATCAACATTTAAGATCGCTCCACAACAAGGTAAAAAATGATGTTGGTGATTTAGATAACCCTAACCCAATAGATGAGTAAAAAGCATTACAAAGTCAGCATTCAATTGATTTTGAATAATTTTATTCATTCAACATGACATGTTAGTTACAGTAAAACAATGTAAGTTTAGTTGGAGGACATGGTGCTCCTGATCCAGGAGTTGTAGTTGCAGACCTTGGCGTAGACACCAGGCTTGTTCCTCTGGGCACATCCATAACCCCAGGACACCACTCCCTGGAGCTGCCCATTGCACACCACGGGGCCACCGGAGTCACCCTGAGACACAAACATCAGAATCAGCTACTGGCCAAGTATTACAGTGAGTCAGAAAGACAGAATGCTGTTCTCTTTCCATACCTGGCAGGAGTCCTTGCCTCCCTCAAGGAATCCAGCACAGAACATGTTGGAGGTGATCTGTCCAGGGTAGGCACTCTTGCAGCTGCTGTCACTCAGGATGGGGGCATCCAGGCACATCAGGCGGTCGGGTGAGTTGGCTGAAGGGACAGGAGAGCAGTTCTGGTTTAACATGACTTTGTGACGGCTGGGGAGATGTCCTATCCACCCGTTTGGTTGGCGGTGTTCTTACAGCCAGAGGCGAGGGTGTTTCCCCATCCAGAGATCAGACAACGGCTTCCAGAGCCGGCACAGCTGGAGGGCAGGGACACGGCGCGGACGTAGCTGTTCAGGGTGGCGGGCTTGCTCAGCTTGATCAGCATGATGTCGTTGTCCAGGTTGCGGCTGCTGTATCTGGGGTGCTTGATGACCTTCACAGAGTTGATGAACTGCTCTGTGCCCTCATTGGTAGCGATGTTGTGCTCTCCGAGACGCACCTGGATGCGGCTGCGGGCAGGAAGGTTTAAAACTGGGTTGAGGTGATAGTTTGAATCCAACATCCATTGTTTTCACCTAGCCGCCTTTGAGGATTGGGATATGCATTCTTAGATGTTTATCTGCTGGAGGTTAACTCACGACTTGTAGCAGTGAGCAGCAGAGACCACCCAGGTGCTGGAGATCAGGGAGCCACCACAGAAGTGGTAGCCGGAGGTCAGGGACACCTGGTAGGCTGCCGAGTGCTTCCTGCACTCGTATCCCCCCACAATCTTGTCATCCTCATCCTCCAGGGGGGCAGCGACTTGAATACAAAACAAAAGGACGCATTTTTGCCACATGACCAAATACATCACAATAACTTATATAGGTGTTTAATAAGCAATTTTTCATTGGCACAGAAAGAAGTACATAATTAAACAAGAACTTACAGGCCACAGCAAAGAGGGCAAATAAGATGAAGTACTTCATGGTTGCTTCCTGGAGCGACTACATCCAGCAGCAGCTAGCCTGGGTCTTATATACCCAGCCTGATGTCTCCTTATCTCACATGCTCTTTTTTGCCTGTTGATTACTTATTACCTTGTCTGGGAAATTGAAGATCGGTCCCAGAGAGCAAGGTGTGGGAAGATAGAACATGATTCCCGTCTGCTGTACTTTTCCATATATTTTTTAAGAACTACATGTCCTGGAGTGGACATCACAAACCATTGAATGGCCATGATCTGAAATGTATATCCAAATTAACTTGCTGTGCAGATGTGTAGATGTGTCTTCAACATGAAACAACCATCGATTACTTGAAGATTATTAGTGTTTAAACTCACATATGACACTTATAAATTGTTAGGAGGGGGATACATTTGATAGAATATATTTATTTAACGAACTTTTTTTTCGCACTTGAATATACCCATTGAATATACCCATACCCACTTTGTGACGTCAATCGGAAGCGACTGTATTCCGATTTTGTATTGGCAGAGAAGCTAACAGCTGCACCAAATGTGAGTTTGTTTTGGTTTGCAGTTAACTTGAGGTAATCAAAACAAGGCATGTGTAATCGCTATTTGTATTTCTTTATAGTGTAATACAGTTCCAAGGGTGAGAGGTTTCCCTTGCTCGTGTGGTGGTGTATTAGCTAGCTACAATGCAAGATCAGCACCTAATATATGCGGAATGCGCAACCATTGCGGATGTACTACAGAAAAAACACTCACCAATGCGACAATATACTAAAGTAAGGAGTTTCTGATATTGTTTTTAATAATGTCATGGACATATATAACATTGTATTGTTTTTTTTGCATTGCAGCAATCTCGAACGTCTACTACTTGAAAGACTACTGACTGGTTGTACGCAGCGCTTCGGATTTCTCACGTCCTTGAACTTTATATATATTTATTATATGACAAATTCGTTTTCTCAAAAGGTGGAGGATTTAAAGCTCTTTTGTCATCCAAAGATGTCCCTTGATTGGCTAAATTTGACATTCTTGCAATGCCGATTTTTATTAACCTACATTGATTTGAAACATGATAAAAATGAAAGGATTCTAGGCAATTCCTAAGTCGTATTCATATGAATATGAGCGGCCCCTTGGTAGTCGGTATGCTCAGTATTATAACTCGGATCATACATATTTTAACATGATGTATATAGCAGTGCTTATTTACATAGAAGTAAGTTAGTAAATACGGAAAACTTTTATTAATGGAGCAAAAGTCAGGAAGTGGCTTTCCAGTCGGTTCCTCTGCACTACTCACCTGACTCATGACCGAGTACTACGAGGAGGGGGGGCTGCTGTATGAGCAATCACCTCCCATGCACATTAAAGTGGAGTCTCCAGAGGGCCCGTTTGGTGGAGGAGTCTCTGAAGATGGCTTCCCGAGGGAGGATGACGACTCTGAGGGAAGCTGTGACCAGAACAGTGGACTACCTGGGGGCCTCCCTTTCAATGTCGTAGTGGTTCATCCAAACATCATGGCCCCAGGGATGTCCTCAGATGAACTTATGTCTCTTGATCAAAGTGAGCAAAAACACAGGCATCAAATATCTGCAAGTAGACAACGCCAAAATATATGTTATTGTGAGCTATTTGCTTAATTTATTTTCTACTTACCAAAACCACATCCTTGGTTCTATGCAGGCAGAGGAATGTCTGCTGCCTTGGCTGCTGGCGGTGCCAGTAAGAGGAAGAGCCGCTTCAGCGGTGCAGAGCTGGAGGTGCTGGTGTCCGAGGTGACGCGGTGCGAGGGGGAGCTCTTCGGCCCGGCGGGGAGGCTGCGCCGCCGGGAGAGAGAGCGCATCTGGGCGGGAATCCTGGAAAGGGTCAACGCTGTGTCCAGAGTCCCCCGCACCCTGCGGGAGGTGAAGAAGCGATGGGATGACCTGAAGAGACGAAACGGTGGAAGGCTGGCAGACGCTCGCCATCGCAGCTGTTACCTGCCCTCCAGCAGAGGGGCTTCGTTACTCGGAAGACCTTCTCAGTCGCAGTCGAGCCCTCGGCTGCAACAGGCCAGACAGAAGCACAGCTCTAGACCGAAGGCTAGCTTTCCATGCTTGACAGACTCTGAAGCAGGTAGGAACTAGCACGAGAGAGTTGGATCGGCCATGTCATTCAACTTTAAAATTGCTTGAATTTGTTTCAAGATGCACTAGCTATCTATCAACTATCTACAGCTCTAGAATATATTGTTTTTCTTTTTCAGTTGGAACTGGGGACGGGTCAGAGCGAGATGGTTTGGAGAAGGAAGAGGAGGACAGCGTTGAGCGGGAGAGAGAGGTGGGAGAACCAGACTGTGAGGGACCAGAACACAGCATGGAGGATAAACTGGGGTTGGGACTCAGTCTGGGCATCGGACCTCCCCCTCCCTCGGAGCGATGGCTGCCCCCCTCCCCACTCTACAGCGCACCTTTCCTCAATGGAAGCCCACAGCCCAGCCCGCCGTCGCTCGGAGCACAGCAGGGGCCTCTGGAGACACAGCCCCGCAGCTCCTGGCTGGAGGACGAGCTGCACGGCCTTGGAGATGCAGCTCTTCAGCTCGGAGATCGGGTGGAGAAGAGCCTGATGGAGTTTGGGGAAGGTTTCAGGCGTGACATGAGAACACTGGTGGCCTCCCAAGAGATGTTAGCATCCAGTCTACAACAAAACAATATCCTCTTGCAAAGACTCCTGGGAGTGCTTGAGTCGCAGCAGCAAACATCACCACAACCGCATCGTGTTCAGCAGCAGCAGGCTACCCCGAAACAACCACACTTGTCATCACAACCTTCGCCTCTCCAGCAACTGGAAACACAGCAAACCCCAATAGATCCCCTACAACACCCACAGCAAACACAAGAGCATCTTCAGCACTTAAATGTAGCAAAACAGCAGTCACAGTATAACCAGCCAACAAAACAGCAGCCAAAGCCTTTTCAACATTTGAACGATCAGTCGGCTGTAGCAGTGGTTCCCCAATCATCTCCAGGAGATGCAAATGATACTTTTAATTCAGATCGGAATACAGCCGTGAATGGAACTGGCCAGAGGCCAAGGCGAGGAAGAACTGTAGAACATAGACGTAGGAGGCGGCGTTGATAACGCAAGAGAGCAAACAAACTTTGAATCAAGGATAGCTATTCCCGCGTCAAATTTGAACTGAATTCAGTGGTATTTTAATCACTGTATCTATATCTATGATATACCATGAATGCTTATTTTCTATTCCAATCATTTTACTTTAACAGATGTGCAAAGTAAAACCCTGAACTATATGCCATTAAATACATTTTTTTCCACTGCATTAGTTCTATAGAATGACCATTTGTGAGAGAGGCTTTCAATACCTTTAAATAAGTTGTTGATGTTTAAAATCGAATTTGTTTGAAAGGCTGTTCGATATAGCAGTCATGAAACTCCTAGTAACTACTTTCTGAATGCTGTAGATAGACATGCGTAACATTGTCATGTAATCCGCAGAACTTATTGAATATGGAGATACTGATAGTATATTGTTAATAAATATATGCCTGTTCTTTGTTAACCGTTTAACATAAACATTCCTCAAAATTTTGGACAAAAGAAAAACATTTTTGTTGTCTGTAACTTTTTTGTTGTCCCATGACTGTTTTAGACAAACTGATTTAAAGAATGTGATAAAATACCATTTTGCCTCCCACTGAACACTGTCTTTGTCCATGAGGACCTTAAACACACTAACTGTGTTTCTGTAGGCTTTGATATTTTAGTACTGAGATGATAATGTATAGATGTATGTCTGGCTATGCATTGCATGCAATATTATCATTATGCACGTAGGTCGCTAGAAACATGAAACTAAAATTAAACTGCGTTTAATTTCGCTCCTTTTTTATTTTGTAAATATTGGCCGCAATACATAAATGAAACTGTAATAAAGTTAACTATAATATACAAACGAAACCAGTAAGCGCAGGTTGCGTCTCTTCTACGTGTTGTCCAGTGACCTGAACCAGTTCGGTTCACAAGTGCAATGCTTAATGAGCCAATGATAGTGGGATGGTAACACACTGCTACATGCTACCAGGCCTTAGCGGACAGGGGTATACATGGGAGAAACATGGCCGCCTTGTACCCGTCTCACTTTCCCACGGAGCAAGATTCTATCAATGACGAGAATACGGGATCTGGGGGAATCGTCGGTATATGTCAATCGGAATGTAATCCAACGCAGACGGATACAACGACAAGTGGAAATATCTCGGATTGCTTTAGCGGCCAACAGGATGCCCAGGCTAGCAGTGACAGTGCTAACAACGTGAGCCTTGCAGAGTCTGATGGTAAACCACAAGCTGGGACTCGTGAAGATCCGCTGGATAATCTTGCATCAGAAAAAATGGCTAGTGTCGACAGTCCAAGCCACATGAAGCCTCGTCTTCCCGTATCTGGAACTGAAGGCAGAGACTACGACGTGAAGGACGACGAGTGTGGTATGCTACCGATTATGCATTATAGCTTTAGCGATTAGCATTAGCGTTTAGCATTAGCGCTCACTGTGACTCTATTCCATTTACAGTGTATCTTAACATATGCTTTCGCATTATAAACTAGTTAATTTTCTCATTGTTTGTTGTCAACATGACACACTAGAACAAATTGAAGGGCGCTATGGACGTGAAGTAATTAATTTAATGCTATGTTTCTTTTCAGACCGAAAGGATAACTTTACGAAACATATGGTGCAGCCTCGTAAACTTGCTAACGATACATCTGATGCAGATGGAGAGAAGATCGACCCAAACAACTATATTGATGACAAGAGCCATGAGAATGATGCATTGAATGGGCTAGAGGTGGACATTAATAGAAGAGAAGGGATTGGGAATTCTGTGGACAGCATACCTGGCTATAAAATAGGTCCAAAAGGGAAACGTATCAGGTCGAGTCTGCAGTGCAAGGATTGTGGGAAAAGGTTTAATCGAAGAGAGACATTGAATCTTCACCGTCACTTCCATTCACACAATGACCCCGCACCCCTTACCTGCAAAGAATGCGGTTTGACCTTTCAGGACCGTAGCAGTTTCATCAAGCACAGAAAGGAACACAAAGAGAAGGAGCAACCACTTATAAGTTCGAATAAGGATTCAGCCTCAAGCGAGGGGAGACGGTTTACATGTGCAAACTGTAAGACATTGTTTTCAACAGTAGAAGAGCTTAGGGGCCACAATTGCAGCAAATATTCAGATAAACCTTACCGCTGTCCCCTGTGTGGTCGAGAGTTTCAGTTTAAGGTGGCTATCCCGAGGCACATGCAGATACATTCGCTTGAGAATATTTTCCAATGCCAAGAGTGCAACAAACATTTCTCTGATGGCGCCGCTTTCCGTGCGCATCAGAGATGTCATGCTGCCCTGAAGCCATACGAATGTCTTGAGTGCGGTATGGTGTTCAAACATTATTCAGTAATGGAAGACCACCGTCGTAAGCACACAGAAAACATGCCTTCCCATCAATGTTCTGTTTGTGGAAAGACCTTCAAGTACAGCAGTCTTCTCCATCAGCACCAGTATCTCCACACGGGTCAGAAACCATTCTGCTGCCCAGAATGTGGTAAGAAATTTGCTTTTGCCCAAAACTTGAAGGCCCATTACCGTCAGCATAGACTATCTACCACTACCTATCTAGTGCCTCCTGACAAGCCCAGCAAACAAGACCCAGTGCCTACAACCGAGCCTGCCAATGGACTTGGGAAGGAGAACACAGGCCAGAGTATAAAACCAAGGCGGGTATATAACTGTCCTCTGTGCCCCCTGAAGTTTACGATTCCGGCCAACCTGAGAGCCCACATGCTGATACACGAGGCAGAGTATGAAAAACTGGACAACACCCCGACAAAGGAGACCAAACCTATGATCTCGGAAAAGGGCTACAACTGCCCTCAGTGTCCAAGTATTTTCCATAACAAGCTCAGCTATTATGGACATTTGTTAAAAGCCCACAGATCTGAATCTCACTATTTAGAGCAGGTGGCTGCTGATCAAAGTAAACTGAGACGAAGAATTGAATGTCATAGTAAGTTACACAAGTGTCCACAGTGTAGCAAAATGTTCCATCAACGCTCTGTGTTTGAGGCTCATATGCGCGTTCATTCCAAGGAAAAGCCATACTTATGCAATGTGTGTGGCAAATCGTTTAGATGTAACAGCTACTTGCGGCAGCACCTTATCATCCACACAGGTGAGAAGCCTCATAAATGTCCAGATTGTGGTAAAGAATTTGCCTTCCTTCAGAACATGAAGACTCATCTAAAGTTGCATCAGGCCAAACCCTTCCGTTGTGGCAGCTGCCACAACTTTTACAGTGATGCGTCCCAACTTAAGCAACACATGTTGTCCCACAAACGTCCAAAAAGACATAAGTGTCAATTTTGTGACAAGAGTTTTACATTAGCATGTTTGCTTCGTGATCATATTAACACGCATAACGGAGCGAGACCTCATTGCTGTGCTGTGTGCCACAAAAGCTTCTCTTGGTTAAGCAGCCTTAATGTTCATATGAAAAGACATGAAAGGAGATTAGCATCAGTACCAGTGAGCAGTTCAGCCATGGTGGCTCCTCCGACGCCGAGGGACACAGACGGAGGCCAAAATGCATTCCAAACACAAGCTCCTAGGCTGGCAGCCCAAATAGAAACTAAACAGGCGGAACAGTGCTTGTTGGAGAGTTGTCCTCCAGTCCAATGGAAGGTGGATGGAGGTGAAGTATTGCCTGTTTTGTTGGCTCGGAAGTCAGATCAGCCCCAAGTGCTCACACAGTTCGATGTCTCAATGCAACACCACTACAGCCCGTTGAAGTCCCTTTCCAACCCTAGTTCAGTCCCAAGTTTGAAGACATCAAGCATTGCAAAAGAGAGCTCGGTTTTGATTTCTGGTTCCCTTCAAACAGCTATGCCCCAAACTGTCAGTCCGTCTTTAGATAGTGAGGTAGAGAAACAAAGGCAAGCCCAGCCTGAGAAGTGGAGAGGCACGTGCACTTCAACTGTTATGGACTCAAATAGGTCTTTATTGCATCACGTACCTCTCTCATCCGCCTATGCAGACCGAGCAGCACTTTGGAGTGTAAAACATAATCCAGTAACTTCATCTTCACAGATCTTTCCAAGTAAGCAAGAATCGTCTACATCCCCTACAAAAGACGACTTTAATCCACATATAGCAATTCCATTCACTGTTAGCCAGTCTGAAAAAAGAGTAAATGGAGGTGTGCTGCCCAAACAATGGTCCACAAGTTTAGCAGTTTCGTCTTCAGCTCTATTAGACCAAAGCAAGGCTGTGTTAAGTACCCCTGCATCTCTCGATTTATATAGCCCATTGGTGGACATGCAGACAGCTACAGGCATTCCAAAGACATCGAACCCCTCAGACAAAAGGGATGGTAATCCTGAGTTACAGTTACAACTAAAGCCAGGTGGGACAAATCGGACATCTCCCCAGAAAGTTCCTATGACTCTACCATACCAGCCTCCTCATTTTGCCCATGGAGTAGGACCTGCTGTTTGGCGTTTCCAGACTAATCATGTTGGCCCTCAAGCACTACTCCCTGGACACTTCAAACCAGGAAACGCACAGGAACTGCAGCAAAAACCAATGGTAACTGGAACTCAGATTATCCTAAATCAAGCGTCTCCCTTTTTTTCCCCTCCACTTGCTCCTCTACCTCTTCCACTTCCTTTGTCTGGCTCTCACTCTCTTCATTCTGTTGCTGCACCTCCAAGACCTCCATACCCAAATTTTTTTTTTGCACCACAGGCAGTGATGAGCCCCCAAATGCCACGGACGCTGCCCCTACCTCTCAGCCCTCACACAGGACCGCACAATCTTGGTGGACGTTTACCCTTAGCACCAGAGGGACTTCTACAGTGCATGATATGTGGGCACTCTCTCCCTCGTGAATTTGACCTAGAAATGCATTATCTGCAACATGCTCAAGGAGAGATTTGACATTGGTAACTGGTCTTGGTCAATAGGCGTAATTGAAAATAATATTTTGTTTCTGCACAACTTAAAAAGTTATAAACATTTTTACAAACATTTGAAAGTCACATTAGGAGCTTGCGGTAGACTGTGTATTTGCATGTCCTCTGATACCCATTTAAAGATTCTTGTTGACTTTGAATGCATTTCTACTCATTTTTAATGGAAATAAACCATCAATTTGAGGAACCTAGATGTTCTGTTGATTTTGAACTGGGTCTTTGGTGGAGAACTATTACCTTTCCGTTACTTTCCTTTTTACTTAACCATAAGAGATGGTCTGTTATGCCATTGCATGATGGGGATAGGCCTAATATTATATATTTTTTAAATGATAACTTGCATTATGGCAAGTTTTTTCTTTACCACTAACAATTTTCTACTGCAATAGGTGATGGAGTAATGTTTATGGTTCCACTGGGAATCCCACATGAAATTGAGAGGCCTTTCAGATTGCTATTTGAAATATATTATTTTTAATACACCTGAAACTTCCAAGTAACATTGTCTCACTATTGAATATGTAAATACACCAATGGTTAGAATTTGGTTAACATTTTTGCTAGTTGTGTGTTTTGGGAACTTTTTAAAACTTACAGAATGCCATCTCCCTTGTGGTCCTGTTATTGCCAAATACAATTTGGTATCCAGCCTTTAGGTAGCTCCCCAGTAGGATACAAATGTAATGTATAATTGTATAAATAAAACCAACATTGTGAATAAAGAAGGTCCCTTATCATTGTTAATATTGTGAATCGTTCTACCCTACTTTTGGGGAAATAAATAATTCTCAGATTCTCCTAGGCTATTCTGTAGTCCAACTGAAGGGGTAGGTTTCATATTGAGGGAATGGTATCTCAGTATTTGGACAATAAAATTCGTAGGTCATGATGTGAGCATATCGGGCGCAACGTCAAATAACTCGATATTCTGAGGTACATTCAATTGTATAAGTAGTTTTATTGTGGGAATACTTAAAATATAGATTATTTTTAACCACAGAAGCCATTTGATATAATGCATTTAAATTTGGTTGACTGTTATGCTTAAGCAGGCAAAAAAAGAAGCTTGGCAACTGCGTGTTTAACCAGTGTCCGGCTTAAAATGATAGACAGCTCTAATAGCATAGTATAAATGCCATTATCATCCGTGATGCTCGGGGAATTGTAATTATACTGCAGGGATAGTTGTTGTGAGGGTTGTGAAAGATAAAAATGTGTACAATTATGATTTATTAAGATTGTTAGAATAACAAGTACCCCATGCTTTACAATTGTTCTCAAAACTGAGTAATACGATTTTTGCTGCAACGTATGATATTGTTGGAAATTGACACATTACGTAAACGTGGTTAAAGAGGCTGCGCATGCGCATTCCAACGGGGGCACATTTTGCTAGCAGCATCAGCAAGCTAAGCTAAGCTAAGTAAGCTACCATCCCATACCATCTCATCCAATATCGGTGGTTATATTCGGATGGCTAGTTTTTGCATTTAACATTGGATTATTTGTGTTTTATATATTTTTTTATTAGAAAAAGGAAATATATGAATTCCACCATTCACCTCCTAGACAGATCACTCGCTGAAAAATAGTAAAATTAGCTAAATATGGAACAGAATACGGCCTAACCGGGTTAGCCATAGAACGTGCCTTGGAGACAGCAAGCACTAGCAAATGGTCACACAGCGGGTTAAAGGAGGCACGGAGGAAGCGAGATGGACCGAGGAAATAAGTCAGACAAACAACCTCAAAATAAGGGCGATGCGTCGGCGTCTGCCCTGGACGTTCTGGATGGTAAGTGTCCATGTTTACACGATGTAAGAGTACCAGTTCATCATAGGCGGCCATGTCGTTAGGCTAGTTGGTTATGTGTGCAGGCCTCCACAACATGCAAAATGCCTTGTGTATATTCGTGTAATAGTTCAATTAATCACTATTTTTGCAGCGCTGGAATTGTCACTACTAACGACAATTTGTATTATCAAGCATCGTTTAATGAAAACAACTCATGATTTTTAAATGTTAAATGTTGTTTTCTTTTACATTTCTAGCTTTGCTTAACGTTATGGATAAAATCTGAAAGAATGTAAGCAGTGGATTTGTGGAAAGTTACAGCTAGTCAAACGCGTTTAAGAGAAAACAACTGTCACAAATGCACCCTGTATTTATGTGCAATAATGTATGACAACTCTCTCCTGATTTATTTTAAATGGATTTCATAAACACTGCTGGCGCAGTACTTTTGAAACAGTGTGCGTGTAAACGTGAAATATGAAAGGTCTGAATCCAATATGTGTTTATGTATTTATGTAATAAGGAGCAGAAATAGTTCAGTTCCATTTCATTTCCTGCACACTTCATTCACTGTGAACAGATATTGTACTTTACTATTCTATTTTTGTTGCAACGCAACACTACGACGTCGAGATTTGAAATATGGAATTTGCGGAAATTTGTGTTGAATGGAGGGAATATATCTATATTGTTTTACTGATATAAAAATATTATAACCATATTATGTAGATCGTTAATCATTTTTAATTCAATCTCGAGGCTTAAATGATATAGCCATTTTGCTGATAACCCAGGTTTATTGTTAACCTCGCCTGTATCGAGATGTTAGTCAGACTTCCATTGCTGGATCTTTGTTTTGTCCAACACAAATAACTGCATACGATCTGCCCTGGCTTGTTGGTTTCTCAACTAGTTCTCACAAACAGACAAAAGCTTAATTTCTGTTTGTATTCCACTTTGCATGAAATGTATAGCCTCATTTTAGCTCTTAATATGGAACACTTTCTGAAGTCATTTTTGGATTATTCACATGTTACACTGTAACATTATTGGCATAACTGCTTGTTTGGATGACCTTGGATTTATGGGTGTATATATATGCAAATTAGATATATGCAGACAGGATCATGATTTATTGTTCATATACTTCTCTTTGTTAGGCTTTTAAGAACATTGAAAACACACAATTATTTCCCCTGTTCTTCAAGTTGCTCTGATCTTCTCCAATGTATACCCTTTTCTATTTCTAGGGGATCGGGATTTCTGCTGTCAGGATTGTGGAGAAGATTTTCAGGAGGAAGGAGCCTACTTGGACCATCTCCATCAACACTCTCAAGAAAACTGCCCTGTTGCGAAAGGCGGTGGACAAAAAAATAGCTCATTAGTTCAATCAAATGACCTTGACTCCCATGTGTTAAAGCGGCATGGACTATCTCCCCAAATAGATATGGTCAAACAAAAAACTTCCTTGATGACAAAACAGCATGTTTATGAATGCTCTGACTGTGGAAAATCCTATGGGGTAATTGGCCACTTTCTCAATCATCAACGCTCACACAAGCAAGCTCCTAAATCAGTTTTTCATGAACTTGAGCAACTGAAGAAGAAGTCGTTTCAGTGTGAAACGTGTGGGCGTAGTTATTCACGTGCATCAGCACTTGATGCTCATCGCCGCTGTCATGAAGGAAACCTAGTAAGGTCACGGAACCAGGCCATAGTCGATGTTTTTCAGAATGAAGAACAGGTTGTGGAAAATGAACACACTGAAACCCATGCCATTGAGCCACTTGAAAACCTTTTTAAATGTTCATGTGGTAAAGCCTTCCCTGCCCTATCACGCCTGAAAACCCACCAACGATTTAGTCGAAACACTCAATGTTCGCCAGAACAGCTTAAAGAGGTTAAAGATGTCAAAGATAAACCAAAGAAACTCTTTCACTGCAGTGAGTGTAAAAAGGATTTTAACAGACATATTGCCCTGGTCCAACATCAGCGCTGGCATGCTAATTCAGCTGAAGCTGCAAAAAAGTTTCCATGTGAAGAGTGTGGAAAGGTTTTCATGACATTAACATTCTACTTCAAGCACCAGCGTTTGGTACATAGTGGCGAGACTCCCGCAAAATCATTCCTCCATCAAGTATGCCAGCTACAAAAGAAGGGTTTTGAATGCAAGGACTGTGGGTTGAAGTTCTCCCGGGCCTCAGCCCTTCAGTCCCATCAGCTTCAACACACCGATGTCTACAAAGACACAGAGAAGGAAACCCAAAAGCCCTCTACTTCACTACCTCAACATACCATCATGGAAAGCAAACCAGAAGAAACCAACCAATTGGCAGCCATGGATGTTGACTTGACTGGCGAGTTGGACAAAGGTATTGATTCAACCCAACACTTGGACGAACAGGTTGATCTGCAGGACAGTTTTCAAAACTCTTTGACTGAAGTCTCCTATGTTATTGAGAGTGATGAAGATGCAGAGGGTTATGAAACCGGGGATTTTAATGTTGAGGTGATCAGCGATAGTGAATCTGAGGAGGATCCTTCCCGCGACTTAAATCCTGACCTTGAGTTGCTGTGTGAATCAGATCAGGAGATCAAAGAGGAGTTGGAAGCTGAGGTTGAAGTTTCACCTACAAGTCTGGTTTTAAAGCCAGGGATGGATCTAAAAATTGTACAAATAGACTTTGAGCATATGGAGCAACCCAGCACCCCAGAAATCTTTGATATGGATAAAAGTGCATCAGAAAAATTTGAATGCCCAGAGTGTCCGCGGTGGTTTTCTAGTGCTTCGTCCTTGAGGGTTCACAAAATGTGGCATGGAGTTCATAGGAAACGGAGATGGACAGTAGGCCAGCATGAAACTATTAGTAAGGTGAAACGCAACGAGCACTTGCAAAAGCACAAGGATGAAAAACCTTTCAAAAGTGTCCCGGACCAGGCTGATGGACTAGAAAAGAAAAGCTTATTTTGCAAAGATTGTGGGAAGTGGTTCAAACGCATGTCTTCCTTCATCTCTCATCAACAGAATCATCCTAAAAGAAAACCCTACCCATGTCTAGATTGTAACCTATCCTATGCACATGCAAGTGGCCTCTATAACCACAGGAAGAATTGCCAAGCTCAGAATAAAGAAATGGACCATGCTTCATTGAATGAAAAAGTTTTCAATCCAAAGAAAACACTTTTAGGCCCAAAGATTTATCATTGTGGGCAATGTGGTAAGGGTTTCTGGTCTTCAGGAGCGTACTCCCACCACAAGCAGAGTCCAGAGCTCTGCTTAGATTTAAGGCCGGGAAAGAGCACTTCATCTTGGAAATCAGTTCTAGGACGGCCCCGCTCTATCCGAAAGGTAGCATGTCCTGTCTGTGGTAGAAAGTTCCGTCACAATGGCATTATGAAATCCCACATGCGGAAACATGAAGATGGGAATCATAAATGTGACTTGTGTAGCAGGTCCTTCCGTCTTTTCTCAAGCCTCCTCAGACATCAGGTTGTCCATACTGCTCACTTAATTCCTCCCCCTATTAAGTCCTTCCAGCATCAGGTTGAACAGGTGAAAAAGAATACATACAGCTGCCCCGACTGCGGGAAACTGTTTTCACGTGCCAAGGCCCTTCAGTTTCATATGAGAAGTCATGGATATGACACTGGGTACTCACCATCTTCACCAAAGTCCACTGTGACAATTGAGGCTCTTCAGTGCCCTACATGTCTTGCACATTTTAACAACAAGTCCTCCTTACGAGCTCATCAAAAATTATGTATCAAAAGAGACCCTCAAGAAGTTGATGTTATAAGCACATCAGAAAATATGTTGAAGTGCACCAGCTGCCCTGCTACTTTTAAGAGTGCTGTGACTTTCCAGGACCATATTAGGGAATGCAGAAAGATAACTACAATTGGCGATGCAGAAGTCAAAAGAAAGGGAGTTAAGGAGGAAGTAACAAATTCTTCAAAAAAAGAGGTAATCTTAGATGAGAAAAAGTTAGGAATCCGTGTGGCCTCATCAAAAGTGAACCACTCTGGTCCATCTGATTTGAAATACAAATGTAAGGAATGTGAAAGAAGCTTTTCAGTGGTCGGAGCGCTGAATTTCCACAAAAGAATTCACCTACAAGGTCACAAGTCAAATGCAAAAACGTCTTTGCCTCTTTTGCCTCTATCAATAACACCCAAAAAACAGGAAGAGCAAATTAAAAGGCCATTTTACTGTTCAGAGTGTGGACGGCGATTCTCTTCAAATTCAGCTCTTGGTACTCATAAAAGATGGCACACGGATAAGAAATTTGCAGGCTCTCTACAAAAAGATGATGAACCGGACATTGTTTCAAACCGGAAGATAGACGAAGGACCTTATCACTGCACCAAATGTGGCAAGAGCTTTTTCTACCTGTGTGTCCTCCGACGCCACCAGTTATATTACCCCCCCTGCCAGACCAAAAGTGAGCCACTGATTGATTCAAACATAAATTTAGACGGCAACAGCAAAAAGTCGGAGCCTACATTTTCATGTCCGCAATGTAATATGTCATTTGTACGTGGTTCACTTTTAGCTGCCCACTATGAACATCAGCATAGCAAGAAGGATCCACATAGCAAAACGCCCTGTGACCCTGAACAAGAAAAATCCAAAAAGAAATCAGTGGCCAAAGTTGGCAAACCCCTTGATGCCCCTTCCTCAGTCCTCAAATCTAAGCTTCACCAGTGTCCTCATTGCAGCATGAACTTTACAAAGGCCAGAGGCCTTCGTGCACATAAATGGCAGGCCCATTCTCAGAGCAAAAAATCAAGCGTTGGCATTAAGCTAGGTAATGAATCTATTTCCTCGAGCTGTAAGCCTTTAAAAAAGGGAGATATTTCTCTGTTAAAAGTAAGTCATCCAGTTGCAAGTAAACCTACAGTTTCACAGAAAAAGGCCACTGCTGGAAGAAGAAGGAAAAAGGGTAGATCTGGCCTCCCAGCTTTCAAATCCATACCTTGTCTTGACTGTGGAAAGAGATACAGCTCTGCTGGAGCTCTTTACAATCATAAGAAAGTGTGCCTGGAGTTTAAGAAGGAATTAAAGGTGCCCAAGCAAGAAATATTGTTTCCTGAACCTGTGGCAGAACTTCCTCCAGCACTGGGTCGTCCATCTGAGTATACAGTGAAATGCCTTTTCAAGTGTGATAAGTGTGGAAAAGCTTTTCAGACAGAAGAACAGTTGGTAGCTCATAAGATGAAGGCAAAAAGTCGGCCATATTGTTGTGCTCTCTGTTGCCATAGTTATTGGACTGAGACCCAACTGCAACAACACCTTGCTTGGCATGATGAGATTCGCCGACGTCTCCCAATCGAGCTTCGTTATAGACTGAGCACCGCTATGACCTCCAGACCTTCAAAACCTATTTTCCAATCTGCTGGCAAGAAAGACCACTCTCAGTCTTTGATTCAGAACTCGGCCAGTTGGTCACAAACTAGCCACAAATGCCAACATTGTGGTAAATCCTTTCTTTCACCATCGGCGTTACAGAGACATGAAGCTCAACATGGTGGCAATGGCTTGTTTCATTGCTCTTTTTGTCCAAGGACTTTCGGTGACATTCAGGACCTCATCGATCATCACCAGGAATGTATGGTTGATGGCAAAATGCAGAGAGATGACCCAGCTGCTGTTTTATCAGGAGATACAAATGGCCTTACTTGCTTTGAATGTGGAACTTCTTTTGCAGAAGAAGTCGAGTTGCATCAGCACTACATTGAGCATGCCCATGGAGCACATTAGACACACTTTACTGATAGGGATTTATGTAAAATTGCATTTGATTGTAAAGGTATGCCTGTATATACTATTGGTAAGCTAAAGTTAGCCCTCAGATGACCCTTGTTAAGCTAATCAAACTGCAAATAATTTGTCTAATCTTTTTCTTCATATTACTTGATACTTTTAAAATGTCTAAGAATGAATAGTTAGCTTTTCCTTCTTAAATTCTCAGGCTGTTCTTCACACTGGACTGAAAACATAACATGAAAATGTATATGTATTTTTTTCTTTTCTTTTTTTTCTTCTGAAGTTTGAACTAAAAGCATACATTTGTTTTAGACGGGTTGACATTTAAGGGATTATGTAATTTGTCATTTTGGGAAGTGCGATTTACATGCCTAAAAATGTATGTTCATCCATTGGATTTGATTAAATATACATGCATATTGAAGGCACCCATTAATGCATGTTTCTGATTTCCAAACTCCCCAGAAAGTGTAAAGCCAAGTTTGAAAAGTTCTTATTTCAATACTTGAAAAAGATTTTTGCACTTATTCGACTTTAAATATGCACAAGAGAGAACGGTAATTTAAAATAACCTTAAATCCATTTATAATTTTTCACATTTATTATATTGATTGAAGAATATTGTTAACAGTACGAATGGAAAAAGTCGTTATTTTATTTCTTCGTTCTCACAATTCTTAATACAGACTAAATTCGCTCTATGTCCTCTGCTGTACAGTGTATTTACAAGATTTCTGACATAAAAGCTGTACCTTTTCAATGTAATGTGTTGCGATACAATGATAGGCTAACTAATTAGAATAATTGTATTAATTGCGGATAGTTTTCAGTGTTGTACCATTGCTTTAGTGAAAAATATAGTATTAATTAATATAGGAGCACAATTCTGTTATTTTTTTCTTCCCCGAAAGATCAAACGTGTGGCTTTTCATTCCTCCTTTTCAACTTAAGGAAAAAATAAAGAAAATAGTGAATAATAAATCTAAGATTTATTTAACTGAAATTGTTGTCTCCTTTTTGCAGACATTTGGTGTCATGCAGCAAGTACTAAAATAAATATAATTTAATTGCTGAGGTTTGATTTTTGTGTCTGAGCCATGTAAAGGATAAGTCTAAAAATAAATAATGTACGAGAGATGGGGTATTTCTTGGATAGTAATGAAGCGTATTTCATGTCCTTTTAAAACAGATTTATTTATTCGACTAGCATTTGATTTATTTATATATGTAGGCCTATATATTTAATGTATACATACCTCACCGAGTGAGTATATAGGCCTTTATATCAAGCGAGTGAGTGTTTACAATTTGTCATGCTATTTTAACAGAGAAAAACGTTGTTATAAACGTATAAATACTTATGAACTTGTAGGTGAATACTTATGAAATTAGTATATGTTTATAAAAACGTTCTTTGTGTAACACAATTAAGCAAGCGTGCGATGGGCCAATATGAGTTTGACAGCGCGTCGCACATGAATCATTGCATTTAAACAGCTTTTAGGAAACAGGTTCAAACAAAGCCTACGTTTGAGGTCTAGTCAATGTAGCCAAAATAAGTTGTAAGTAGGCTAGATGTATACGTTTTATAGGGTGGTCAGGTGTTGTTGGTTTTCGGTTCTGGTATATGATATATAGATAACTAGGTAAATAGATAGATATAGATGCAGAGAAATAGCGATAGATATGTATTATAGATAGATGTATGTGCGTGTAAAAAGGAAAGAAAAGAACTACAAGTTCCGCAAGCACTCGCTCGGATGAAGTGACGTCACGAGGCTCCAGCTGCCTGCTTGTGTTTGCTTTGTGCGAAACAAGAAGAAGAAGAT
The DNA here is from genome assembly GCF_902167405.1 of Gadus morhua. Lineage (NCBI taxonomy): Eukaryota > Metazoa > Chordata > Actinopteri > Gadiformes > Gadidae > Gadus > Gadus morhua. The sequence goes on from NC_044058.1 coordinate 12,870,532, forward strand.
GCTGGGCGGTCAAGCCCTTCCAGGTAGTGTTCTGCTTGCTTCTTCTAGCATTCATGCAGCCCACTTTATGTGGTCGTTGAAGCCAAATGATATATATGTGTATTCATTATAGGATTTTAAATCAGTAGTTAGCTAGCTACGATGTGTTGTCCACTTGAGAATGGTTGTGCCTTAACGTCAGTTAGCTGTATCAGCTAGGCTACAACCAGGTTTAAAATTATTGTTATTAGTGGGTGGCTTTAAACATGAAGCATTCTGGTGCTAGTTCCGATTCCACAATATCCAAAATGAAGGGCATATGTACCAATTTATCTCGGTCATAATACTGTATGACATGGTTGTCTTTTAAACCAAGTATCTGGTTTACTGCATTGTTAAGCTCATTCATTCCCTGACCCCAGCCGACGTAACGCAGTTACCCCTTTCTGGACCTATGCTGGCCAATATTTCAGCATGAATTTATGGGCAAATCCTAACGTATAGGTCCAGAAGTACCATACATTTCAAATGTTCTTTTACTCTGAATTTAGACTGTATCTGTAATACCTTACAGAGACCTGATATTTCCAACCGTCTTGCTGATAAAACGGGAGTTCAACAACCATGCAAAGTCTTACTCAGACCTTGAAGACTGGACCAGAAGAACCATTGTTACCACTGACAGAGTGTGATGCGATGATGCAACCTGGGGAAAGTGAAACACATGTTCAATTATTATCTGAAATAGTTAACCAGCCACCGCACAGTGTCGGAGTCACACAAGAAAATGAGAAGGAGACTCTGGAGGAGCCTGTAGGCGAACCCATGGTTGACTCTGAGGGGCGGGAAATAGACCCTTCTCTTAGCCCTGGTTCCCTCGAAGTAGCACCTGGACATAAACCTGCTTCAGCAAGTGATGTGGAAACGTTGGGAAAGATTAAGGAAGCAAATGATGGAAGAAGATATCTTTCATGCATGAAGAACAGAAGGAACCCTTTGCTGATGGAAATTCCTGAGTTAGACAGTTCTTCACTAATACTTGACTGTGAGTATTTCTTGTTGCAGGCACTTTTGCACTAAGCATATTAGAAAAACATTGGAAAATTCAATAATCACATTCTAATGATAATAGCTGCATATTAATTGGTTAATTTTTTTGTCTTTGCAATGTCCTACATTAATCAGTAATCAAAAGTTATGATATTTTAATGTGTGTATATATAAGCATAATGTTTATCTTTTTAATTCTCTATTTTAGGCTTTCTCCTTGAATGAAAGGGCAGATGATATTTTGATTAAATAACATTCAATCTAAATCAGATCATCAGCTTTAGGCCCAATTACATCATCAAAAATGTTTTTCCTCCTACTCACAAGTGCCGTCTGTCTATGACCCATATTATTGGTATAATTAACGGGTTAGGTCTCATGTTAAGGTTATTTGAATGGAAATACATAGAATAGTCTAACATTCTTTAAACCAGAAAATGTCTTTCTCATGTCCTGTCGGCTTCTAGCATCTCCACTCTCTCTGCAGTGCCGGCAGTGTCACATCATTTTCAACCACTACAAGTCAAAGGAGCGTCACCTTAGGAGCAACCATCCGCTGGAATACCAACAGTCTGCGCTGAAGAACACCCTGTTCACCTGTTACGTGTGTGACCACCACTTTGCTAACTCTACAGAGCTCATGACCCACCAGAAAGCTCACGTAGAGAAAAGACCTTACAAATGCCCAATATGTGGAGAGGCATTCTACAGGGTGTCAGAGCTCACTGGCCATAAGAAAATACATTTTGGGGAGGATGGTTATGCATGCACAACCTGTGGAAAGGCATGCAAAACACTTACGTTACTGAAGTACCACCAGCGGAAGCACACCGGGGAGAAGCCGTATGCGTGTAAGGAGTGCGGGAAGAGGTTCGGCTTTTCTAAGGACGTCCGGAAGCACATGGAGTCACACTTGCAAGGACAAGAGGGAGAGGATGGAACCATTCCACCTCCTAAAGCACCGGGCAAGAAGATAAATAGTAACACAGGTACTACATTATTACACTATTACATTTCCACAAATTCAAATATAGTGGATAAAGATAGATGTATGATACATTTACTTCATGGTGCGGTGAAAAAACAGTTCCTCTCTCTTTTCTCTATAGGTGTGTCTACAATAAAATACCCTTGTTCTCTATGCAAGGCTACTTTTAAGAGCATCAAAACCAGGTTATGCCACAATAAAAAGAAGCACAAGTTTTTACTTGACACGACCACTGATGCCCTCCCACCAAAGTATCCTGTAAAGCAAGGTGGGCCCATTATAACGCCAATCTCGATCAGTCAATCAACATTTCTCCAAGTAGAGCCTCTTCAACAAGTCAATGCTAACATTGACACTGAGCAAATTCGCAAACTTATAGAGTCCATGGAGAACGTGCAGAGGGTGAATCAGGTTGTGATCCTGGGTCAGGTTCCCCCTCATATCCCAACACAGGGCCTGCAGTTCCCGGCACCAGGAGCCCCAGTTTATTTGAATCCAACGCCCCCATCAATTGAACATTCCCAGACAGAGCATTCCAACTCTTTAGAAATGCACTTTGCAAGGGGCATGTGTAATTACATGGATCAAACTATTATATTAGAACCTATAACACCTCCAAATGAAGGGTTGGAATATCCTTCATTCCAGGAGCTGGTTTCAAAAAGACAGAGTGAGGTTGCTGACCTCAAACTAAAACCGGAGGAAACCCTCGTAATGGAACTGACTTCTGCCTTGTTACCAGTTGCAGACTTGGAAAAATCTGAGTCTAGTCATCAACTGGAAGTGCCATCATCATCACTAGTACTTGCCACAGAACTGGAGAAGAGTATGGATGAGACGGTTAATGATCAAGATGAAATAACCCCCCCTGGTCAGCTACTGGTGCCCACAGTTGAGCTGGATAAGACCCCTTTAGAGGCAGTTCAAGAGGATCTGATCAATGGCCCTTTACCCCAAAAAGACAAATCCACTCAACTTCCATATGAAACCCCAAACAATCCTGAAGGAGAGGTTGCTTCACAGATACCAAAGGAAAGCATTGAACAGGCCCATTCTGTGATGGAGAGTATGCCAGTAGAGGAGACACGAGAAACCCATTCTGTGATGGAGAGTTTGCCAGTAGAGGAGACACCTGAGCCCCATTCTTTGATGGAGAGCATGCCAGTAGAGGAGACCCAAGAACAAATTGAGAATGGTCAAAAAGGGGAGGAAACGCTAGAGCAGCCAACTGTAGAGAATATTTCTTCACAAGAACAGGTCCCATTACAATCAGAGACCAAGCAGGTGGATAGTACTTTAGACTCAACTGTTAATGTTATGTCGGCTCAAGAATTGGTTAAGGTGCGAAAACGAAGACCGGCCAGGACTTTTGTTTATGAAGAGTATATATATCAACAAATGGTGTCAACACGAAAGAGACATTTACATACTGGGGAGACATCTGCTAAACAGCAACCAACAAAGAAAAGCCCCCATGTGATAGAATTTGGTCCAAAAAACAAAGAGAAGAAAAATCAAAATCAGAGGAAACGATCACAGTCATGCCAGTCAACCAAAGAGGTAAAAACTGGAAGCAAGATGTTTTTCACAAATATGTCAGAGAAGCCGGTAGCTCCAAAAAAGAATGGAAGAAAATCCACCAGAAAACATGTGCATTTATCTTCTCCAGAGGATAAATTGTCTAACCCTGTTGAAAACATAGAGCAACAAGGTAAAGACAAAAAGACCAACAAATTGACCAAGAGAAAACAGGTGGTCACAGGCAACATAAGCAAAGAACAAAAAGATTCCCCAGCACTAAAAAAGAACAAGATCAAAAAGGTTCCTTCCCCCAAATTAATTGATTTGAACATTAAGGAAAAGTGCAAGAAAGTAACAAAAGAGACAGACCCTACCACCCAGAACACAGTGATAAACAAGGGCTCTATAAACGTCCCCGCTCAAGAAATAACCCCAGATCCTTTTCTTTTACTAAAGGGTCATAAACAACCCCAGCTGAAAGTTTACAAATTGGATCCTTCTAAGGCAGCAGGGCAGACGCAGGAGTACACTCAGAGTCAGGAGGGCAATGAGGATGCCAATATGCTCTTACCTGTTGTCAGGAAAAGGGCTGGCCGACCCAAAAAAAATCAGAAAGCCTTTTCACTGCTGTCTTCTCTAGTGGTAAACGATCCATCTCCCACGACAGCCCATAAGCCTAAGACCACCAGAAAACGCAAGTCATCTTTGAGGATTGAGACTGAGGGCGTGATAACGGCATCCAACTCCAAGCGGGCTTTAGAATGTAAAGACTGCGGAGAGAAGTTTAACAGTGTCTCCTCTCTTCAGGAACACAAGACAAGCATGCACATTGTGGAGAGCCCAGGCCTCACGTTTACAAATGGCAACTTATTCGAGGGGGTTTCCGGTTTAGTTCATCAACCTACAAATAAGGCTGATGGAGTTATTGGGGAAGTCAGTGGTCCCTCATACTGGGATATAGAAGCTGAGACGAGAGAAGTGGCTTCGGAAGACAAAGAGTGCACTGTGTCTTTCCCAGCCCTGAATCCATCACCTTCTTTGCCTATTACTGAGGCAGTTGAAGCTAGTGGATCTAAAGAAAAGACGCAAATTGCATTTGTTGCAGACATTACAGCTTTATTGGATGAAGCTCGGCAGCATAGAGAACCCTTGACTGGCACCCCTCTAGGTGTACTTGTTAATGGGTCTCCTCAGCTGAATGGCCCTGGGGCAGAAGGGTCTTTAGCATCTGATCTGGGGCTCCCAACAGGGCCGACCAGTGAAGGTGATGGCCTTATACGTCCTTTGCATTATGACTGCGGAACTGAAATGAAGATTACCGCAGAGGACGATGTGAAAGATGAAGTTCTTCTCGATGTAGATGTAGTCACAGTCGGGGAGCAGAATGAGATGGATCCACCAGACTTTTCCCAACCTCTTCTAATTGGAGATGGTAATCAGGAAGTGGTTGACCCTGATGTTTCCAGTATTCAGATTAACAATGAAAAGACGACTGAAATAACTTTTCACAGTTCTTCTTCATCCTCCACACATTCACTTGAGTTCAAGAAAGAACAGGACGTTGAAAGTGTGGTACAGAAAAGAGACAAATCTGTAGTGAGAGAAGTTGGAAGAGTGAGTAGCATAAGGGGGAGAGGAAGTGGAAGAAGGGAAGGTTCTAAAAGGGGTTTGATCTCAAGGAGAATAACAGACGGAGGCAATTTCTGCGGAAGAAAAGCTGATGAAGAACCGGATGAATGTCAGATCATTTTCCAAAAATGTCCACTTACTGCCGACTCTGAATTAAACAAGCAAGACGACACCCACTCTGTTCAGCGTTCTCACTCTACACTTCAGAGTCCACAATTGGAGCTCAACCAAGATATGCTCCCTGCTCTATGTGTGCCTCCTGTTTGTTCCTCATTGGTTGATAAACAGTCTGAATTTGGAGTACAGCAAGATAAAGAGACCGATCAGTCTGCTATAGTCATACCTGAGAGGTTCGTCACTTCCAGACGGATGGAGACTGCTGACAAGAAGAGATGCCATTTAGCGGTAGTTATCATTCAAACATTCACAATAAGATCAGCTATATTTAATTACACCAGCTTCAGTGGCATATTGTCTCTTAACTTTGAATACTTTTGTTATCTTTCTTTCTATTCAGCGTGTTCCTGGTATGGTGTTAGGCCAAGTCTTGGATTCCGAAGAGATCAAGGTTGAGGATGGTTCATCCAGTATAAGGCCTGATCTTGTCAAGCAGGGAAAACACCTTATTCTAAGGGATCCTCCCGCTTCAGAAGACAACGTGATTATCCAGTGGAACGTTGAACAAATGGATTCTGAAACCATTCCTGGTACAGGTAAATACATTCAAGTGTAAATATGTATGTTCCCACTTTATATAATATACCTTTTCTCTCTTTTAAGCATGTTTCTTAAGTATTATTTTGTAACATGTTTTGCGACATTACGCCACCCTAGACGATTATTTTCCCCTTCTGAACTGATATTGTTGCAACCTAATTGTGACCCGGAGAAAGAATGGTGGTGCTGATATAACCTGAAGATATCCACAGGTGCTTATCTCAAAATTAAGCCACGCCTCATTCTACAAAGCTGCATATAATATCTATGACAAATGACAAGACTTCTAAAGCACTAAGTTTCACTACTCAGAGAATGCAACATTTTAATTTCAGAGACCGAGAGCCAAGCCGGTAGTCTGGCTCCAGACGTCCATACCAAACAATGCATCTTCTACCCAGTAAAAGAAGAAGAGAGAGAGGTTTTGCTATGCCCATCTCAGAGAGAAGATGGTGTAATTGCTTTGGAGCTGTCGAGTGGTGCCAGAGTTGACCATCAGACAGAAGGTTTGTATTTGAATAATAATTGTGTGGATTTAATGGTCAATACTCCCTACCACTCGTGTCCCAAAATACTGGAGTAATAATGGAAGACTGCATACATAATTCACCATGCACAACACAGCTTATAGCATCAAATTGCAACAAAAATTGAATCAAAGAAAATAAGTACATTCTCTATTATTTTCAATACGATAGTCTAGAGATTGAAAAGATTACCATTTCCAGAATCATTTTTCTAACCCAGTTCTTTTTTTTGGAACAGATGAAGATAACTTTTCCAGTGGGGACCATCAAGAAACGCGATCTGAGGATGTCTCTTTGAGCACTAACCCCAATGATTCTAATACAGCAATAGGTATACGTTCATAAAATCACCATATGCTTTTATTTAAAAAGGCCTTTAATTGGGGATATTTTGGGGGTTTTACAGCTCAGTCTTAAAAAATGTTTACCAGTCTGGGTGGGGAACCATCGTAGTTGTCTCCTTAACCTCCGCTACCAATATAATCTATCTAATATAATCATGCCAAATGCCTATAGGTAAAATCAGCAAAACATCGACTTTAGCAAATTATGTGTTAATGGTGGTTTTAGTGAAGGAAAGACTGTTATGATGGTTTGATCAACCAGACCGGTATTGTCCTCTTTAAAACTACTTCTTAACCTTTCCTTTTAGCTCAGGGAGACATGGAAGAACCGGAAGATCGACATGTCTGTGATTTTCTCCTGCAAATTCCTGAAGAGGATGACTCTGATTTCGTTGAATACTGTGATCCCCTGCCTGCCCCAGAGGAACAAGCTGTGGCCTATTTGAACAGCCTTAAAAAGAGAAACCAGGTTCAGCTGAATGAAAAGAGGTACAGCACATTCATTTCATTATTGTATTCAAACTTCAATTCCAATGTTAAATCCATCCCATTTAGTAGGTGTTCTATTAAAGGCAATACTACAATCCTATTTTATTCATAGCGTCAGAGGTATTTCTCTAGTATTTCATCTTTCTTTCTCTTTTGCTCAGCCTTCCAACTTCTGAAATCAATCAAGAGGACATGAGGCAGCCAATTGATTTATTTTCCACCTACTTTGGGTGGGATACTTGGGGTGAAATTGCCCGGTGTACAAATTCACTGTCCAAAATGTTACACCTCGCCACTGCTAAGGAGGTTGCACAGTTTGTTGGGATCCACATCGCAATGGGAACTCTAAAGGTTAGTGACCATACCACTGTTCTTGCATGATTTGCTTCTCCTAATGTGTGGCTTTGTGTGCATTCTTTTTTTTTCTGAATTAATTCATATTCATACTTTCCTTTTCTAGTTTCCTAGTTTGAAGCTCTACTGGCAGGACCCAACTAAAGTGTCTCTGATCGCTGATGCCATGCCCCTTTCACGCTTCCTTCAGCTAGCACACAAGATAAAATTAGCCCTTCCTGAAAAGGACTTAACTGGCAAGTTGGCGACTCAACGGACAAGTAAAAGACAAGATGTACAACCAACAATTCAGAGTTGTAGTTCTAGTATTAGTAGTAGAAGCAGTAATAGTCACAGTTTTAGCAGTAATGATGAGGTCCAAAATAGCTCTAAGAGGCACAGAGACGAGGCAAGCAACCATGATAATGAGATGAACCCACTCTGGAGGCTCCAGACAATATTACATCGTTTCGACGCTGGATGCCAGCTGCTGAAACCAGAAGAGGAGTATGCGGTGGATCAGTTCCCAATTCCTTTGTCAACAGGGAAAGAAAATGACAATGTTTCTCTGAATTGCACTGTATTTATTGGAGTTGGTGGTCTGATAACAAAATTGAAACTTGGAGTAAATCTCTCAGACAAAGAGGATGCAGTAGAAAGAATGGCCCCGAGGGATAGTCTGGTATATCTTTGCAGGCAGGATCTCTCTACCCCTGCGATGCTGGAGCGATTATTAAATGCTGGTGTTCATGGTGCCGGCAGGGTTGGAGGAGCCATAGGACAAATGGGGGATGAGTTTATCAGTTCTGATGGTAGACTGAGGTTGCGCCGGTCCAAGGGGGGCTTTGTCCTTTCAACTGCCGGAAAGGAGGATCAAAACGTCTCAGAGCTCATTGAGAGCCTTGAGCGGTCCCAAATGTTGGTGTGTCTGAACAGAGATTTACATCACCTTTACCGAATCCCGCACACAGTCACCCGCTCAACTGGTTGGCCCCAAGGTGTGCTCTGGTTCCTGACAGATCTAGCCCTGGTCAATTCATGGCTTCTATACAGGCAGGGTCAGCGGACTGGGTCGGAACCCTTGACCCTTATGGCCTTCAGGCTGGAGGTCTCAAAGGCCTTGATTTTCTCTAGTGGCTTGGCCACCCAGGACTCCGTTCCCCCTCAGCCACCCTCTCAGAGCGCTTGTGTATTGACTGAAACCCCTAACCCTGATATGCGACAGGAGCGTTCCCTTCCGGATGCATCTATACGGTACGATGGTTCTGGCCACTGGCCGGAGCAGTTTGAGGTGGGAGAAGGTGGCAGGTGTCGCTTTGGAAACTGTAACAGAACATCTCAAGTGCTATGTCTTAAGTGTTGCGTCTTTCTTTGTATCTCACGTAATCACAACTGCTTCATGAAATTTCACAATCAACAGCGATGAGTTGATGAAAGGAATGATGTATTATACCTGATGTTTTCTTCCAATGAGCCCCATACTGTTAATTTTAAGATAGTGACTTGAATATGAAGTTGATTTAATGGGATATACCGTCTTAAATATGGATTGTGCCTTTTAGTGCCACCTCCTGGATTTGTGTGTAAAGTAAAATGTTTTGAATGGGCTTTAAGGTCCCAACAATTAGAAGGTTGAAAATGTGCTGTATATTGAGATACATTGGATAGAAATAAAATAAAATAAAAATTCAATATATTATTGTTCGTTAACGTGTTGAATTGGGCTTGTTTGGTTTGGTTATTTAAAATGGCCTATGCGATTCAAAAACAAGCTGGCTATACGTGTATGTATGCAGGTTTATGTTTAAAATCGTAAAGCAAAACAATTAAACCTTGGTCAAGAAGCTATCATTTTCTTTTTATACTTGTACGACAAATACTTTATTTTAGTTCAGTCTGTTCATTTATATTCCGAGAGGTTCATTTACACTTTCGAAGATTACGATATTCTTAGTTCCACAAATGTTCTGGGGTTACCGTTAAATGTGGTAACTTGAAATAAAATCAACAAAATTTAATCTCGCCATTATTATGAATTGTTTGAAATCTAACCTTCAGTGTGTTCAAAAGTGTAAACTGTTTCCAAACCGTCACGTGACCACTTAGGATCGTGGTGTTACGAATATATATTCAAAACATCCAAATGAGATTTTAATATTAATGGTTCAGCTTCTTAAGTCATTCAAATTAGGATGCCCCTTTGACAATATAGCCAGAAAACACTTGTACAATAATGCATGTAAAAATGTGTTTTTGAAAAAGTTTTCAGGGTCACGTGGTAAGAATGACCCATAGAACGTGAAAAACTAGAACATACCGTCGTCCATAGACTTGCATAAACGTAGATTTATTGGATATTGTTTTAAATTTGTATACCATTCCTTAACATAATTTAGCTATGGAAACCAAAAATGCCTCTTCGTTCGCAAGTCATTGTGATAATATTCATTTTTTCCTCTACATATAATTACAGAACACATGTGGCGAGTATTGTTTAACTCAATTCCAATTAATTATACGGCCTCCCGGTGTCATACGTACAGATTGTTTAAAACATCTATTTATTTTAATCAAAAATCACTTGTGTTTTGGGTAACAATATATCAAATACATAGGATTTTGGCAGCCATTTTAGTTGCACCAACGGAGCTTGTGGTGAGGAGCCAATCTATTCGTTCTAGTTCTGAGGCTGAACTCTCACAGTCCAACTGTCTGCCTTCAAACAAGCGGCTCGAGGTGAGCGGCCAATAGCACGATCTTTCTGCAAGGAATTAAGCGCCAAATATAGTCTTCTGAAAGTAGTTAGTGGCAATTCCTCATAGATTATATTTGTAGCCCAGAGCAAACTTTGTTTGGAAAATAGACCAGAGCAGCCTTATTTGATCTGCCAATGGTTTCGTTCGATAAGAGGCTACATGCTAACGATATGCTAGGTAGCGGAATGGCTAAGAAATTGCATGGATATGAAACGCAACCCTGTTGTCTATATTAACACAAACCGTATGCTTGAAAGATGTTTCATCATTCCGATTCAAACCTCCGTCGTGTTGTAAAAAGTTGCATTCAAGCTTTTAAATAGGGAATGCTAACATGCTAAAAATGAAGCTAGGGTAACTAGTTGTAGAGCATGCCACCTAACGGTGTCAACAATATTACATGCACGTATAATGTGTTTTAAAAAGCATAAATCATAGTGTTTCCTGTTATGTTATAAAGTGTAACCGATTTGTGCTAAGCTATTGAAAAAACTGGCAAGCTTTTGAAATGCATTCAGTCCTTTCACCCTGTAGGCTAACCTAGCATAACAACGGTGCACGTCTTTGGCACGTGAAATAATATTTTGCTTCATCTGATTCAGTACCCAGTTCACACTACCCAGTGCTCAATATGGATTCAGACATTTTGAACATAGAGGAGATCGTAATGGGACGGGGTCTGCCGGATCCAGCTCCGGAGGTTACACCTGCTAAGCCAGCAGAACCACATAAACCCATCTTCAAGCCGCCCCCTGCCCCTACAACTTGTGAGTGGTGTATTTGACCTACTGCTGGACGTTTACGTTTCTTTTCTTTTTCCTTATTCTTTATTTAACCCATCTTCACTAAACTGTTATTCTATGTTACAGACCAACATGATAACCTGCAGTGTTTTCAGTGCTTCATAACGTTCTGCAATGCTAAAGCAAAGGAACGCCACATGAAGAAAAGCCACCGTGAGGAGTACAAGCAACAGCTTCAGCAGGTAGGCGGCTGGATCCTTATACATATTAGGCCAAACAATTTTTTTGGGGTTATGCCATTTGGAAGATTAATCAACCTTTTGGTGAATGTCGTTCGTTGGCATCTTCTGTGACCCATAGATCTGGTTTGTCAGACTCCATCCTTTGGGTCACACAGGAATCCATTAGCAAACCTGGGTTGGGTAGAAAGTGAATGTGTTTTTCTTTACCTACTTTCCCGGATCGCAACCGGCTTCTGAAGATAGGCTACCCATCCGAATGCATGTTATTTTTTACACTTCAGGTTAGGTGGTTAATCTGAGTTTAAACACAATTTTTAATCCATTGAATATACTCCAAAGGTAGGTTTATGTTTTGGTTTACGATTGAACTCAAATAGGGTTGTTAGGCTGGCATCTTTCCTAGCCAACCATACAGATACTGCAGACATTGTTACCACAAACCAATGACAACAGCTGTGATGCCCATCAAGTTGTTTGGTTGATAAACGTTAACCGATGCAGACATTTTAGGAATATAATATGGATTTTTGTATGCGTATCACTTTGGTTAAACCAACTGTCACGTCTGCTTCAAACAGACATGCAGGCAGACCTGTAGCATACCTTCAGATGCCGGTTGCTACCCTCTGGAAAATACCCAAGTTGGAAAGAACTTGGGATGTTTAATGATGTTCAAAACATTTCTTGTGTTGACCCCAGGGAAATACATTGTTCACTTGCTACGTGTGCGACCGCAGCTTCCAGTCCTCTGAGGAGCTGACACAGCACCAGCCAACACACAGCAAGGAAGACAAGCCCTTCAAATGTGTTCACTGCAAGGAGAGCTTTCGAGTCTTTTCTGAGGTTGGTTTTGTGTTGAATGTGGCCTGACATTTTTTTTCAAGTAATTGTAGGGAACTAAAACTTGAGCCTTATTTTTGGCATTTATTATATTGATATAATACTTTTCTCCTTTCAACTGCTGATTTTGTCTGATTTTGTTTCCCAGCTCACAACCCACAGACGGAACATGTGTCCAGAAAGGCAGTTTGTGTGCAAGGATTGTAACGAGACCTTCCGCAGCCCCGCCTTGCTGCGCACCCACCGCCTGGCTCAGCACCCCCGCCTGGACACGGAGGCCGGCGAGCAGACGGAGGACCCCACAAAGACGCATCGCTGTGGGAGGTGCAGCCAGGGCTTCGAGACAGAGTCGGAGCTGCTAGTCCACCAGGAGAAGTACTCAGCGGGCCAGCACTGCAACGGCAACGCAGCCGCACTCAAGAAGCGCGGACGGCCTCCAAAGACGGAGAACCAAGCAGCCGCAGAGAAGAAGCTGAAGCGGGTGAAGGAAGAGGGCGAGGCTACAGAGGAAACGGGGAAGGGCAGCAGCACCGCAGAGTCTGGCGCAGCTCCGGCCGAGGCAAAGCCCAAAGTAGCTGGGGCGAAGCGGGGCCGTCCTCCCAAGGCGGCGGCGGCTGCGGCGGCGGTGGCGGGCGAGGACCAGACGACTGCCACAGAGGAGGCGCCGGCCGAGGAGGAGAAGAAAGCATCCGCGACCCCGCGTGAGCATCCCTGTCCCGAGTGTGAGCTCACTTTCCCCGCCCTGGCCCCGCTCCGCGCCCACAAGAAGGAGAAGCACACCCCGAGGAAAGCCCACCCCTGCGAGGAGTGTGAGGAGAGTTTTGCCCGTCCTGAACAGCTAGAAGCCCACAAGTCTCGGGCCCACACAGAGGGCCGCTTCTCCTGTCCTACTTGTGGGAAGAGCTTCGGCCGCGAGCGCACCATGAAGGCCCACCAGAAGACCCATTCGGATGAGAACGCCGCGAGCCAAAGTGAAAAGAGATAAATAAGGGACGGGAGCGCTTTTCGTAAAAAAGTTAAGAGGGATTGTTGTTATCCTCTGTATTTTAGTCAGTCAGGGATATATATTTTTTTTAGCATAGGGAATCTGATTCTGAGAAGAGGATGTTTTTAGATGTACTTGGAGTGTTTGTTTTTTTTGTTCAGCATTTTGACATAATTGTCCCATTAGCTAGAGTTTGCATTGAGGTCTTTCACCAACTCCCCAGCTGGTCTTTCTGGATGCAGCCATGGACTATGTTAAAGTGACGGTATACTAATTGAACACATTGAGGTTAGGGTTCTGAGTTTTTACATCATGTGCGTATTTGCGTATTTCCAATATAATCGAAAAAGTTGGACTTCATTACCCTTACTCCTAACCCAACCGTAGGCCCAATTTTTTAACTCAAGATTTTCCTAATTTAAAAAAATGTATGTGAATGGGCTTTTTTTTTGTGTGTGTGTGTGTGTGTGTGTGTGTGTGTGTGTGTGTGTGTGTGTGTGTGTGTGTGTGTGTGTGTGTGTGTGTGTGTGTGTGTGTGTGTGTGTGTGTGTGTGTGTGTGTGTGTGTGTGTGTGTGTGTGTGTGTGTGTGTGTGATGACTTCTAAATTGACGGAAGTGTGTTGCTTCATTTGATTTTTGAGGTTATGAATTGCATATTTCGGGTTGTTTCCCCATCATAATTTAGTTTGTATTGTTTTTTTTGGTCCTGAGTTCATTATGAGTTAAATTTTGGTTTTGGACAAATGTTAAATGAAAAATGTTGAGTTGTCTAATGTTAATGTCTTTTTTTTTAATCTATTATACTTCTATGTATTGTCTAATGAATGCAAAACATGGATCTATGATGCCATAGAGTCCTTTTGAAGAGCTGCAAATCAAGTGTTCTTACGGTGACTGGCTTGTTCTCCCCCAATGCGACTAATAAAACGTAAGGTTATCCCACAGGGATGCTTCAGAAAGTACTTTGCCTTGTGTTGTTTCACTGCCCTTGAGTCACTTTTATGATGGATCCCTATTTTGCAGACTTCCTATTAAGTTAATAATTGAAGTCCCCCTTACCAAAGTGACAACAGGGGTCTACGGCTCATGCAAGTCAACAATGACACTAGCCAATGAGAGACGTCGTAGTCGGCAGGTCAAGCCATCTGTCTGCTCTGTTGGCGCAAGTTCGCAACGCTGATATAAAAGGTTTTAGGTAAGAGTGCGTGTCGCTGCGCAGACGAAGCTCGCCCTCCACACACACCCTGGCGTTATACAAGTGTCCGAAAAGCTTTACTTTATCTCGGGCGCCGCAGACGACAGCTGCCCTGACAGAGCTCCACGTACAAACCGCGCCCCTGTTGCACCTTGTTCTTGACGTCAGACCACCTTGCTCATGAAAAGAACTCCACCCTGCTGCGTTCGCATCAGTGGAACGCTCACATAGTGTTTTGGGAAGAATGGCAAAAACATAGGATTTTACTGTTTATTTCAGTAACAGTGATAAAACAGTATAGATTACTATGTTGACGATCATATGAAAAGCAATTCCCAACTTAGCCATGGCGCTTCTACATTGACCTGCACGGCACGGTAGAGGAGGACGTCAAGAGTTTGTATCTGACCCGTGCCGTCACGTGTTGCCGTGTCACCGCTAATTGAACAAGAGGCTGCCTGCTTCACAGGGCTGGGCCCGGGAACCAACTCCAGGTGAGGTGCCCGTCTCAGTGTTAAGTTACCAAGAGTTAAATCAACTTACTCTTAGTTACTCGCCATTTAAAAATATTTTACATTGAATTGCTCCTTTCAATTTTAAATATCATTCATCAAATGTTATTCATATATCAGTGCCAATAGGCCTACAAAAATAAATAATAACAATACACCTCACCATCAAAGCAAACTGCACTATGGTGCTCGTTGCACGACACATTAACCCAGTAGGCCTAACCCATATCTAACAATCGTGTTCCCTTCGTGGAGCCAGAAGTCCGGGTTCTGGTTGTGCCACCTTCCATAGTTTTGGCATTCATTTGCAGTCTCGGTTCCAAAGGGAACACACTTCCAACTGGTGGTCATCATAATGTCCGAGCCACATGAAGTCATCATAATTAAAGCCTGTTCTGGACTCTTGCAGGTGCTGGAGGTCCTCTACATCGTCTATGGCGGCCAGGTCCACATCTCGCTCCCTGCAGTGTTGCTGATCATCGATCCAGCTCAGATTCTTGTTCACTTAAGAGTAGGATTTGGAGATAGGAAGCGAGCCAGGAGGAGCCCTGCTGCAGGGGAAACCATCATAGACAGACTGCACACACATGAATAGTTATTACAATACTATATTAGCCTGAGTTACAGACCCCCAGTGGCAATCAAAGGAGAAGGTGGAGAGAACCACAATCACAGCTTTGTGGCTAGATTTGCTTGTTGTTAATGGTGTGATATATGTGGAAATAACTCTTTTGTGTGGAACAATACGACCGCTGGACAACTTCTGGGACTATTTTCAAGATTAGTATTTGGCTGTGTAAGGAAGGTGGGGCTTCCTTACACAGACACTGGCATGCACACACACAGGCAGCATTGCATTAAGAAATCTAGAATCAGCATATAACAGAAAATAACAAGTCTGACCTGAAAGACTCAGAAAGAGCATATGGTTTCCTGCATCCTGTAACAAAAAAAACATTTCACTTCATCAGATGAAATCTAAAAATTACAACAATTTATTGCATGCATGACCATTACACACAGTTAATGTAGGCCTGTTCATATAACGAGAAGCTTTATGGGCTCAAGAAAATAAATACAGATCTGTTTGGAGGTCACCAAGTGTTTTGTCTTCCCTTTTCTTGCGTTCAATCAGCTTTGTTATTAATTCAAACCCTTGATGAGACTTGAGGAATGGCTGACTGTAGAATGTTACACATGTCTTAAGTTTTAATTATCATATCGATTCCCATTCTAGGCTATATATTTTTTTAAATGATGACAGATATGCGTGTATCACGGCCTTCCTCAATCACGATCGAAAACGTGATTCGAGCTGACGGAGTGGACG
This sequence comes from Gadus morhua, assembly GCF_902167405.1. Lineage (NCBI taxonomy): Eukaryota > Metazoa > Chordata > Actinopteri > Gadiformes > Gadidae > Gadus > Gadus morhua. The sequence goes on from NC_044058.1 coordinate 12,886,712, forward strand.
TATCGTTTTTTTTGTGCAATACCCATAGACTTTACAATAGGTAATACCCAAAGAATATAAAATAGATAAATCCCATAAATTAGGTCAACCTGATTATACCCGTTGATATGGTAATACCACTCCAAGACACAATGTGGAATCAAGAGCCATTACATCCTCTTCTTTTCACGTTGCTTTTGTCACGGGAAGTTGTGCGGCATATCAACTGAGGTAATCCTTTTTTGTGTACCTTGCTTCAAGAGATTTCGTAATTCACCACTTCTGGATGGTTTAGGTTTGGGAAAAATACGCAAGTGACCTTTCATTTGGTTCAAAAGTGCTGCGGTCCATTGTTCCAATCCATTGTTTAGGCATCAGTGTCTTCCTTAAACTGCCTCTCTCTTCACTGTCCCTTCGCAGCAAACATGTCCTTAGAGTACACCATCGATATCCAGCTCACAGAACTGGGTTTTCCCAATATTCTACAAACACCAGTAAGAGAGACCCCATGTCTGTTACCATCACAGTATTTGTCGTTATCGGGAAGTGAATCACGAACTACGATCCCAACTAAACCTACCATAAGGCAACAACTCGAAAATGATCCGTCAGTAACACGTGATAAATGCAGTTCGCCACATACTACGGACACGTCTGGATCTTCTCAAGCACAAGCAAAAGATGGCATGGACACCTCCAGCAGAGGCTCTGAAGATGCATATACCTTCTCTGTGCTGCCTCGCAGCGCCGCAAAGCGCCCCAATGCAGATGTTGTGAAGGAACCCTCTGGAGCTGAGACTACTAAGCGTCTTGCTGATCAAGCAAATGATAAATCACAACTGGGTGCAAACAATGACCAAGAGGCAAAAGGGAACACGCAGGATGCAGTGGACGAGTCAGCAGACGACAGCGAAGAGTCTGAGGATTATGATGAAGAGAGCCTCGGTGAAGACGAATATGGTATTGATATTGGTATTCCATTTCTATGAACATCGAATTAGCATTAATGTTATAACGTTAAATATTTTCAACTAGTCTTTTACTCATTTAATGTTTGACTGCCTTTTCCTAGAGTTTGATGGCACAGGTGATTACAACTGTGGTGTGTGTGGTCTTCAGCTGCCCTCCAACATGAAGCTGCAGGACCACATGAACCAACACACCGGTCAGCGGCCGCACTGTTGTGCAGAGTGTGGCAAACGGTTCTGCCAGCTCAACAACTATCGCGCTCATCTGAAGACCCACGCTGTAAAAACACCCGAATTGATCCTCTCTCATCGGTGTCGCATCTGTCGGAAGTTATTCGAGTCGAATGTTAAGTTAAGGGAGCACCTCGAAACCACACACTTTGAAAAGGAGTTCTACGAGTGCGACTTGTGCAAGCTCGTGTTCACTGACCGGAAAAAGTGTGAAAAGCACATTGAATGGCACAAGAGCACCCTACTTGTCTGTGACACTTGTGGCCGTGAATTTTCCAGCCAAGAGTCACTCCAACGCCACCGTAACAGTAAGTGCCGGCGCAGCTTCGTCTGCACGGACTGCAACCAGACCTTCAGCAGGAAGAACGCCCTGCTGAAACACAGCTTCTCTCACATCGGCCTGCTGCCCTACACGTGCTTACTGTGCAGCTGCCACTTCCGCCTGGCCCATCTGTATCGCCAGCACAACTGCGATCCTCAGCGCATCCACTGCGTGGCATGTCTGAAAGTGTTCGCCAGTCAGAGAGACTTCCAGCAGCACAAGAAGGACACGGGCTGCTGGGGGGACCAGGAGTCCAACGGTGACGAGATCCGCTGCCCGGAGTGTGGCAAGGTTTTCGCCACGAAGGAGGAGCTCAAGAAACACGGCAGCGCTCACCAGAGGATTCTGACCTGCGACGATTGTGGCAAAGGCTTCCGATCGGCCTTGCTCCTGATGTCCCACATGGGAGGGCACGTGGCGCAGTCCCCCTGCCTGTGCCAGCGCTGCGGCCGTGGCTTCAGTCACCAGTGTGACTACGACAGCCACCTGGAAAGATGTGGACTCGCACCGCTACCACCAGTAAGTTATTCATTTATATAAATACTGTATCTCTATATTATAAATTGTTTCTCTTTCACCAAAGTAGTTTCTCTTTCCTTTGCTCACTTTTGTGACTAACATCTCGGATCATATCTTTTTCTAGATCGTTTCTAAGAAACGTGCCCAGAAGTCCTCCGCTCAGCCTGGTAATCCCACGCTTCCCCACTCTACTGAGCCTCCCATCACTACAAAAGCCTCCACAAGTGGGTGGGATCCAAACAGCGGTGTGGCCACCATCTCCAGCGGTGTCCCTGCTCCGTCACCAGAGGACACGGCTCAGGGCTCCTGGCGTCTAACCCTGGACCATCCTCCCCCTCTCGGTCTGAACCTGATTCTGTTTGTCCCGGTCAACTCCACCCTAGCGTCTGGCCTACTGCCCAAACTCCAGGAGACGGGACCGCCCGCTCCGATGGCCCTGGACGCAGCGGTGGGGCTACAGAAGATTATCATCGGTAAAATGAGGAGTTCTGTTGTGGGCTTGCCACTAGAGGTGGACGCCCCTCTGGATCTGGTCCTCAACAAGAAACTAGCACACAATTATGGGGCGCCCCAAGATTTGTCTAACAAAGTAAACCCTTTCATGCCTGCTGTTAGCATTAAAACAGAGGTGGTTGAGACGCCTATGGTTAGCATTGAAACGCCTGCAGTTGACATTACAACTCCTGGGGTCAGCATTAAAACATCTGTGGTTAGCATTGAAACGGAGGCGGTTAGCATTGAAACGGAGGCGGTTAGCATTGAAACGGAGGCGGTAAGCATTGAAACGGAGGTGGTTAGCATTGAAACGGAGGCGGTTAGCACAAAATCAAGTGCAGTTAGCATAAAAACACCTGCAGTTAGCATCAAAACAGAGGCTCTCGAGCCTGCTGTTGGAGTTAAACCACCTGCTGGTTGCATTCAATTGGCAACCAAAGAGTGTTGGGTGGTCCTCAGAAAGTGGTCTGGGAAAACGCAGGACATTACTGGAGATACATTGTCATGTGTTAATAGGAAGACAGGTATACGAGAGATTTTAGGTGACAAAGGCACACAGTAATACATAGGCTACTGTAAAGTCAGAACCTTTGGGAACAGCTTGTTTTGTAATGTAAATGATTAAGGAAGAGCCTGAGTTCCTCCCTCCTATCTTTGATAAATTGCAGTCAGTCTAGCCAGGTCCAGAGCTTTACAAAAAGTGATATGATCAAGGCACAGACTTGTAACATGTAATGCATATGGTGGTGGGTTTGACCAATAATAAACAGTATCTTGATTGATCAAAAGTATGTTTGAATGTAAAGAGGGTGTACCACAAACCACAACCAAGATCCAAACTGGAGAACATTCGAGCATACAATGGGCAACATATTCAAACAATAAATTCCTTTTTATGATTTTTCGTTGGATCAGGATGTTTGCAAAGGATACATGTGTCTCTAATTTTCTACTCTTTGCTTTCTCTGTGTCTGTAAATGGAACAAAATTAAAACAACCTTTCAGGATTATCTAGCATTTGTCCAGCAAACCAAGGTTTGGAACAGGAGTGTTTCCGATGTAACTACCTCTATTTTGTGTGCTACTCTGGACACGCATAGTCTCATAGGTTAGTAGCAAGCCATTACCACAATATTTGGCCAGACTTGGGATAAATGTAAAATATTTTTGCATAAAAGGTCTAAAGTTGATTTTGATGCACTGTACATATTATTGTGATTATTGGTTCAATTGAACGATGCCCTGCACCAAACAGATATATTTATAATAATATTTAATATCCTTTATTATCTTGTTTTTTATGTATTGGAGGTTGTGCAGGAATATTTTGTAGGCCCATTTGGCAGCATACTTTGTAGGCTCCTTCACTTTGACTTGAATTGGGTAATTTGAAACAAATGTTACACAATATGAAACAACATAAGATAATAGGATTCAACAGTATTGTTATGTCTTGGTATTGTTATTTATTAAAATTTATTTATCGAGAATGCCGTTTCCTTACCTGAAGCACGAATATGTTTAAAAGATGAGTGAGTGCGTGTTTATTTTAGGTGCATCGAAAGCCTAATTTATGTTTTAATAATGCCTGCTATGTCAAGTTAATACAAGATTTTTTCAAACCACACAACACACTTATCTTTTAAAATACAATTTCCATTGCTGATAAGCAAATAAGTCATTTAATTGTTAGTTTTCGGAGTCTGCAGAGTAAACATCTGAAAATCTGAAAGACTCGGGGTCACATGGTGGAAAGCCCCGGAACTAAACCTCTGCTAAGAATTTATTTTTTATTTTTTTAATGTAACGGTCGTATAAGTGTGTGTGAATATTTTATTCGCTAAAGCGAATCTTTGCTTATCGGCAACGTACCTGCATTGAGACCACACCAAGGTTATTGATCCGTCGTGTGTTTTGCTCCATGGACAAAGACAAGCCCGCAGACGGCGTAAGCAGCACTTCACCTTTTTGTTTGGAAATCGTGGCACATTTCTCTTAAAAGCGTATCCACATGATTCGCTAATATGAATTGCTATATTTATAAATATATACATGTCGTTAGCATGTAGTGTTAGAAATCAACATATTTAATTTATGGCATAATGAATATTAAAGCTATTTTTAATGAACAATCGTTCCCTTCTTATTGCAGAATGGTCAGTGCTCCTGGTTTGAGATGCAACAGTTCATTGGTGACCTCATTACGTCTGGGAACTCTTCTAGTCAGTCGCTGAAGGAGCAGCATGATGTACTCCATGTCTCCTGGGGTTTGGCCGGAGGGGAATATCTGGGGCTGAAAGGACCAGCCCAAGACAAGTCAGATTTAGACCAAAACCGGCTGATGTTATCAGGGGCACCTGAGAGGAGGGCAGAATTCAGAGACAGAAAGGAAGTTGAAAGTGAGTCATAAATATTTAAACAATGACTTTAAATTAAATATGAATACTTCTAAACATTTAATAAAAGGTAACCTGAAGCAGTCATTTAATTGAAATAATTGTTCAGTATAAACAACGGCTGTCTATTCTTCTGTTCTTCACACACAGATGAGCTCCATGCGTGCACCTGCACCGGATGTCCATTTTCTACTTCCCCGCCTTCATACGAGACTCTAAAGCCCAGAAAATCTCTGTACTCCCATGGGCAACCAGACAAAACATGCCTCAGTAGGACCCACACCAGCCACCCGGCCATGAACCTCAGCGTTTGCTTACCGGATGAGAACCAGGCAGAGCCCAGCAGCACCACCTCGTCCGACCTAAAGCCCCGTGCGTCGAGGAGGGAGGACAGGGAGCGTAACGCAGACTGCTCATCCTCCTCCAGAGGTCTAGCGGGCTCCTTCCCCCACTTCCCCATGTTTGCCTGCTTGTGTTGCCACGGCCTCCAGACCTGCGCTCAGCTATTAAGGCAGCAGGAAGGCCCGGACTCTGGCCTCCCTCATGGCAACGCACACGGCCACCACATCCACCATCACCACTGTCCCTTCTCCTCCTGCCTGCCCTGCCCTCAGCTGGCCCACTCGCACCCCCACGCAGCCCAGCTCCGGGGCCACTTCCCTTACCTGGGATGCCATCACGCTATCAGCGCCTGTCCGCAGCACTCCCACAAGCAGAACGTCCAGAAGCCCGGCCAGCCCAACCAGGAGGAAGGGGCCAGGGCCACCACCGCGTACCCCCCCTTCATGCACCCCTGCATGCACTGCTCGGCCGCGTTCCAGAGGCCGTCCCAGCTGCTGCAGCACCAGCGGTCCGAGCACTCCCAGAAGCCCGCCGGCTTCCTGTGCACCGAGTGCGGCAAGGCCTTCAACTCGCACAGCAACCTGCGCATCCACCAGAACGTGCACACCGGCGCCAGGCCCTACGTCTGCCCCGACTGCGGCAAGAGCTTCAGTCAGTCGGGCGCGCTGAAGATCCACAAGCGCATCCACACGGGCGAGCGGCCGTACTCCTGTGCCTTCTGCGGCCGCGGCTTCCCCCACCTGGCGGGGGTCCGGGCCCACCAGAGGACCCACACCGGGGAGAAGCCGTACCGCTGCGGCCTGTGCGGGAAGTGCTTCACCCAGTCGGGGGCTCTAAAGATCCACACCCGCATGCACACGGGCGAGCGTCCCTTCACCTGCGGGGTGTGCGAGAAGGGCTTCACCAACCTGGCGGCCATCCGCTTCCACTACCGGACGGTCCACGGGCTCACCTACGAGGGGGCCGCGAGGACCGCGGCCGGGGCCCCGTACCGGGACCAGACCAACCCCGGGTGTCCTTCCACCTCCGCGGGACGGCCCCGGAGCAGTCACCCCCCCGGCGGCCTGCTGGACAAGTGTAACCTGGCAGAGGGAGGGGGGTCCATGATGCCCAGAGGGACGGTCGCCCAGGGGGCATCGGGCAAGGCCCAGGCCGACAGAGCTAGCGGGCACAAGGAGGGTCAGATCTACGCATGTGAGGACTGTGGCCAGGGCTTTAAGGACGCGCCCTCCAGGAACAGACACCAGAATCTGGTTCACTACACTGAGGAGGGTCAGGAGGTCGGGCAGACTAAGGGCTAGTTATGAAGGAGAGGAGGCCGGGTGATGGTGGAGATGGACTTGAGGACCTAATGAGGGAAAAGGTAGGTGAGTGTGAATAACATCGTTCTGTTGTTCAAAATGTGTTACTTTTACAAGGTGTCCCATTTCTGCCACACAAAAGAAAATCAATTGAAAGGGGCATAATGTATAGGTGTATATGCATGTCTGGGGGCCTTTCAGTAAGAATGATGTGGAATTTTAATTTATGAGTTTAATTATGGAAATGCCAGCATTTTACAGTACTCGTTTAATAAATGAACGGGACAATGTCTGTTCAATTATAATAATTTATTTAAAATTAAGTAGTGGCTTCCTTGACACTTTATAACTGGTAACCAAACCAGACCCAATGGATGCTGAATCAATGCTGATTTTGTAGGTGTCACAAATGTTAAGTCACCATGTAGTCAACGCTTAAAGGGACAACCTATGCCACAAACATACCGTACACACTTATTTGCAAACCAACCCGTTTTTTAATGACCACATACAAATTATTACAATGAGCGAAGCATTAAGCATGTGGCCTAAAACTGTTGTTTTTTTATGTCATTGTGTTTCCAAAACAACTGGATAGTCTAATGGTAAAGATAGATGTGGCAGTAGCTTTGTAAATAATGAATGGTGTCCCTCGAACTTTTTGTAAGTATTATGTTTCTCTATTCTACCAAAATCTAAGGCTATTGGAGCATTTTATCCCTTGGAAGACGGCTGCCTGCATTGTGTCCTCACGGAAGTACATGAACAGCGTAGTTACAAAGAACACTCAGCTTCTAATTATTATGGTCCTGAAAAAAAACCCTATTTGTTCTGGGCGGCTGGCTTCATTGCGTAAAATCTCACCTTCTTTATCATGCCTTTTTGCGATTCTTTCGGTTGATCATATATTAAGAAAGCTTGTGTGCACACATTAATCATTCGGTATATGTTTTTGAAATTACAATTTGAGAGGAACCAAGAAGTATGAGACAATCCTGTCAGCTCAATACTGCCGCCTAGTGTCACCCTGTAGTATATATGTATAGGAGTATTATACCACAGCATTGCATACATACAACCACATAGCCGCAATACATTTTTTACAACTTTTGATGTTTTATGCAAGAAAAAAGTTCCAATTAATCTTTATTCATTTACAACGGTATGGCAATTTAATATTGAAGACAAAATGCTTGATGATTGTGACACATTTCAGGCATAGTCCTTATTCTTCATATTTTACTCATATCCCTTATTATATTACATATTTTTTTTATATACAGTGCTGTATTCCGAGTTATTTAAAAGTGCGATGTGGATCAAACATTTTACCAATAAACAACATGTCTGAGGTTGCACTTTCTTTCCGATCAATGTTTGAAAAAGAAAATGCAGGAATGCACGACCTGATAGTAAATACTCATATCTGTATGGCTCTGAGATCACAGTTTGTATGTCCCTCATTAAGTAAAAAACAAACATTAATAAATGAAACCAGGCTTTGGAGGTTCTGTGCTGTGCTGCCTTCTCACACTTCATACCAACATGTACACAATAGTTATATTATAGTATATATCAGTAAACTAACATATACTACTATATACTAACATACAGTAATACTGAAACGGCCCCTGACTCAACCTCATATCAACAATGTTCCGTCGGCCCCGGCCTTCTTTCTGCGGGTCCCACATCAGAGCAGTTCCTCGTACGTGTGCTGGGCCTGCAGTAAGGAGTACGGCTGCTCGGGCTCCGAGTACACCGCGCTGCTGGGCCGCGGCGCCGCGCCCTGGTTGGACGGGGTGCAGTAGCCGTTGGACAGCAGCCTGTGGGAGGGACAGTCATAGTGGGTGTGGTCGGGGGAGGCCTCCCCGCCGGTCGGGGGTGGTGGGGGGGGAGGGGGAAGAGTCGTCCTGAGTCTGTTGTCCCGTCCCGGGGCTCCCTTGGGCCGGGCCGGGTCCCTGGCCTCCGGGAGCTGCTCGCTGAACGGGGTGGCGTACTCCGGCTCGGGGGGGACGGGCGTGGCGTACTCCGGGAGGGTCGCGGGGCCGTGGTTCCGGCTGAAGCTGAAGGCCGCCGTGAGTCCCGGGTTCGGGCCGGGCCGGAACGTGGAGCTGAGAGTCTGGCCTCCCGCGGCAGGCTGAGCGTAGTCTGAGAGATAATAAGGAATACAATATGAGATCACATTTTTACTCACAGCTGGGGAATGTTCTTCAATGGCCAGTGGTTGTGTTTGTGGTGGTCTTGGGGTCCGCCACCACCAGCCAAGAGGTCATGGGCAGCCTCCGGGAGGGAACTATTTTAATGAGACGCACTGGTCGGTGACTGTCCTGTTCATCACTGGGCGCTTCAGTGAAGGCCCCAGAGTGGTTGGGAAGGGTGTGGGGGGGGGGGGGGGGGGGGGGGAATGTGGGCTGAGTGCCCTTCATCGAGTTCCAATTAAAGGGTCTCTTTCAGAACGGCTCTGCGGACCGAAGAAAGGAATGTTTATACTGCAGCCGGGTGACAGCCCGCGCTGGGGGAGGAATGGACAGCCCGCCGAGAACTGTTCTCATGTCAGGCCTGGTCTGAGGAGCTGGTCATGGCTGAGGCCGTTGGCGAGGGAAAGAGGAATGAAGTGAAGCTGAAACAGGACGGAGAATTCAAAATGGCTGGGCTGCTTAACATGGCCGCCAGTGACTCCACATTGGGAATCAAATAATTATAATCTATGAATGAACAGTACTGTAAACTACTATTGCCTGACCAAAGGCCCACCGAATACCTCCTGCTCAAGCAACAACGGGTTGGAAGGCAGTGTGGTTTTATATGGTTGGTCCAGTGTGGTCCGATAAGGACGGCCGTTTGTTTGTGCATTCTTACCGTTGGGCGGGGGGCCGGGTAACGTGTCTTGGTCTCTACTCTCCGCAGGGTTAAGAGCCTGAAGATTCTCCAGAGGGTAGGAGATAAGCTCTGACTCACCGCCCGGACTCTTCCTTTGGAGACTCTGGTGGTCAACTGGACCTGTGGATGGATACACACACACACACACACACACACACACACACACACACACACACACACACACACACACACACACACACACACACACACACACACACACACACATCGGAATGAAGTCGTCTTGGTCTGATGCCTTAAGACATTAGCTAACATAATGCATTGGGTTAGCGGTATGAAGAAGAGGAAGTTACCTTTAGCGGTTGAGTACTTCTTCATTTGGGCATTTCTCTTCCTAATTAGACAAACATACAAAAACCCAATCAATGATAATTGGTATTTGGACATTTTAATTGTGTAGTTAGATGACTGAATATATTTCATATTTAATTATATTATTGTGAATTGAATGCGGTCATTATTCACTCCGCCAGACATGAATCAATCAACCATCAAACAGCAACAGGTACGCCTTTATTTAACACTACCTTCTCTTCAACCAGAACCCAGCCAACAGGCAGCTGGCACACAGGACCAGCCCCAAGAACACGCCCACCACGACCTGATCGGAGGCTGCAGAGAGAACCAGGCGGCCAGCGATCGATCGTTAGCATATTAAGTTAAACATGATGCTATCTGCATGATATATATATATTATATTGTATAAATCATCTAAAATTGGATAATCCAATCGTCTGTTGGATTAAGCCATTTCGCATGTTTATTTATATTTGTGCTTATGTCTGTAAATAGTTGGGTATGTGTTTGGAGACGACAACGTTTTTACCACTAGCGGGTAGTATGTACATGGATTATAAAGTAACACTAGTTAGGTGTTTTAAGGTAACAGCTGAACTAGAAGAGGAAGGAGCATTTTGGGCGGGAACATACGGTTCTTACCATAAGCATTTGAACAATAATCAAGTAAATCTGTTAAATAGCATATAATCACACTCACTCTCCTCATGGTAATCAAGGTTGTCTTCTTCCCCGTTACAAGTGACTAATTACATTTTAATTGGATCGGTATTCACTACATAATTAAGAACCCTATCCGAGGACAATTACTGCCTGAAGGATCCAGTGGATAAGGACGCTGCAAAGGATGCATTGGAGCATTGGAATCACCTTCAATCCAAGCACTTTGAATCATCAAAGCTTAACATGATGTTTAACATGATGGTATCTGCACTATGTATATACTAAATATTATATAGTATAAGTTATCAAGATACTAATTTAAATAATATCTGCGATCAGAAAGAAGACACAATGTGGCAGGAAATGAAGATACATACTTGTGTGTTCCACAGTAACAGTATGTCCAGTGGTAACTGTGCTGGATGGCGTCGTCAAGGCTGTGGCACTGACCACGGGGGCGTATGTTGGATTAACTGTAGGAGCCATTTTGCATGTTTATTTAATTTTTTCTTATGTCTGTTAATAGCTGGGTATGTATTTGCAGACAACAACGTTTTAACCACTAGAGGGTAGTATTTACCTGGATTATGAGGTAACACTGCTCAAATGTTTTAAGGTAACAGGTGAACAGGAAGAGGAAGGAACATTTGGGGTGGGAATATACGGTTGGTACCATAAACGTTTGAACAATAGAATAAATCAAGTAAATCTGTTAGACAGCATTTAATCTCACTCCCTCTTCTCATCATGGTTATCTAAGTAGTCTTCTTCACCGTTGCATGTGACTATGTTGGTACATTTTAATTGGATCGGTAGTCCTTGACCACGAATCACGCTAGGCTGCAAATCCGAAGGCAAGGTAAGAGAGGCACAGACGGATGAACCAAGCTGTGCTTTTCTCTGGCTGAAACTCTGACTGAGGTACATTTGGTTGGATGGTTGGAAACGGATGTAGGACTAGACAACAATGTGTCTTTGTCTCCACAGATCACACTAACAGTAAAGCTCATCTGCAATGTCTAAAATGTCACGTGCCACTTCTTCTGCTTGTATAAATGTGATAGCTGATAGATCAGCGGTTGTTCACCACATGGCTGAGAGAATAAATATGCAGAGAAGCAGAAGAGGAACACCTTGACACTGCTGCAGAGAAATAAGATCACAGGCACTTCATACAAGCTTACTTTATCCAGTTTTACGGCCACAACAGCCTTATTCAAAATCCCTGTGTGCACGTCCTAAAGAAAGCAAGCTTGCACATACAAAAGAACCAGGTTAACTCCACGAAGTCCAACACACTTTCTCCTCATTACAACCCATGCATATCTCTCCTAGGACGGCGAGAAACAACACCGTTTTCCGTGACCCTCAGCAGAACCATATGAGCCATAATGTTCCGACAACTCATACCTCACATGGAAAAATAGGACAGAACGTCAACAATATCCTTCAACAGCAAACTGAAATAACTGCCCAACTGGTTCAGGAACACCACTCAGCATCTCTTCCACCAAGAGCCATAACAGTATTCGATAGTGACACCCTACAAAATTGGTCTTTTATCAGAGATTTAAGGCAAAGCCTTCTCTAAGGAATGTCTAATGATGAAGCTGATTTAAATGGCACTTCATACAATGAGCCAGGATGAACAGTGTGAAAACGCTTATCTTGACTGATTTTAAGGTCTTTAGTTACGACTAGGACTGTAATCTCCCTGATGGCTACACCCAAGAGAGCATGACTGTCACCAAAGACAACACTGTGACTCGGGAAGACCTCAAACAATGGCCACATCCTTTGAGGGGCCTTAGTACCCCCTGCACTAGGGGTATGAACTGTTGATAAATGTGGAGACCCATTGGAACTAAATTGAATCCTGAAGACTTCTTCGAAAGTAAGAAATTATTAGAAGGAATAGAGTTACTCCAGAACAAGGCAGTAGATCGGCCAAGTCAAATACAGACCAATGTTATCTCTCAGTGGACCCAGACGTCAAAAGAGGTACTACTTACTGAAAGTGTCATTTGCTTGGTTTCATCAATTCAAAGATATATTATGAAACTGAGAAGATGAAGAAAATATATTTAAGCCTCTCTTTGCAAGGATAAGAATTCCAGCAAACAGAGTTGGAAAAGAGATGCAGATACGCACATCAAAGAAAAGGTTCACTCATTGACTCTTGAATCTTTCCAAAGCAGAAACGGCCGTCATTCACTTTTATCAGCAAGAATTATTAATCAGGTAATCTCCACTTTTTATAGTGGGGATTCTTTTGTGAGGATTTGCAGTGATATCAGCATCTGACCCAATGCTGCAGGATGGACGATTCAGGGAAGATGGAAGACTAAGGTAAGCAGCTATGCTTGAAGAAGTAAAACATCCCATCATTCTGTCAGAGGATCAACCCACATATCTAATCTCATTTTAAAGCAAGCAAGTGAGCCATGTAGGACAAAATCCCATGATATCTATTCTAGATAATACTGGATCGGCAATGCCAAATCAGCGTGCAGAAAGAGCATAGCTGAATGTTGTCTGCTGTTGTCTCCAAGAGAGAGTTGGAGAACAAACAATCGCCACTTTTCCAGTTGAAAGTGCAGTAGAATTAACCCATCCTTTCTCACTGCCCCTATTCCCTTCCCCCCAAAGAAGCCTGTGCTTTTTGTCAGGCCATCACTGTAAATAAGAACTTGTCCTTAATGATCTGCATGGTTTAAAAAAGAAAGAAAAAAAGAATGAGTTTATCTTTCAACCATAGAGTTTCAGTTGTAATTTAAATAGATAGCAAATTGACCACCCTTTAATTAGATTTTGCTTAAATATGATGGGGAAATATTTGCTTTCAGAACAAACACATTGTGGCAGTAAATGTATATAAATTCTCAAGTCTTTCACAAGAACCGTGTCTCCAGTGTTAGCCGAGCTGGGTCGTGTCGTCGTGGCTTTGACTTTGAACCAGCAGAACACAGAACACAACCCACATGTGACTAGAGCACTGCCCACGGTACAGACTACTTTCGTCGTCAGGATTGGACCAATAAAGGGAGAACAGGATGTGCTCACCTGCGGTGGAGGAGGTCTTGGAGGTATCCTTGACGACGGGACACCCCAGCAGCTGGATCTCTGCTGAGGCTCTTTTCTCCCAGGTGATGGGCTTCAGCTGGACGAAGCGGGCCACCACGGGAGGGAACAGGCTGTTCAGCACCCTGGGGTGACCGTCGGAATAAGCCTCAAACACCTGAAACCATTTAGCCTACAGAAGACACAACAGCTGACACAACTATGCACCATGGCTTTCTGAGAAATCATTAATGTGAAACTTGATCCCCAGACGTCCCTTTTTGGCTTGTCATATCTCAAGGTAAATTAAGTCAAATTCAGGGAAACCATATGCATTCCCCCCCTCCACCCCAACACTGGAGTGGGTCCTGTAAACACGTTAACGTGTCTCAAGTGAAAACACTTTAATGAGCTGCCATGGCAACAACACAACATTCTATCTCTAACGTCTCTGAGCAGCACCCTGGCCACCACTCTGCTGACTGGATGAATAACCCTCTACTGATGGTTAGACGGCAGCACACCGTCAATGTCTTTCTCTTACCTTTTCTTCTTTGCTCAGTGCACCTTTGTAAGGCTTCCAGTCCTTCCTGTCTTTGAGGAAAAGCAGCGAGTAGGACTCTATGTAGAACCTCCCTGAACCCGTTGTTATTATACCTGAGAGAAAGAGTGATTTCAATGGGCCGTTGTTGTTGAACAAGAATAATTTGAATCACATTCTGCAATACATTAAATATTATTATTATATATAGTAAAATAAATATTAAATGAAACATTGATACTAACCAGTGACTTTTCTTTTAGCACCGAGGTCCAGCTCCACCCAGGGGTTCTGGTCGTCTGGTTCTGCTGTCCATGTTACCAACGGACCGGCCGGGTTCAGACCCTTCCCCTGACCCCCGGCTCTCCCCCAGAGAGAGGAGCTGTTCATGAGGGACATGTTTAAGTGTCCGTTGCATTCTGTCAAGGAGGAGGGCAGAGGGTGAGCTCAGAGAGACGGATTAGCTGGACTTTGGTAGGTTAAGTAATAAAATAGGTGGAATTTGGTAATGAGGGTTTTGTATTTGCTTACCTTTGCTGAAGAGCATTTTATGCTCAGACAATGAACCCCTGGCAAAAGAAAAAATGCAAAGGGTAAATATTCCTATGTTTAACCAAGTAACAGCCAGAAACGCATTATGAAATGTTACTTATTAATAACAATAGCGACCGTACGTTGTGGACAGGACTCCGTTGGCGAAGGTGGACTCGTAGAACCTAAGGCCTCTCCCCAGGGTGAGGTTGACGCGGCCCCCCAGGCTGTCCGACACCACCCCTCCATGGACCGCAGACACGCAGATCAGCGATGTCTGCAGTAGAATAAAGATTAAAAACACATGTCCAGTAAGCGTTCTAATGTGCCCTTATTATTTGTGACTCTAAATATATGCGACTAATTTAAAAGCAGCTCTGGTCCCGTAGCACGACTCACATCTCTGTAGCCTTGTTCAGAGTTTCCCGTAACGTTCCCAACAGAAACATTCTTACAGCCGGCAGGGCAGTACACGCTGAGGAGGAGCACAGAGACAGGTGAGAGACCTCCAGCTACGTCTACGCTGGTCCTCAAGAACTTCATTGGAACTCACCTTAACCGATCAGAAGACAAACTTGTTCCAGTCAATTTGCAGGAAATAAGCTCTGAAATATGAAAACAACAGGAAGTGAGTCTGAAGGAAACAACATGTAGGATTGGGATGAACATGGGCACACACACACACACACACACACACACACACACACACACACACACACACACACACACACACACACACACACACACACACACACACACACACACACACACACACACACACACACACACACACACACACCCCCCTGGTGTTTCAGTTGGTTAGTCTAACCTGGGTTCTGGTCTGTTGTGTAGGACAACAGGAAGCCCCGACCAGAGTGGTGTCGGCCCGACCTGAAGATCACCGACGCTTCGTTGCTGCTAACCGACATTTTCATCTCCGAAGCAGTGAGTCTCCCACACAGAGGGCCTGAGAACACACACACACACACGTACGCACAAACAATGAATTAATATCCACAAACATACAGTACATACATCTGACAGCTATACACATGTGTTTATAGCTCTCACAGAAGCAGAACTTCAGCAAAGAAAGTGTTGTTCAGTGATGCTTGATACAGAAGACATGTATGTAAAAATATAGCTGGAATAAGGATAACTTGTTTTTGTAAAACGTGTTAGCCATTGGACATTTTGAGTACAACCGATCTGTTCAGCAGAAAGAGCTGAAGGATTCCATCTGCTGCCCCTACTTCTTCTATCTCTCTCATTCAGTACCTCGGTGTCTCCAGTCCAAACCTCCATACCCTCAGGATACAAATAGATACACCTGGATGGGCAGCGTTGACTCAAACATGTTTTGTAACTCGTCTGTCGATGGAATGGAATGCACTGTGTGAGTAAACGTCTGCATTGACCAAGATCGCGCAGCACACAACACATTAATTAGTCAGGTATGAGCTGAGAGTGAAACATCCATCAAAGGATTTCAAATCACTTGGTTGAGTCATCATAGCGATTCAAACTGTTAAAATATTTGGGATACACCAAGACAGGAATACAGATCACCACAACGATGATCAGAGCTGTGAGTTTACCTCTGCTGAGGGCCCCGTGTGTGTGTTTGTGTGTGTGTTAGTTTATCTCTTCTGGGGGCCCCGTGTGAGTGTGTGTGTTTACCTATGCTGGGGGACCCGTTGCTCGGGGTGATCACCAGAGAGCCGTTGGTGCAGTCCATGCTTCCCTCGATGTCAAAGTCCCCCAAGAGGAGGCGCAATGTGCGGCCCTGCGGGACACGAAGCCTCCACGTACACGACACATCCTGGGGATAGGTGCCTGGGTAGTTAGCTGAGGTCAGGGTGCCACTCTCTGGTCCAAGCTTTGTATACCCGCAGCCATCGCCTGGAATATGAAGGAAAGACACAAACACTGAATACTGGTGTGTACTTTAGGGGAAGAGAACCTTTTAACCAAACACACTGAATACGGTTAACTGTAGGGGGAAGAGAGAGACACTGATAACCAGCACTGAATAATGATGTCCATCGTTTAGACCCAACAGGCCAAATACCATTTTGAATCAACTTAGTGCTTCTTTTACAAAATGTTGGCTAGTGTGTGGGATACATAATAACAAAAGTTTAATCTTATCATGATTCCTCTCGATTTTTTAATTGTTGCTTTGGTTTGGTTTTGATCTATGGAGCTTCAGAAAGTTACATGAAATCATAGCTTTATGTTGTTCCTCTGTGGTTAAAGAAAGTCATACAACATTGTGGATTATTTGGTGGGAAAAGTTTTTCCAACATGTTTGAGTGAGAAAATGTATGGCATTATCACTTTAGGATAAGCATCTTAGAGCTTGTATGTCTTTAAAATGTGTTCATAGCAGCGGTTTCATGTCTAAATATTATAGTGTAATAAACAGACAATTAAAGGCTTTGTTTACTCATCGGCTCCTTTTAAAAAGGTGAGTAACCATGTCTACTACGAGCACTGGGAACAGAGCCAGACATATGCACTTCCTGGATCTCAACCGCGAGACAGACCCACACATTGCCTGCTGGGAAACGGCTCACTAAACTACAGGATATGTTGGACACTCTGAGGGAACACTACAGGACACTCTGAGGGAACACTACGACATGTTCACTCTTAAGGGTACAATAAGGGACATGTTCACTCTGAAGGAAACCCTAGAGGAAACGTTCACTCTGAAGGGAACACTAGAGGAAACGTTCACTCTGAAGGGAACGCTAGAGGAAACGTTCACTCTGAAGGGAACGCTAGAGGAAACGTTCACTCTGAAGGGAACATTAGAGGAAACGTTCACTCTGAAGGGAACACTAGAGGACATGTTCACTCTGACATGTTCACTCTGAAGGGAACAATAGAGGACATGTTCACTTTTGGATGGATTGGTGTTATGTAAATGTTATCTTAATCTAATCTGTTCCCACGTGCTGATCTGGGGTAAGATGTGACTAACAGGCAGACTAGTGGAAGTGAAACACACTAATATTTATCCGGATGAGTCAGTTCTCTAGTGGGTCCGGTGGTAAGCGCTGTGGGGGTGGCAGTTCGGAAAAACAACCACTGCACGTCTGACTAACAGCACCAAGAATGGGCAGTACGTCTGAAGAGGAAACCAACAACAAACCCTGGCCCATGCTGCATTTCAACCCTGGCTGGGCTCCTACAGAAGGATGGGGTCAGGGAGGGGGGTTGGGAGACCCTCCTCCGAGAATGGTGGAAAGCAACCGTTCAAACCGCGCTGTGCATGGGTCAACAGTCTGCTAGCTGTCTGCCCCTTTACTCAGGTCCCCCAGCGATTGCCTGGAGATGCCGAAGCGACAAGCTGTCACCGTTGGCAACCGAGCGGGGGTCTGTGACACCTTCCGGGGGAACATTCCTTGTGTTGCTGTTGAAGGGGTTAGAAGGTCTTCCATTTATCAGTCAAACTACTTGTGTTATTCCATACATCCCACTCTACTCCCAGCTCTTCCATCCAATTGTCATTAGACAAACTAAAATGTGCCCTTTTATCATTTGGGCCGAGTTCCTTCTACCCTGCGAATCACAACCATGAACCATAATAAAGAAATTACTTGTTGCTTTTTCCTTTAAGTTTTTTGGGTTTAATTATAACCTGAGTATAGTGTTCTCTCGGCAACAATTTGACTACAATCTTAGACGTCTAGAGACTAGTTGCTGGCAGGTCCTCACAGGTCCACCAGTGAGGCAGACAGGTAGTCCAACTGTGATGCCAACTGTGATGTCATTGCAAGTGCTTCATTCAATAGTACCACCACGTAACAACCATAATATTGGGGCTCCTGTTTCTCTCTGACATATCAGTTGTACCACAGGTTTGGTTCTTTGCAAACAAGTTTATTTAGAACAAATTGGCTTCTCGGCTTAATAATATCCGGTCGCAAATACACATGACATGCTCAACAGACCACGGTATCATTTCTACACAGAGAAGGCAAGTAGGCTTTAATGTAGACTATTATGTGCTTCCTTCCGACTATGGCTTGAAGAGGCCTTTCGGAAAAGGACACAATACTCTTGACACTGTATTGAAATCAGTGTATGCTTTGGGAAAGGGGAATGTAAAGTATACATGGACAGGTATGTACGGAATGCTGCCATGACATTATCATAGGGCTTTATCCCACGTGTAATGTTAGTTGTGTTAACTATGTTAGTTGGGATTTATGTCATTATGTTCCCAGAGGTCCAGAAAGAGGATGCTATAATATAGTTCCTGTATTGTGGTTTAAGTAGGCATTCTCTTCCTTAAACAAAATGGGCTAACAAGTGATTGCAAAAATAAATGTTTTTGTATTAGCCAACTATGCCGATACACGTAATGTGTTATATCGGCTCAACTTTTTACATTACATACTTATAAAAACATCGATTGGTTTGATTAGGCTACGACACTCTTTGTAATAAAGCCAGCCAGCTAACACAGACTTGGCTTGACATCTTTTAACGAACTACGTATGATTAAACAAATTGAAGCATAATAAGAATATCAAGATGAGCTGTTGCCCAGTCGTAAACATCTTTATTAAATAATGTCAGCAAAATGCATATTCTTACCCTTCAGTCCATGGACGCTAAATCCACAGAAAGTAAAAGCAAGCCATAAACTCCTAACGACACACTTCAC
This sequence comes from Gadus morhua, assembly GCF_902167405.1. NCBI lineage: Eukaryota > Metazoa > Chordata > Actinopteri > Gadiformes > Gadidae > Gadus > Gadus morhua. The sequence continues at coordinate 12,905,939 of NC_044058.1, forward strand.
TGCGATCTGGTGGTTAGTGGTCCCAGCGGGCATGATATCCAAAGTCCGGACCGAGAAGCAAGGTGTCCCACTCTCTCTGGTACTAGTTCTGCAAAGTAACTCAAACCTACTGAATATTTACTATTGGATGAGGAACCAATTGGTATTTTTCTATTGGATTTTCCGCCCGCCGATCTCTGGATGTTTAACGCCCCTCCTTCTGAAGATGAGGGCAAAAGTTGCAGAGAGACAGCAGGGTCTCTACAGCGACTTTCTACAAACAAAGTATTCAGGAATTTTTTAAAGAAACAGCAACAACAAGTCTTCTTCACATGAATGCCATTGTTTTTTTTAATGTTACACCAATATTCCCGCATTGTCAGGAAAGCACACTTTGGTATACTCAGATTATACCCAAAATGTAATGTACCTCTCGCGCCATCTTCTGGTTAAATATTGGAACAACAAAAACAAAGCAGACAGACGCGACGGTCCATATTCATGCCTTTTACCCTAATAGATGTGGTGCCAGCACGGCTTTGACAACATGGGTTCAAGTTCGAAATAAGCACAAAAATGTAATTCCTTATTGCACGGCTCTTTGGTGGTAAATTGTAAAAAGACACACCTTGACAAGTTATTGTTTCGTTTTGTCAAGTAGCCGTGTAATAAACGGGATTATGTAAGGAACGTCGCCGGATATTATCGAACTTAATCCCCTTCAGGGCAAAGCAAGACACCTCCGCTTCACGTCGGTGTCCGGTTTGCCCCGTCGGGGCTTATTTTCCCGATAATAACCGGCGTTCTAAACATTATCCCTTACTTATTACAGGGCTCTTCTCAATTTCGTGGAACGCTCCGTTCACTTGCATGGACCATTCACAACTTCCAGCGATGAATTATATTTGATTTTGATACCCGCGCACCACTGCTACATACAGATCACTTCCGCGATTTAGAAAAGTACTAGACACGCCTCCGACTACAAGTTACGCCTCCGACTACATGTTACGCCTCCTAGTGCAAGTTACGCCTCCTCCGACTACATGTTACGCCTCCTACTACAAGTTACGCCTCCGTCTTGCAGGACGCAGACGGACCCACCTCAAGTAGTCCGGTAATTTATCAACCCCAGGTACTCAGTTGCTAAGCGACATCAACGTCATAAGCCCCTTCAGGGCGAAGGCCGCCTTCAAAGCAGCTCGGAGGTTCGGAAGCGTGTCTTTAGTAAACATTCCGAAATAAGAGTGTTCAGGAAACGCCCCTCAGAAGTTCGTAGGCTATGACCTAAAACCGAAAAAACTGATTGTTCTGAGATTTCGTGCGGAAGTAAAACAACCGGAGTCCTCCGAGATCACGTCACAACAATGGCTTCCCATTTCATTGATAGACTAAAGTGAACTTGGAGCAAGCACCAGAGGCGAACTTAAAGGTTGGGTAGGTGATTTGCGAAACGCCAGCAGATTTTGAAAATACACAACTCAAATGGTCCTACCCCCTCTCCTTCAACGCTGACTCTGACTCCACCCATTCCAAGTACCTGGACGCGCAATCATGCACGAGCGCGAACATAGATGCGCGAGAGCGAGCCAGGCTAGCATAGGTTTTCGTTTAACAACATGGCACTACATTCAGCTGTAAGTTGCACCCAGTACCGCGGGAAGTAGGAGTGCTGGGGGTGCTGCAACACCCCCTGTCCGAGGCCCTGTCTTATCACAGAAAACGGAGATTTCTGAAAACGCCGGTTATGTGTTGTCGTGTCAACGGGGAGAAACGGGATTTTAGGTTCTGAAGCGTCACATTATGCACCAGGAAATGCTTAACGTCATGTGAGCGCCCGCTGTACCGTATTGGTCCGAATATAAACACAAACCCCATTGTAAGACGACCTATATTTGGAAAAAAGATTTGAAGACCAGATCCGTTTTTTATGAATAAATAAATAGTATTCATTGAAATAATATACGAAAATAAAAAGGCATCGAATAAAACACTGCATTGCCACTAAACAGTAGTGCAAATAGGCCGTACTGATGTGTACACCAAAGACTATTCCTGACACTCCTCTGCCCCGCTGTGTTCGCTCTGGCTGTGGTCGCTCCGAACTGTTTCGGCCCGTGGCAAAGCGAGTCATCCTCGCTGCTGTCCAAGGCATTTTGAGACGCAGCATTTATTTAATGCTCATATGACCTATGCTGAAAAAAGGTTATATGAGAAAGTGTGAGGGTAGCGGTGGTGCGCTAAACTTGTTCTGTGAGCAGCTGAATGTGAACGATCGATTTTCAACTGTCCGCGCATGCACTGGTGTAATTGAGCTGCGCTGCTATACATCTTTTTTTATCAATGTAACGAGTTGCGAGTCTAGTGCAGGCTGAGTTTTTTTTTTTCCCAGCACCCCCTGCTGAGAATACGTTCTCGCTGCAATGGTTGGACCAGATGTTATAAACATTAAACGGTCCCATAAATCATTACTATTTTTAGAAAATGTATGTTTGTTTCATATAATTGTATTGGAAGTCCTGGTTTTCACTAGGGTTGCCGCGGTGTGGACATTTTCACACCGAGTAATACACTCGTCTCCACACCGGTATTACCGAGTATAAACGGTATAAACTTTGAAACTAGGTCAACCGCCACACAAGCATCGGTTTTTAGACCCTTCTCGTCCTTCAGTTGCCGCCAACGTTCGAAAGCAGCGCCTAGGATTATTCTTGATTTCAGTTTTTCTCTTTCAGCGTTTTTATTATCAATTACTCTCTGAAAAAGAGTTTTCCTTCTCTTTGCTGGTGGTGGTGGTGGGGATGGTGGCGTCTTGTCTGCCATGGAAATTGTCTTCTACTGCTAGGTCCAAATGTGGATTAACTAGTTCCAGTAGCTACCGCAGGATAACAACAAACAGGAGCTTGCTCTGGGTCACGAGCTCTGGGTCACGAGTACTGCACGAAGGGGTCGCGCGCGGGCTGCGGGGGAGGGGGAGTGCAGTACGACCGTTTGATTGACGTACTTACTGTCCAATGCAACTCGGTGGCAATGGAAATGATTGGCTGGAGTTTTTCGAGCCCTGCCCGTTCCACAGATGATTGACTTGTTTAATTTTCATGTCAGTACTTCTAACTCAGTGGCTGTAAGCGGGTTATGATAAGGATTTCAAGTAATTTTGCAAAAATGGCCAAAAAAGCAAATCACCTATACAACCTTTAACACCCATTCTAACATTTGCATTGTGATACATTAGAGCTTACAATTATAAACATCACCTGATAAATTCTCGCTCATGTTCAACCATCCCAAGCAGTTCTAATAACTGATTCATCTGATTCAGCAAAGAAGTGCAAAGAGGTCCCTGCGGGCATCCATACATACATCGATCTGTTTTCCGGTTTTATGTCATAGGGGCATTTCCTCAACACTCTTATTTCGCAAGAAGGGAAGGTTTACGTTAAGACATGTAAGAACTTCTGAAACTGAGCTGTTTTGAAGGCAGTATGAGTCACCATGATGATACAGCAACTCTAAAAGAGATAGGCTTTCGTGTCACAGCTAACCCACTAATCGAGGTTCGTGGTACAGGGCACTGGGCAGTGAGGGCACCATTTTGCATGTTTATTTATAATTTGTGCTTATGTCTGTAAATGGTAAAACGTTTTGACCACTAGAGGCTAGTATGTACCTGGATTATTAAGTAAGACTGCTCAGGTGTTTTAAGTTAACAGGTGAACAGGAAGAGGAAGGAGCATTTTGGGCGAGAACATACGGTTGTTACCATGAGCATTTGAACAATATAATAATAATCTATAAAGTAAATCTGTTATACAGCATATAATCTCACTCACTCTTCTCATCATGTTAATCTAAATTGTCTTCTTCACCGTTGCAAGTGACTATGTTGGTACATTTTAGCTGGATCGGTATTCACCACATGATTAAGAACCCTAACCGATGACAATGACTGCTTAAAGGAACCAGTGGATACAAAACGCCTTCATCACAAACACTACGAATCACCATAGCTAGGCTGCAAATCAAGGCAAGGTAAGAGGCACGGGCGGATAAACCAAGCTGCACTTTTCTCTGGCCCAGACGTCTAGAGCTGTTCCTAGTTGTTGTACAGGGTTTGGTTTTGGTTGGAAAAAACGCTGCATTTAATTAATGAGATTCGAACAGTTGGACTGGTTTGCTTGTGTTTTGTATTGACACTTGATTGTTGGGATCACTGAATTTCGGGCCTATGCGGCTCCGAATGGCATGGGATGTCAATTTGAGCCGTAAAGCAAATCCAACTTGAACTGTCTGAGGTCAATTTTTAACATTGTGAAAACGGATGTAGGACAAGACGACAGGGGGACTTTGTATCCACAGAACACAATTATAACTCATCCCCAATCTCTAAAATGTCACGTACCACTTCCTCTGCTCGCATAAGTGTGAAAGTGAATGGATCAACGCTTGTTCAACCCATGGCTGCTCTAGAGAAAAAACATGCTCAAGAAGCAGAAGAGGAACACCTGTGCATGGAGCAGGGAATACTCAGAAGGATGAAGGTACAACTGGCAATATAAACTGAAATAGCAGCTACCAGTGCAAAGTTAGCCATACTGATGCCAGTCAAGAGAGCAGTGCCAGAGGGGCACCGTCTGATGGCATGAATTCATATTGCTGCAGAGAAATGAGATCACAGGCACTTCATACACGCTTGCTTTAACCAGTTTTAAGGCCACAACAGCCTCATTCCAAATCCCTATGTGCTTGTCCTTAAGAAGGCAAGTTTGCACAAACCGAAGAACCAGGTAAACTCCTGTTCTTATGTCTGACCGGAGGCTGCAGAGAGAACCAGGTGCCCAACGATCGATCGTTATTATATTAACTTATACATGATGTTATCTGCACTATGTATATAGTACTTTATTATATATATATATATTCTATCATTTAGCTAAGATACTAATAAAAAGATGATGTGCAATCAGAAAGAACACAATGTGGCAGGAAATGAAGATACATACTTGTGTCTTCCACAGGAACAGTATGTCCAGTGGTAACCGTGCTGGATGGCGTCGTCAAGGCTGTGGCACTGACCACGGGGGCGTCTGTTGGATTATCTGTAGGAGCCATTTTGCATGTTTATTTATATTGATTAGGGTCTGTAAATAGTTGGATATGTATTTGACTACAACGTTTTGAGCACTAGCAGGTAGTATGTACCTGGATTATGAAGTAACGCTGGTCAGGTGTTATAAGGTAACAGTTGAACAGGAAGAGGAAGGAGCATTTTGGGCGGGAACATTTGGTTGTTACCATAAGCGTTTGAACAAGAGAAAAATATTCAAGTAAATCTGTTAATTAGCATATAATCTCACTCACTCTTCTTATCATGGTATAGGTTGTCTTCTTCACCAATGCAAATGACTATGTTGGTACATTTTAATCGGATCGGTATTCACTACATGATTAAGAACCCTAACCGAGGACTTTGACTGCTTAAAGGAACCAGTGGATGAGGAGGCTTCAAAGGGGGCCTTGGAGCATTGGAATCGCCTTCATCAGAAGCACTACGAATCACCAAAGCTTAACATGATGTTTAACATGAGGTTATCTGCACTATGTATATGTATTATATAGTATACGTTATCTAAGATACTAATTTAATTTATGTCTGCGATCAGAAAGAACACAGTGTGAAGGAAATGAAGATACATACTTGTGTGCTCCACAAGAACCGTATGTCCAGGGTTAACCGGGCTGGGTGGCGTCGTCAAGGCTGTGGCACTGACCACGGGGGCGTCTGTTGGATTAACTGTTGGAGCCATTTTACATGTTTATTTATATTTGTGCTTATGTCTGTTAATAGTTGGGTATGTATTTGGGGACTAAAACGTTTTGACCACTAGGGTAGAATGTACCTGGATCATGAAGTAACACTGGTCAGGTGTATTAAGGTAACAGGTGGACAGGAAGAGGAAGACAACAATAGAATAATAAACAACATTCGAACTATAGAATAATAATCAACTGTTAAACAGCATATAATCTCAATCACTCTTCTCGTCATGGTAATCTAGGTTGTCTTCTTTACCGTTGCAAGTGGCTATTTTGGTACATTTAATTGCATCGGTAGTCACTACATAATTAAGAACCCTAACTAAGGATAATGACTGCCTAAAGGATCCAGTGGATAAGGATGCTGCAAAGGATGCATTGGAATTGCAAAGTCACAAGCATTACGAATCGCCAAAGCCAGGCTGCAAATCTGAAGGCAAGGTAAAAGAGACACAGACAGATGGACCAAGCTGTGCTTTTCTCTGTCTTTGAAGATTGGAGCTGCATGGGTTGTTGTATGGGGTAGGTAAAAAACGCTGCATTTATGAATAAGATTGGAACAGTTGGACTGGTTTGCTTGTCTTTTGTCATGACACTTGATTGTTGGGATCACTGAATTTCAGGCCTATGCGGTTCCGACTGACATGTGCAGTCAATTTGAGCAACGACCCCAATTGAAAATACAAACTGAAACTGACAGGTCACTTTTTAACCGTGTGAAACGGTGGTTGGACTAGACGACAATGTGTCTTTGTTTCCACAGATCGCAATGACAGCATAACTCATCTGCAATGTCTAAAATGTCACGTGCCACTTCCTCTGCTCGCATAAGTGTGAAAGCTGATAGATCAGCGCTTCTTCGCCACATGGATGCTCGAGAGAAAAAAAACATGCTCAAGAAGCAGAAGAGGAACACCTGTGAATGGAGCAGGGAATACTCAGCAGGATGAAGGTACAACTGGCAATATAAACTGAAATAGCAGCTACCAGTGCAAAGTTAGCCATACTGATGCCAGTCAAGAGAGCAGTGCCAGAGGGGCACCGTCTGATGGCATGAATTCATACTGCTGCAGAGAAATTACATACCAGGCACTTCATACATGCCCAACGATGGATCGTTATTATATTAACTTATACATGATGTTATCTGCAATATATATATAATACTATACCATACTATGTATAATATTCTATCGCTTATCTAAGATACTAATAAAAAGATGATGTGCAGTCCGAAAGAACACATTGTGGCAGGAAATGTAGATACATCCTTGAGTCTTTCACGATAACCGTGTATCCAGTGGTAGCCGCACTGGGTCGTGTCATCGTGGCTTTGACTTTGACCACAGGGTCTGTTAAACCAGCTTCAGCACACAACACACCATGTGACTAATGAAGGGTTAGGGTTAGGGTCAGGGTGCCACTCTCTGGTCCAAGCTTTACATGCCCGCAGCCATTGCCTGGATTATGAAGCAAAAGACACAAACACTGAATACTGGTGTGTACTTTAGGGGTAGAGACGCTTATAACCAACACTGAATATGGTTAAATGTAGGGGGAAGAGAGAGATGCTGATAACCAGCACTGAATACTGGTGGGTACCATGAAGGGAAGAGACGCTAATACCCATCACTGAACACTGTGTACTGTAGGGGGAAGAGACGTTTATAACCAGCACTGGTGCGTACCGTTTAGAACCACAAGGCCACATACGGTTCTCAATTAGGTTAGTAGGAAGTGCTCCATTTAAAAAGGCGTTTATGATGTGTGATTCGTGCGATAACATTTGTCATTTTTAAGGGTTGGTAAGGAGCAATAAAAAGTGATTAACCAGGAAATTCACAAATTGGGAGCTACATATTGCTGCTATTCTGTTTAAGTTTGAATGGAAAAATTGTCAGTAGACTGAGAAATCATCACAACATTGTTGTGGGTGGTTTCCCATCTTGTTTGAGTGAGAATATTTATGGTATTATTTTGCTTTTGCTTTCATGTAGATGTTCACAGAGAAGGCAAGTAGTTTTAAAGGTAGGATACTCTGAGCTTCCGATCGACAATGGCTTGAAAAGGCCCTTAGGACATGGAAACACTACTCTGACTCTGTATTGACATCTGTGTAAGACGGTCCGTCAGAAAGCTGTGTGAAAGATGCATATTAAGTCAACATGGACAGAAATCAACATCATGTAGCCCTTTGAACCCCTTTTTAATTCAGTATTAGCTCATAATAGTTATGATTTATGTAATTATGTTACAATGGGTCCAGAAAGAGTTTGACATAATATAGTTCCTGCATTATGGCTCAAGTAGACCTATTAATTACCCTTCCTTACATTAAATAGCAGGCTATACCAAGTGAATGAAATACTCATAAATTTGTATTAGCTAACTAGGCAAACATACAATGTGTGTGTGTGTGTGTGTGTGTGTGTGTGTGTGTGTGTGTGTGTGTGTGTGTGTGTGTGTGTGTGTGTGTGTGTGTGTGTGTGTGTGTGTGTGTGTGTGTGTGTGTGTGTGTGTGTGTGTGTGTGTGTGTGTGTGTGTGTTACATCGGACCAATTACAACAACTATTTATATTATCTGAAAAAAAAAGATCAGTTGGATTAAGCTGCAACATAACTTTTTATATTAAAGCCAAATAAAGCCAACCAGCTTTAACACAGAGAGGGCTTCATGTCTTTAAACGACTATCTAAATATGCTTTAAAAAAAGTTAGCATACAAAGAATATCAAGAGGAGATGTTGCCCAGCGGTAAACATCTTGTGTCTAATTGTCGAAATAAAAGAATGTAAACAAAATATTTATTCTTACCCCCCTGTCCATGGACACTTGTTAATCCACAGAAAGTCAAGGCGATCCATAAACTCCTAACGACACACTTCACTCCATTCTGGTAGTTATTGGTCCCAGCGGGCATGATGTCCAAAGTCCGAACCGAGAAGCAAGGTGCCTAACTCTGTCTGATACTAGTTCTGCAAAGTTACTCAAAACTTCTCAATATTAACTATTGGACGATACGTGTGGATGTTTAACGCCCCTCCTTCTGAATATGAAGGCAGAAGTTGAAGAACCAGAACACCCACGGTCTCTACAGCGGCAATAACTAATAACACACCATTAAGGGTTTGTGAATGGCATACATTTGTTAATGTAATAAAATGGTCAGCCTAGTCAGTAATATACTTTTGCATACTTTGGTATCCTCAGATTTGACCCAAAATGTAATGTAACTCCCGCGCCATCTTCTGGTGAAATATGGAAGAACAAAATCAGCGACAGCAGGTCCAGTGAAAATAGACAATGAATAATGTGGCAACAGTTACGTGCATGAGAGACAATATATATATTGACCTACATAAATTTGACCGATTTAGAAAAATGTCAAAAGGTAATGATAGTAATTGTCTTTATAGTTTCCCGACTTAAGGAACGTTAACTAGTCGCTCTCTTGTCACTCCAGCAGGCGATGCACTCACACACACCACAGCAGTTCGACCGATGTACCTATAGTTTGCGAGCTAACGCTTCTGAGCCGAGACTTCAAAGCCTCGGTAGCTGTTCTGTTGTGTTCTATTCTGTTTTGTTCTGTTCTATTTTGTTGTCTCTCCTTTTCTCTGGTCTAGACTGTGGACCAGAGAAAAGAAGAGAGAGCCCACCAGACTCTGGACCAGAGACAAGGAGAGACAGCCCACCAGACTCTGGACCAGAGACAAGGAGAGACAGACCACCAGACTCTGGACCAGAGACAAGGAGAGACAGGCCACCAGAGTCTGGAGCAGAGAGGAAGCCACCCAGAAGACAGCCTGATTTACAACCCACTCTGTGGTAAGGTGATTTGGGTTAGAGGTGTTGTATGGATTCAATAAGGTTATGATTCACACATCACATCACATCATTTCAAATCATGTTAATCGACTCATTCAATCATCAAAGTTTATTAACATAGTGCTTTTCAAGCTGAACAGCAAACATACAAAGGGCTTCAGAAGGGAAGCAACAAATCAAGGACAAGAGGTGTAAAACACCCTCATCACAGGGCTATAGCGAGGAACAGACAATCACACATTCATTGAGGAGAAAAAAGTGAACTAAAATGGAACGTTGTCACATGCATATCATTTCACATTGAATCACATTAACACGTGCGATACGTCAGGTATAAACCAGGACAGGGAGTCCCGTTATTGCAAAATGACGTCCGATGAGGTTGGGGATGCTGCCGGGGTGAAGACGAGGCTGCTCAGCACCGCTGAAGCAGGGGTCGGTTCCACGGTGCTGTGAGCGTATGGGTTCCGCGTTGACAAGGAACCATCTGGTTGGTATTTGTATGTGACCGTTGTTGTTAAGGATGGATTTGTAAAGGATTGATCCAGAGGTGTTAAAAGACAGAGGTGTCCAGTTATGAACGAATCAGGATCAAGTATGATGATGATGTGGTATAACATATTAGGTAAGCCTAACACTATGTTATTTTGTTAGGTCTTTGATATAAGGACAAGCGACCAGGACCAGGACACACACACAAACACACGCACACACACACATGCACGCGTCTCACAAACACACATACACACACATGCACGCGTCTCACACACGCGCACACACACACACACACACACACACACACACACACACACACACACACACACACACACACACACACACACACACACACACACACACACACACACACACACACACACACACACACACACACGCGCGCACAGATGATCCTATGTCTGATGTCAGAGGTTTGCTAACAGAATACATTTGATTAGAGGTGGGAAAAACAATTTACCTTCAGCTATTGGGTACTTCTTCATTTAGGCCTTTTTCATCCTAATTAGACGAACACACAAAAACACAATCAATGCTATTTGGTATTCAGAACTATTAATCGTGTTGTTGGATGACTTAAAGGGAACATATTATACCACCAGGTGTGAGTGTAATTAGCCTTAAAAGACCCATATAACATCACTAGTGGGCGTGTCCACCTAGATCTGTGCTTGATAGATGAGCAACATTTACTTCAGTCCACTAGGTAGGCTGGTAGAATGATCTATCCAGCACAGATCTAGGTGGACACGCCCACTAGTGATGTCATATGGGGCAGATTTTCGAAACGGCTTGTAAGGCTAATTACACTGACACCTGGTGGTATAATATGTCCCCTTTAATATATTTCATGATTACATTATTATGAATTTAATGTGGTCATTATTCACTCTTCACTATTGCCCAGTGTGTTTATACCTTTGAACATGACACAAACAACAACAGGTATGCCTTTATTTACAGGTATTACCTTCTCTTTAACCAGAATCCAGCCGTCAGGCAGCTGCCACACAGGACCAGCCCAAAGACCACGCCCCCCACGACCACCACTCGCCGAACGGAGACTGCTTTCAGAACTAGGCGCCCAACAATGGATCGTTATTATATAATATTGTATAATATATCTAAGATACTAATTGAAAGAATATCTGCAATCAGAATGAACACAATGTGGCAGGAAATGAGGATACATACTTGTGTCTTCCACAGGAACCGTCTGCCCAGTGGTAACCGTGCTGGATGGCGTCGTCAAGGCTGTGACACTGACCACGGGGGCGTCTGTTGGATTAACTGTAGGAGCCATTTTGCATGTTTATTTATATTTGTGCTTATGTCTAAATAGTACAGCGTTTTAGAGGTACATACTACTAGAGGGTAGTATGTACCTTGATCAGAAGTAACACTGCTCAGGTGTTTTAAGGTAACAGGTGAACAGGAAAAGGAAGGAGGAGCATTTTGGGTGGGAACATACGGTTGTTACCATAAGCGTTTGATCAATAGAATAATAATCAAGTAAATCTGTTAAACAGCATATAATCTCACTCACTCTTCTCATCATGGTAATCTAGGTTGTCTTCTTCCCTGCTGCAAGTGACTATGTTGGTACATTTTAGTTGGATCAATAGTCACTACATAATTAAGAACCCTAACCGAGGACAATGACTTCCTAAAGAAACCAGTGGATAAGGACGCTGCAAAGGATGCTTTGGAGCATTGGAATCACCTTCATCACAAGAACTACGAATCGCCAAAGCTAGGCGGTAAATCACGGCAAGGTAAGAGGCACGGGCGGATAAACCAAGCTGTACTTTTCTCTGGCCCAGATCTTAGTTGATGGGGTTTGGTTTTGGTTGGAAAAAGTTCTGCATTTATTTAATGCGATTGGAACAGTTGGACTGGTTTGCTTGTGTTTTGTATTGACACTTGATTGTTGGGATCACTGAATTTCAGGCCTATGCTGTTCCGAATGTCATGTGCTGTCGATTTGAGCAACGACCCCCCCATTGAAAATCTAAACTAAAACTCTGTCTGAGGTCAATGTGAAAACGGATGTAGGACAAGACGACAGTGTGTCTTTGTCTCCAGAAATCACAATTATAACTCAACTGTACTCTCTAGTATGTCACGTACCACTTCCTCTGCTCGCATAAGTGTGAAAGCTGATAGTACAGCGCTTGTCCGACGCATGGCTGCTCTAGAGAAAAAACATGCTCAAGAAAAAAGGTAGGAACATCTGTCCATATAAACAGAAATAGCAGTTACGAGTGCAAAGTTAGCCATACTGATGCCAGTCAAGTGAGCAGTGCCAGAGGGGCACCGTCTGATGGCATGAATTCATACTGCTGCAGAGACATTAGATCAGGCACTTCATACAAGCTTACTTTAACCAGCTTTAAGGCCACAACAGCCTCATTCGAAATCCCTATGTGCTTGTCCTTAAGAAGGCAAGTTTGCACAAACCGAAGAACCAGGTAAACTCCTGTTCTTATGTCTGACCGGAGGGTGCAGAGAGAACCAGGTGCCCAAAGATCGATCGTTATTATATTAACTTATACATGATGTTATCTGCACTATATATATGAGGTAGGAACAGGTAGGATAGTACTATACCATACTATATATAATATTCTATCGCTTATCTAAGATACTAATAAAAAGATGATGTGCAATCCGAAAGAACACATTGTGGCAGGAAATGTAGAAACGTCCTTCAGTCTTTCACAATAACCGTGTCTCCAGCGGTAGCCGCACTGGGTCGTGTCATCGTGGCTTTGACTTTGACCACAGGGTCTGTTAAACCCGCTTCAGCACACAACACACCACGTGACTAGAGCACCAGTACAGACCTCTGTCCAATGAAGGGGAAAAAGAATGTGCTCACCTGCCGCGTTGGAGACGGTCTTGGCGGTATCCTTGACGAGAGGACACCCCAGCAGCTGGATCTCTGCTGAGGCTCTTTTCCCCCAGGTGATGGGCTTCAGCTGGACGAAGCGGGCCACCACGGGAGGGAACAGGCTGTTCAGCACCCTGGGGTGACCGTCGGAATAAGCCTCAAACACCTGAAACCATTTAGCACTTAGCTCACCTACAGAAGACACAACAGCTGACACAACTATGCACCATGGCTTTCTGAGAAATCATTAATGTTGAACTTGATCCCCAGACGTCCCTTGTTGGCTTGTCATAGCTCAAGGTAAATTCAGTCAAATTCAGAGACGCGGTGGGAAACCATATGCATTCCTCCCCTCCCCCCAACAATGGAGTGGGTCCTGTAAACACGTTAACGTGTCTCAAGTGAACGCACCTTAATGAGCTGCCATGGCAACAACACAACATTCTATCTATAACGTCTCTGAGCAGCACCCTGGCAACCACTCTGCTAACTGGATGAATAACCCTCGACTGATGGTTAGACGGCAGCACACAGTCAATGTCTTTCTCTTACCTTTTCTTCTTTGCTCAGTGCACCTTTGTAAGGCTTCCAGTCCTTCCTGTCTTCGCGGAAAAGAAGCGAGTAGGACTCTATGTAGAACCTCCTTGAACCCGTTGTTATTATACCTGAGAACAAGAGTGATTTCAATGAGCCATTGATGTCGAACAAGAACAATTTGAATCACATTCTGCACGACATTAAATATTATTACATATAGTAAAATAAATATTCAATGAAACATTGGTACTCACCAGTGACTTTTCTTTTTTCACCGAGGTCCAGCTCCACCCAGGGGTTCTGGTCGTCTGGTTCTGCTGTCCATGTTACCAACGGACCGGCCGGGTTTAGACCCTTCCCCTGACCCCCGGCTCTCCCCCACAGAGAGGAGCTGTTCACGAGGGACATGTTCAAGTGTCCGTTGCATTCTGTCAAGGAGGAGAGGTACGTTTGGTAAGTTTAGTGATAAAATATGTGGAATTTGCTAATGAAGCTCTTGTATATGCTTACCTTTGCTAAAGAGCAGTTTATGTTCAGATAATGAACCCCTGGCAAAAGAAAAAATGCAGAGGGTAAATATTCCTATGTTTAACCAAGTAACAGCCGGAAAGGCATCATGAAATGTTACTTATAAATAACAATAGCGACCGTACAATTTGGACAGGACTCCGTTGGCGAAGGTGGGCTGGTATAACCTAAGGCCTCTCCCCCAGGTGAGGTTGACGCGACCCCCCAGGCTGTCCGACACCACCCCTCCATGGACCGCAGACAGGCAGATCAGCGATGTCTTCAGTAGAATACGGATTATAAACACATGTTCAGTAAGCGTTCTAATGAGCCCTTATCATTAGTAACGTCCACCTGGACTAATAATATGCAACCAATTGAAAAGCAGCACTGGTCCTATTGCACGACTCACATCTCTGTAGCCTTGTTCAGAGTTTCCCTTAACGTTCCCAACAGGAACGTCCTTACAGCCGGCAGGGCAGTACACGCTGAGGAGGAGCACAGAGACAGGTGAGAGACCTCCAGCAACGTCTACGCTGGTCCTCAAGAACTTCATGGGAACTCACCCTAACTGATCAGAGGACAAATGTGATCCAAGCGTGGAGCAGGAAATAAGCTCTGAAACATGTAAGCAGAAGGAAATGAGTCTAAAGGAAAAAACATGCAGGATTGGGTGATGCACATGGGCACACGCACACACGCACGCACGCACGCACGCACGCACGCACACAGACACACCTACCTCTTTGGTGGTCATCATTACCACATATGAGTTGGAGCTGACTCATAGCTCCCTGAGCCCCGAACAACATCACATCAGCTCACTTTTAAACAATGATTGCATTGGCAATCGGTGTGCTGATGTGTCATTTATATTTCTATATACTTAAGGCTTTGGTATAGTTGTCACTTGAGCCAATATGTAGAAACTATTTAACCCATTCATTTTAATACATTAATAAATTATGGTTAAATAGCTGTTTCGCTATCTTTCCTTCTGCTGAGGGCTGCGGGGTGAGTATAGGAGTGGTGTTGGGAGAATATAGACACCACTGTCATAGTGAGGCTTGAGACGGCTCTCTCCATTCAGGAGAGGAATCCCACTCCGCAGCCTTCTGACACACTTCTGGAGTAAGGAAAGTGGCAGCAGACGCATCCAAATAACCGTACACCATAGTGTTCAAGCACACAAACACACGTACACAGACACACATGCACACAGACATGACCCCTGCATAGACTGAGTCTGACACCTCTGCTATACAGGAAGAAGCTAATCTCTGCGGTTCTTCTTCTGCACGCATACAAGCAGGTCAAGCTGCACATTTGTCCGTCTCACAGCTCTGAAGGCACCACGTCATCCACGGCCAAACTAGCTATCTTACAGGCCCAAGACCACCATGGTCTGTCCTAAGCATTTTCAAATTGGATCAATTCATATGGAAGAGAAAATGGGAAAACCAACAACAACCACAACCAAATGCCTCAATCCCAAAGCAAAGTTGTCTGCACCTAAGCTTAAAGTAAAAGACAACCCAGTCCCCCTTCTCATGTGACTCAGGATCATCACCACAGGATCGTATGCTTCAAGCAGGATGATGCTCCCCACATACACACACATGCAGACAACCCCCCATCATCCCTCTTCAAACCAAGAGGGGATCATCTGCTCCTCTTCACCCTAATGGGCGGCAGTAGTTCAGGAGGTGGAGCGGGTCGGCTGGTTACCGCAAGGTTGCTAGTCCGATCTCCGGCGAGCTGGCTGTCGCCTTGCATTGTTGACTCCGAATGCATGTGTGCATGAATGTCGCATTATTGTAAAGCGCTTGGTCTCACTATCTGGGGCCATCCGTATTAGACACTGTTCCTCTACACAGCTTACAAACACACACAAACACACACACACACACACACACACACACACACACACACACACACACACACACACACACACACACACACACACACACACACACACACACACACACACACACACACACACCCACCCCTGGTGTTTCAGTTGGTTAGTCTAACCTGGGTTCTGGTCTGTTGTGTAGGACAACAGGAAGCCCCGACCAGAGCGGTGTCGGCCCGACCTGAAGATCACCGACGCTTTGTTGCTGCTAACCGACAATTTCATCTCCGAAGCAGTGAGTCTCCCACACAGAGGCCCTGAGAACACACACACACATGCATGCACGCACAAACAATGAATTAATATCCACATACATACAGAAATACATCTGACAGAGCTACACACTATATGTTCATAGCTCTCAAAGAAGCAGAACTTCAGCTGAACAAAGAAAGTGTTGTTCAGTGATGCTTGACACAGAAGACATGTCTGTAAAAGGATAGCTAGGATAAGGATAACTGTTTTGTAAAAATTGATTTTTTTGAGTAAAAAACAATGTATTCAGAAGAAAGAGCTGAAGGATTCCATCTCCTGCCCCTACTTCTTCTATCCCTCTCATTTAGGACCTATGCCTCCAGTCCAAACCTCCATGCCCTCAGGATGCAAATAGATACACCTGGATGGGCAGGCGTTGACTCTGAGGGTTTTTGTAATTCGTCTGTCGCTATGCAAGTAAACGTCTGCATTGACCATGATCACGTGGCACACAACACATTAATTAGTCAGGTATGAGCTGAGAGTGAAACATCCATCGAAGGATTGCAAATCAATTGGTTAAGTCATCATAGTGATTCCAGCTGTTTAAACATTTGGGATACATCAAGACACGACTACAGATCACCACAACGATGATCAGAGCTGTGAGTTTACCTCTGCTGATGGCCCCGTGTGTGTGTTTGTTGGTGTGTGAGTTCATCTCTTCTGGGGGCCCCCTGTGAGTGTGTGTGTTTACCTATGCTGGGGGACCCGTTGCTCGGGGTGATCACCAGAGAGCCGTTGGTGCAGTCCATGCTTCCCTCGATGTCAAAGTCCCCAAAGAGGAGGCGTAATGTGCGGCCCTGCGGGACACGAAGCCTCCACAAACACGACCCATCCTGGGGATAGGTGCCTGGGTAGTTAGCTGAGGTCAGGGTGCCACTCTCTGGTCCAAGCTTTGTATGCCCGCAGCCATCGCCTGGAATATGAAGGAAAGACACAAACACTGAATACTGGTGTGTACTTTAGGGGAAGATACACTTATAACAAACACTGAATTTGGTTAACTGTAGGGGGAAGAGAGAGACGCTGATAACCAGCACTGAATACTGTTGGGTACCATGAAGGGAAGAGACGCTAATACCCAACACTGACACTATGTACTGTAGGGGGAAGAGACGTTTATAACCAGCACTGTATTAGTGTGTACCGTTTAGAACCAAAAGGCCACATACGGTTCTCAATTGTACCGTTTAGAACCAAAAGGCCATATATGATTCTGGATTAGGTTAGTAGGAAGTGCTCCTTTTATAAAATGACGTGTATGATGTGTGATTCGTAGCATAACATTAGTCAGTCTTTATATTGCTCCTTACCAAGTGTTGGTAAGGAGCAATATAAAGTGATTATAACCAGGAAATTCACAAATTGTGACCTTCATATTGATGCTATTCTGTTAAAGTTTAAATAGAAAAATTCTCAGTAGACTGAGAAATGATCACAACATTGTTGTGGGTGGTTTCCCATCTTGTTTGAATGAGAAGATGTATGGTATTATCAGTTTATGATGGTTTTGCTTCCATGTAGATGTACACAGAGAAGGCCAGTAGGTTTAAAGGTAGGATACTCTGAGCTTTCAATTGACAATGGCTTGTCACAATGTGGCAGGAAATGAAGATACATACTTGTGTCTTCCACAGGAACCGTATGTCCAGGGTTAAACGTGCTGGGTGGCATCATCAAGGCTGTGACACTGACCACGGGGCCGTCTTTTGGATAAACTGTAGGAGCCATTTTGCATGTTTATTTATATTTGTGCTTATGTCTGTAAATAGTTGGGTATGTGTTTGGAGACTACAACGTTTTTATTACTAGCAGGTTGTATGTACATGGATTATTTATAAAGTAACACTGGTCAGTGTTTTAAGGTAACAGGTGAACAGGAAGTGGAAGGAGCATTTTGGGCGGGAACATACGATTGTTACCATAAGCGTTTGAACAATCGAATAATAATCAAGTAAATCTGTCAAACAGCATATAATCTCACTCACTCTTCTCATCATGGTAATCTAGGTTTTCTTCTTCACCGTTGCAAGTGTCTATGTTGGTACATTTTAGTTGGATCAATAGTCACTACATAATTAAGAACCCTAACCGAGTATAATGACTTAAAGGAACCAGTGGAAAGGATGCATTGGAGTATTGGAATCGCCTTCATCACAAGCGCTATGTATCGCCAAAGCTAGGCTGCGAATCTGAAGGCAAGGTAAGAGAGGCACAGACATAGATCGTTGCTTCTTCACCACATGGCTGCTTGAGAGAAAAAACATGCTCAAGAAACAGATGATGAACACCTTCATACTGCTGCAGAGAAATACAATTACAGGCCACAACAGCCTTATTCAAAATCCCTATGTGCACGTCCTAAAGAAAGCAAGCTTGCACAAACCGCCGAACCCGGTCAACTCCACCAAGTCAAACACACTTTCTCCTCAATACAAGCCATGCATATCTCTCCTAGCACGGCGAGAAACACATTTTCCGTAACCTCAACAGAACCAGATGAGCCATAATGTTCAGACAATTCATACCTCACATGGAAACATTGGACAGAACGTCAACAATAGCATTCAACACCAAACTGAAATAACTGCTCCACTGGTTCAGCAACACCACTCAGCATCTCTTCCACCAAGAGCCATAACAGTATTCAATAGTGACCCCCTACAAAATGTATCTTTTATCAGAACTTTGGAGCAATGCAGAAAGAAAGAAAAGCCTTGTCTGAAGAATGTCTAATGATGAAGCTGAATTTAAATGGCACCAAATCCATCATATTTCTTAATACCATGGGCCAGGAAGAACAATGTGAAAACGCTTATCTTGACTGATTTGAAGGTCTCTAGTTACGACTAGGACTGTAATCTCCCTGATGTCTATACCCAAGAGAGCATGACTGTCAGCAAAGACAACATTGTGACTCGGGAAGACCTCAAACGACGGCCACATCCTGTAAAGAACAGGATGAGGTTGCAGTGTGTGGGGCCTTAGTGCCACCTGCACTAGGGGCATGAACTGTTGATAAATGTGGAGACCCATTGGAACTAAATTTTATTCTGAAGACTGGAAATTAAGAAATTATTAGGAGGACCAGAGTTTCTCCTGAACAAGGCAGAAGATCGGCCAAAGTCAAGTATAGACCAACGGTATGTCTCAGTGGACACAGACTTCCAAAGAGGTACTACTTACTGAAAGTTTAATTCGCTTGGTTTCATAAATTCAAGGATATATTATGAAACAGAAGAAGGAGAAAATATATTTAACTGTAGGGGGAAGAGAGAGACGCTGATAACCAACACTGAATACTGGTGGGTACCATGAAGGAAAGAGACGCTAATGCCAACACTTAATACTGTGTACTGTAGTGGGACAAGAGGTTTATTGCCAACAGTCAATACTGTGTATTGTAGGGGGTAGAGATGTTTATAACCAGCACTGAATATTGGTGTGTACCGTTTAGAACCAAAAGGCCATATATGATTCTGGATTAGGTTAGTAGGAAGTGCTTCGTTTTATAAAAAGGCATGTATGATGTATGATTCATAGCATAACATTAGTTGCTGCTTATCATAATTCCTCTTTATTTTTCAAGTGTTGGAAAGGAGCAATCAAAGTGATATCAAATTAAGAAATACAAAATTTGAGACCTTCATACATCTGCTATTCTGCACATTGTGGGTGGTTTCCAATCTTGGTAGTTTTAAAGGTAGGCTACTCTGAGCTTCAGATTGACAATGGCTTGAAGAGGCCCTACAGACATGGAAACACTAGTCTGACTCTGCATTGACATCTGTGTAAGACAGTCCTTCAGAAAGCTGTGTGAAAGATACATATTAAGTCAACATGGACAGATATCTACGGAATTTTGCCATGACATCATGTAGCCCTTTGAACCAATTGTTAATTCTGTTTTAGTTTATATTAGTTATGATTTATGTAATTATGTTACAATGGGTCCAGAAAGAGGATGACATAATATGGCTCCTGTATTATGGCTCAAGTGTTAATTTCCCTTCCTTACATATACCAAGTGAATGCAATACTCAATGAATTTGTTTGGCTAATTAGGCAAACATACTATATATATATATATATATATATATATATATATATATATATATATATATATATATATATATATATATATATATATATATATATATATATATATATATATAGTATATATATATATATATATATATATATATATATATATATATATATATACACAACACAACTTTTTATGTTAAAGCCAACTAGCTTTAAAATAGACAGGGCTTTATATCTTTAAACGACTATCTAAATATTATTTCATTTTTATTTAGCATAATAAGAATATCAAGAGGAGATGTTGCCCAGTGGTAAACGTCTTGAGTCTAAATAAAATAATGTTAACAAAATATATATTCTTACCCTCCAGTCCGTTTAATCCAAAGAAAGTAAAAGCGATCCATAAACTCCTAATGACACGCTTCTTGTGGTTTTGGGCGGGCATGATGTCCAAAGTCCGGACCGAGAGGTGCGGTGATTCTAGTTCTGCAAAGTAACTCAAAACCACTCAATATGAACTATTGGATGAGATCTCTGGATCTTTAACGCCCCTCCTTCTAAATATGATGGCACAAATTGCAGAAACAGAACACTAGTCTCTACAGCGACTTTAACTAATAACAACCAAATTGCGTTTTGTGTGGCATACGTTTGTTAATGTAATAAAAGGGTCAGCGTACTAGTCAGTATACTTTCGCATACTTTGGTATCACTCACATTCTTCCCAAAATAAATTGTACCTTGCGCGCCATCTTCTGGTAAAATATGGGAACAACAAAAGAAAAACACGCAACAAGGTCCAGAGAAAACACCCAAGAAATAATATTATTTGCTTGAGTGAAAATATATTTATAGTGGTCTGCATACAGTTGAATCATTTAAAAACATATACATTTTGAATGGTAGAAAGATTAGACTTTATAATTGTCCCCCATTTGCGGATCGTTTACCGCGCTTGTTAACTCTTCGGTCGTGTCGGCCTCTGTCGCACAGCCGCTCGAGCAGGCAATGCACTCACACACCACGGCAGTTCGACCGATTTACGCATCGCGTGCGAGCTAACGCTTCTCGTGACAGATGCTTCGCAGGCAAATGCCGCCTTCATTGCAGGAACTTTACGAGGCAGCACGGGCGCAATCTCTCCCAGTTCTCTACACGCGAAGGATGTGTTGTTCCTCGCTTTGAAACGGTGGGTCAGCACTCCAACATTGAGTTTTGTCGTGTACAATACTTGCGGGAGTTTGTGTAAAAATGTTTTGATCTCGTATTGTTTTCTGCAACCGCAGCGCTATGTTGGTGTGTGATTGTCGTTTGAAAGGGTGTGCGTGATGCCGTGCCAGCACACGTCAGAATGAGCGGCTGTAGGCACGCGACCGGATCTGTAGGATTTTGCTTAATAAGGACGTTTCTTGGCTTGAAAGGCTTGGTCCATTCAGCTTACTGATCTGTACCGTTGGTTGTCCAATAGATTTATTATCTATTCTGTTGTTTTCTATTCTGCATTTTTATTATAGGCCTATTATGTTTTTTTCCTGTTGTGTTCTATTCTGTTCTATTCATTATATGAAATTATTTTCTATTACTATGCAGCCCCTTAATATAATGAGCTGGTTGTTGGAAATGTCATTATTTTAGCCAGTCAAGTGACTCTAATAGTCTATAACCTTAAATGCATTAAAAAATGTCCAACAGTGCTTTATTTTCTTATTATGTAGCAGGCTAGAATTTGTTCTTGTGGGAAAACGTAACACACTTTGTAAAAACTCTTCAGCACCTTATAGGCTATAAATCTGTAGTCTGATACGAGTAATAGTTGTCACATGTAAGGTCATATTAATAGTAGTACTATGTAAACCAGTGTCCCGTTATCTCGCCGTCTACTACGGATCATATCCACTGCCCATCGAGTAGGATGGAGGTGGAGAAGGAGGACGAGGAGAAGAAGAGGGAGGACGAGGACATCCAGAAAACTCAAGTTAATCTGCAACTTCATCCAGGCCTCCACAGGTAATGACAACCTCATTGATTTCAGTCAGTTGAGCTGTCAGTTTGATAATCATAAATATTGAACACATGTTAATGCATTTCTTCTCACATTGATATCAACATTGTCTTTCTGCACTGCTGATTGTGATGCTTATGTCTCAAATTTGAAAAATGTTTTTTATGCCTGATGCAAACTCAGCTAAATAGGAATAAGCAACGGTATATCTCTATTTAAAAGTAGGCCTTTATATAAAATGTTGTGTTACATGAAGGATTCTGTCGCCATCTACAGGCTGAACGATGACATGAGCACCACAGTCTTGGCAATACAGGCGCACCATGGTAAGACATCATCCATACTCCTCTATGAACTATGGAACATATTGTTTACATCGGTTACCTTGCATGCAACATAACCGTCAATGCACATTGTATTATATCATGACTCTGGATCACCTCAGGATCCTATGACTCCACCCAAGGAGAGGAAATAGAATATGGCTACCCGATCACCTGTGGAGACAGCAGAGCAGTCCTGCTCTTCAAGAAGTTTGTGTGTCCTGGAATCAACGTTAGGTGTGTGAAGGTAGGTCCCGGCAAATGTGGATGTTACCCAAACAGATCCCTTGTCAGAAATGATCTCTTTTCTCAGTATCATATTTGAAACAATGGTTAACTGCATCTTGCCCCCTTTTTGTGTGAATGAAAGATATGATGTGACTATCTGTGTGGTCCTCCTTCCAGTTCCATGATCAGCTCATCAGCCCCAAGCAGTTTGCCCACCTGGCCGGGAAGGCCACCCTCAAGGACTGGAAGAGGGCCATCAGGGTAGGGGGTGTAATGTTGAGGTACCTGCTTTATTTACCTGTTGACTGATATTGAGGGTGTAATGTTGAGCTACCTGCTTTATTTACCTGTTGACTGATATTGAGGGTGTAATGTTGAGGTAAAGCCTGCTTTATTTAACTGTTGAATGATATTGAGGGTGTAATGTTGAGCTACCTGCTTTATTTACCTGTTAACTGATATTGAGGGTGTAATGTTGAGGTAAAGCCTGCTTTATTTACCTGTTGAATGATATTGAGGGTGTAATGTTGAGGGTTAGCCTGCTTTATTCGCAGGTTTACTTATATTAAGGGTATTATGTTGCAGTATTATCTGCCTTGTTTACATGTCTGCTTTTAAGGGTGTTATGTTGAGGTACAGCCTTCTTTATATACCTGATTATGTTTGTTATTTATTTTAGTTAGTATTTTAGTTATTTACACATCCAAAGTGACTGACAGTGAGTTCATATACAGGTCATAAAGGAGGAGGTAGGGGTTAGGGCTTGTGTTATGAATCTCTCTAACCAGGGTAAATATAATATCGCATCACATGATTATATCCCAGTGATTTAATTGGTTCTTGCCCAAGGGATTCATCTGGGTGGGAGCTTGCTAGTAAATTCCTGAGCTAGCGTGGGAGTGACATTATTGTGGTATAGGATCTAATAACACGCAGAACAATCTGCCAAGCGGCGCGTTTCTCCCTTCTTCATGTTGGCACTTGTTTGTTCTGTCCTGTGTTTAACCCTACTCTTCAGAGAGACAATGCCAGTGTTTCTCTCCAGGTGGATTGGTGAATGGTGGATTTAAAATACAAAATCACAAACTGTTCAGAATACTTTGAATTTACCTCATATTATTATCTTAACAACAGTGACAACATATACAAGTTGACCCACTGTATGACTCTATGTGCAACCGTCTTGTATCCTTACAGGAAAATGATGCATTCCGGCCAGATTGATTTCTACCAGCACGACACTGTGTGTACCAACACCTGCCGCAGCACTAAGTTTGATGTGGTGGTCGACGGTACTGGGCTCTCCCCAGGACGCCCCGGGCAGCGTCCCCCCTCCACCACGGCCCCCCAGGGTCTGAGAGCACAGCCGGGGCCCCTGCAAGGTTCCCTTACTTTTCAATTAAATTTCAGTTTCTATAAGACGCAAGAAATGGATTGATCTGACATTATTAAAAGATAGGAATCTTTGTTAATCTGCTGATAAATGTGACGGTGGCGAAAGCGGAGGCGAGCCAAACTTGAAAAGAAGAATTTGCCATAACTTGCATTCAGCCGTCTTTGATGTTGCACCGCTTCCCTCTGAGACTACTGAGCTGCCAGATTAACATCTCCGGATAAGACAGTCTATTCTTTGACCTTGGTGCTGTTCCCTAAGCTGAGCAGTTCCCAGGCTGCACCCAGCCTACTTTACAGATCTTGGGTTGGCCTAACCTGCACTATTCAGCAAGAATCGATGATGGGAGAAGTTTTGAGGGGGTGTTCACTAGTTGTTCATCACTCTTCTCATGACAGGAGACATTGTTCATGGTATATACCCGGCTGTGGAGCAGAAGTTCACCATGACTTCCGAGTTGAGTTCTGGTCTGCTTCTCCCTGCGAGTCCACCCAACAGACTGATCAACAGAAGGAAGAGGCTTCATGCACCTGGTCAGTTCTTATATAGAAGTGTATTCATTTGAACGCACACAAACATGCTCGCACACTGGACACACACACACACACAATCAGGATTTAATCAATGATTTAGCATTATTCTGCCACCGTTAGATGGTGTTTGGAGCTTCTGGAAGGCCGTGGCAAACAGTGGGCTGATGAGCAAGGTCCTGTCCAGCATCCAGACCCAGCTGGAGGCCGCTCTCACAGGCCTGGACCTCCGCATGAGAGAAGCTCAACTCCAGGCCAGAGGTGAGATCTCACGCTGTGATCCAGAGAATCCCTCTGCTATTAAAAAAAATATCAATCAATTGTCCTTAAGATGAACTCCTGTAGAATATTATGAATATTATAAAGTATAACATAAGTATTCATGTTTTCGTGCTCTATATTCATATCCATGTTATTCGTTTACGGAAGTTGAAACATGTTGTGAGATGGGTCTTGGAACATGTTTCTATTGTTGATGGAGATGAAGGTTTTGGCACATATACAATATGCACAGGAGATGGCAGCTAAGCAAGTTGCCATTTGTATTGGCTTTCATCAGAGGCCACGATGCTCCACTCCCTTTGTGAGATGCTTGGGCTGCTTGACTCGGTGGAGAACGCTCTGGACCAGAGACATGCAGAGACAGACCAACAGAATCTGGACCGGAGACGAGGAGAGACAGACCACCAGAGTCTGGAGCAGAGAGGAAGCCACCCAGAAGACAGCCTGACTCACAACCCGCTCTGTGGTAAGGTGATTTTGGTTAGAGGTGTTGTATGGATTAAACAAGGTTATGATTCACATATCCCATCACATCATTTCACATCACGTCAGTTGATCACTCAATCGATCATTCAAGCATCCAACTTATTATATAATGTCAAAAGACAAAAGTGTCCCGTTATTGACCAATTAGGATCAAGTATTTCACAATGCTGTGGCATAACATATGATATCCTCCTGACGCTGTATGTTCTGTTGTTAAGTCTCCGGCCCGAAGACAGGGGACCAGGAGAGGTGTTTTGAGGAGGCTGTCTCCAACCTAGACGTGTCTTCAAAGCGGATGCTGGGACAGCACCATCCCCCCAGCCGGGCTCAGACCCCCCACCGCGCTTCGCCCGGGGTCCCCACCAAGCGCATCATCGGGTCTCTCCTGGACCCAGGAGCCCCGCCGCAAGACCTGGACCGGCTGACCCCCAAGCCCCTCTCCCACATCGCCCTCTCCCTCCCCAGGGTGCGGCGCCACACCGCGGGGGTCATACACAGGGTGGGGAGGGGGGGCGGAGACGGACAGATGGCCGCACTGGGGGGAGGGTACGAGGGCACGGAGAGGGGTAGGGTTCTGAGCAGTCCACCGAGGGAAGGGAATGGAGAGAAACATGGCACAGCAGGGGGCCACAGAGATGCCGCCGTGAAACCTACGTCGGGGAAGGACGGCCACGTCTTCCGGAGGAGGGAGCCAGAGTCCTGGGAGAGGGGTCATGGAGACGGAGACGGAGCTGCAGCGAGGAAACGGGCGTCAAAGAAACAGAAAAGGCAGCGATGACCGTCGACGTGAAGGGGTGTGTGTAGCGGTGTGTGTGGGGGCCGGGAGCGCATGTTCGGATAACATAGGCACTAGGACACCTTGTAGGGCTGCTCTTTCCCTCAAACAGACTGGCAGAAGAGATGGTTTCTCTCTTGTTGTGGTATTCTTTTTTAAATTATAACAGATTTTATAGAGTAAAAACTACATTAAGTTAAACTCCGGAAAATGTAGCAAAAGATCCCTTTTATGTCCTTTGTTATAATTTATTCAACAACACAAGAAGTCCAGATTAAGGTTTTTGCTTCATTATTGCAAATTGTGGATAGCAATACATTATGGTATTTTTTATCTTTATTTTAAATGAAGGTCTTTATAGGGGTTTATTAATATACTGTTGTTTATATAAACTAAAAGAAATTAACCTAAGTAATAACCTTACCTCCATATGCAGCTATATTTGTAAATTATGTGAGATTATGCTGATGTCTTTCCCCAATTGTAGTATTCACCCTTTATTTCTTATTTTACTATCTCTATTTGATTCAAATGGAAGCCTATATAAAGTAGAGGAAACATTTAAATCTTAATTTAAGTTTTTGATTTAATTTGACTAAGGGAATAATATAATGTGTAATTTGTTTGTAAGCTTGACCTAATGTACCTATGCACCCAGCACTTACTGCCAACTTCTACAGTTAAGGGTTACAATCAGCAGACGTGTTCAGTACTCTACGAGGACCAGCGAAGGTGCTCTTGTCTGAATCAGGGAAACTTTTACACTACTTGACTTTAGGCACCAGACGGTTATTTACCTTGTCTTTGCTATTAAACCTTGAATATAAAATATGTTCTGTATAGTTGCTATACCAGATTAAATTGCAACAATAAATGACCAATTGCTCCTCTGCAATCAAGAAATACGTTACTGGATGAAACATGAAATACACTTTGAAATGGTGACTTTTGGTGAACTTTTTTAAATATATATGCTAGAACAAAATCATAATTTGTTTAAACGTTGGTCTTACCATAAGCGTACATACTAGCCATGCTTTGGTCCTATCTGATTGCTTTGCTTATCACGGCCTTGAGTTGTCTTGAACGATACTGAGCCCATCCATGATAACTTTCCTTTCCTTTGGATCAATATATTATTTAATGCACAAGCATCATCTCTTGCATATAACGTTATCTCATTTAATTGGCATGGATAAAATTACACTTCATCTTAAAATCTATTGGAACAGTATATGCCCTGAACAGGGCAGACAATTTGGATCGCCCTGGATCATGGAGGTGTGATTGCACTTGTAGGTTTGAGAAAGACGTCTTCCTTATTTGTTAAATTAAGTAATTTGCAAGGCAGTAGGCCTGCATCGTTCATCATCTATGATGACATTCAGGCGGAAATACACAAGTGTATAGCTCCGTCTCACTGCAGGACAATGTGTTTATTCGCTCACACCACTTAACTGAATCTCTACAATCTCCTGCTCACGAGGGGAACACGGCGTGCGTATGCCCTCATGATCCAATTGAGCCATCGTTATTTCTGTCAACGACACCGGTTCCAACAATATGTTGGATCATTCCCTTTGGTCATAAAGCAGCGCGCAGCAGATGAAGGTGTCTCATTTCAATGCTCTGTTCAATCACGTGGTTGTGTGGTGGGAATGCTCAGGTAATTTATGACCAAATAAAACAGCTAGGTTGTTCAATTGGAAAATAATCAAAGTGCTTCAACATTAGCTGCAAACCTGGTATAAAGATAATGACGATGATACAATGATTGTACTAATTTGTAATTTTTTATATTTTTGGTTTGAACATCTATATATTTCGGTTTGGGTTTCTCCAGAACTTCCTGAGAAATGTGGCCAAATGTTCATAAATCTATATATTTTTTATATGTTATTACATATTATTACAACGCATATATGTAAATATATATTCATATTTTTATTATGTATATTTTTATTATATATGTATTAAATTATATATATATATATATATATATATATATATATATATATATATATATATATATATATATATATATATATATAATATCATATATCATATATCATATTATCATATCATATCATATTATAATATATTATGCTCACATTTTAAAAGACCATTCATTCAAAACATAAATTATTGCACACAAATAGTACACAGGATCAGCATTATTCGATTTTTGACAGTCTTGGAATTTCCAACGCTCCCTCGCCTCCATGTCGCTGAAACGAGTGGGGTTAGAGTTTCTTCATACTGGACAGCATCACTTGGGGGCGCCAATATCCCACCATTTCATCTGAGGAGCGTAGAGAGAGAAAAAGTGTTTACACTGACGTCAGTTAGCAGGACTAGCACTGCCCCGTTCGGTTCAGTGTCTCTCAACTCCGCACACCAAGAAGTCTGTAATAGATGATAGATGTGCTTCATATTACATTTTCCACGTGCCGGACCTTAAGGAGTCACTGAAATGAATTCTTGTGCACGTTGGAAATGGACTAAAACTGCAAAATGAACACTTGCGCGTTTTTGCTGATTTTGACTGTTCAGATCTACGCTGATGGCATCGAGGGGCCAACAGGTAAGACTTATTTTGCTTGATCTCAAACTCGGGGAAGTTTTTTAGCTGGATCACTGATCAATGATCTTCGAGGAAGCACTTCTCACTGGGTTAACAACTTTGTGGCGCTAAGAGTCTACAAGGTCTTGGTGCCAAGGTCCTGTCTGAAATAATGACACAATGAATAGGTACAACGGTCTGTCTGGCATATCCTGGCAACTGTATCTCTAACTTAGTCAAAGCGTCTCTAACTTTATATTATCAAACAGTGAGGTAGCACTGGTGCTCACTTTGGGGAGGTTACGGCTGGTACCTTGGGCAGAAGCGCGCTCCCCTTCCTCCCAGCGGAATGCACTGCATTGTATTGTGTTCGTTCAGGCTCACCTTTAAATAGACAGGCGTGGTGGGATATAAAACACGTTTTCACTGAATTGCACACTTTATAAAAGTGCGCAATACATTTGCAATTCTGTCATTCTTGCATTGCAACATTTTTGCAACTAAATTGTGCTATTTGGGGAGACAGAGTTGAATGTACCTCTATTATGCGCGTCTGTGTGTAACAATATTTCCCGTACTGCTACATGGTGATTCATAGATGTGATTAATAGCAGCTGGTCTACGATGTTTATTTTGGTCCAAGGTTATTCCAAATTTTTATTTTATTTGCAGTACTGACTTTATTTCATATTTTAATTCAATTATATTCTTACAATTTAATGATATCCAGGAAAATATTTCTTAATTTAGACAGCACAATTACTGATTTGAGTCTATTTTACCAATGAAAATGTAAAAGGTGTTTCAGCTTCTTTGATATTTTATTCTGATTAAATTAGAACATTTCGATGCAGCCATTTTCTATTGATCTCACGTCTCCCACACGCACGCACGTAAGCACGAACTTATACCCCCCCCCCCCCCCCCACACACACACACACACACACGCACGCACGCACGCACACGCACACACCAATTTTTGTGAAAAGTGAAAGGGTTTTGGCTACACCATGCCAGGTACAAAATGTTGCCTTGATATTATAAAAACAGGTCTTTAACTTAGACATTTAATATTTGTAAAAAAATCTCCAAAGCAGTTGTTATTCTAAGCAGGATCTGAGTTATATGTCTTGTTGCTCATTGATGTAGTGCTCTGTGCTGTGACCAGCGTCCTTCATCTGGGGATGTGATTTCAAAGATCATGGCAGCAGATTTACCAGGTGAATGTGTCTTCTTAGAAAGACAAGTCGAGCAGATCATTAAAAGGAATGGGCAGAGACACAAGACGGATCTCATCACTGAGTTCATTAAACGTGCTCAATGGAACAGCGGTTCTTCAGTAAGGATCGGTGAGATAATGTCAACCAAATGAACATGCTGTTGGTTATTTAGTTGGGTTGCCGGGGCGTTGCGAGCCCCACCATCTGGGCTATTACCCTCCCATTAGCCAATCCAAGCTCTGGATGGCATTTTTGGCGAATTAAGGCTCATCCCCCAAACGCACACATAACTTCCGTGTGAACACTATCACACAGAAGGTATCTCACTGTTAGCCTCGGCGAGAACATCAACAGACAGAAGTTATCTTAACCTCGATGAGAACAGCAACAGACAGAAGGTATCTTAACCTCGGTGAGAACAGCAACAGACAGAAGTTATCTTAACCTCGGCGAGAACATCAACAGACAGAAAGTATATTAACCTCGGTGAGAACAGCAACAGACAGAAGGTATTTGAACCTCGGTGAGAACAGCGGCACACAGAAATTCACTCAATCCAGCCTTTTGCACAACTCAGGGCCATTGTGCCAGTCAAATTGAAATAAATTATTTCCATATCGAGCAGTCTTTTCTACAGTCTCGTCTGTGAGGATAATGAAAAGGTTTTGTCTGTCCTACTTTGAACTGAAGCTGGGTCATGGAAACCAATCGTACCTCCTTCTCTGTTCAACAACCTGTGTCAGATAGGAAGGATCCTGGCCACCCTTTCCTTATTTCAATGATGCAGATCCTAGTCTGACGCTTGTACATCTCTTTGCTTCCTGATGGAATGGCTTCTTGGATTCTTGGCTGGCCATCTGTGCGCTCACTGTTACAGTAGAGTACCATGGACTGGAGCAACGTCATCCGGACTGATTGTGCTGTGTCACAAATCAAACGTTCTAGCGCCAGACGATGCTAAGGCCTGATGCTCCGTCCATGACTGACCTTTAGGGAAGGCGAATGAAGAGAGAATGGAAGGGAAGGGAGGTGGTAAGCAAGGACGTTTTTAAAGAAGAATGGCTGGAGAATTATTTATAAAATTTGTGCTGTTTGTTCAGCATAATATCAATGGCATGATTAAAAATATGTACATTTGCACGTGTTATTGTTCTGTAGCACAGTTCATCACTGAAATAGTTGAAGTTAATTAACAGTGA
Organism: Gadus morhua; assembly: GCF_902167405.1. NCBI lineage: Eukaryota > Metazoa > Chordata > Actinopteri > Gadiformes > Gadidae > Gadus > Gadus morhua. Next base: position 12,937,233 of record NC_044058.1, read on the forward strand.
GCTGGATGCAGATTTCAAGCACAACTACTTAGTAATGAAGCACACTGTTGAAGTTGTTTTTGGATGGTAATGTGCTACAGATATGGTGGTTAAGCCAGGCCACAAGGCCAGTACTGTGGGTAGAGAGTGGGAGGCGGGCTGGATTGGTCCTTAATGTTCTCCTGAAGAAATGGCTGGTTTCCATCTTAGTGGGAGTCTGGGCAATATGACAGAAATCTGTCCCAAAAAAAAGACACAGCAGGAAGTGTCCGAAAAATTGAGAGAATGGCGATAGGAGTAGAGAGGGTGTGGAAGAAGGGGAGATTGATAGGTTACATAGATCATCACCCGCTGTTGGTTTCTCTTTTTTTTTTTTGTCTAGCAGAGACTACAGCTGGATTTTCTGTGGCCCATGGGTGGTGTCCATTTTGCCTTGAGCAGTTCCGTGTGATTAGGCGTTTGAGGAGAGGAGTGGTCACTCTGCAGCCTGTCTGCTGACCCCCTACGCTCTGATCTTTCGCTGCGCCGGGAGTTGTGGAGGAACGCCAGTTCCCGACTGGCACACTCCTTTTGCCGACCTGGAATATGAAACTATCCATCTGTATGTTCAGAGAATTGTACCAGATGCCAGGGCCCTGGTTTGTGTGCCCTCTCCCTGTGAGCTCAGGCGTAGCCAATTGGCAAGCATGTCTCAAAACTATAGTTTCAATTGTTAAAGCTTATGAGATTTGTCCTTTTCATTTATATGTTTAGTTATGTCCGCAGACATTTGTGTTTATTATAGAAGCAGTTGGTTATGTTTTATTCAGCCATAGTGCCTGTGTATGCTTCTCCTTCGCCACTCTTTCCTCCCCTTCCTCTTCCTCCTGGTTGTAATTGGCTGTGCGAGGTAGCGGTTGAGCATGTCTGAGTCCTCTTGACTCGTCTGCTTGCTCTGCAGAAAGGTCAAGCGTTGGGTGGTGAGCATGTTTGTGTGGCCGAGGCAAAGTGCCTCTGGAGGTCTCCTGAGTCGAGGGCATGCCTTCCACAGGATCACGCCCGTGTCTCCAACGGAGGGGGGGGGGGCAGCCTCCCCCTCCCTGCCTTAGCCTCTCCATTGCTCTCTTAGCCTCACTCACCCTTAGCCTCATTCACCCATAGCCTGACTCACCCTTAGCCTCTCCCTAGCTCTCTTAGCCTCTCCCTCTCTTAGCCTTATTCTCCCTTAGCCTCTCCCTTGCAAAGCTCTCCCGCCCTTAGCCTTTCACTCTCTCTCTAAGCTTTCCCTTGCTCTCTAAGCCTTATTCTCTCTTAGCCTCTCTCTCTCTCTCTCTTAGCTTCTCCCTCTCTCTCTTAGCCTCTCTCTTGCTCTCTTAGCCTCACTCCTATGTAGCCTCTCCCTCCCTAAGCCTCTCCCTTTCAAATTTAGCCTCTCCCTCTCTCTCTTAGCCTCTCCTTCTCTCTCTCTGCCTCTCCAGCTCTCTTAGAATCTCCCTCTCCTCTCTTAGCCTCACCCTCTCTCTCAGCCTCTCTCTATTAGCCTCTCCCTCTCCTTCTCAGCCTCTCTCTTGCTCTCTTAGCCTCACTCCAATTTAGCCTCTCCCTCCCTAAGCCTCTCCCTTTCACATTTAGCCTCTCCCCCTCTCTCTTAGCCTCTCCTTCTCTCTCTTAGCCTGCTCTGCCGTAGCAGGGGGCCGAGGCTATTTCAGGAAGCTAACACAAAGCTCTTGAAAGGGGCCACTCTAAGAGACACTGAGGCAGTATAATTACACCTGACACTTATTATCCAGAGCATTATTAAGGTCAGGAATCACGACCGGTCCATAGGGCCCACGAGTGGAGAGCCACAAAACTAATTTTGGTCCTTTAGAAGAGAGCTAAGTGAGCACGCAACATTAGCCACTGAGACGTAGACGTTATTGTGGCGTCACTTGACCTATGCACATTTTCCTTTTGTGGGTCAAGATTGGTGGCTGAGCATTGAGGTGAACGGAGCTAATCAGCATGCTGTGTGTAGTATCCATTGAGACTCAAGGCCTGTGTAAGAAGTATGTCCTTGTGCTTCCATTTCATAGGGAGACGGAGATCCTGTAATTCTGCTCTATTGTCCTTGACCATGTTAGTTTTTAAATGTAAATTCCTCCCTTATTATAATTCATTAGCATCACATTTTTGTACAGAGTTCTTTTCATTTCACGGTACTATTTCTCATGCTGAGCCATATGCCGTCAATGGTCACAGCAGATTGTACAAAGATATTAAAAAGTGTGTGTGTGTGTGTGTTTTAGGGTGTGCGTGTGTCTGTGCCTGTGTCTGTGTGTGTCAGTAAACACTGTGAAGTCAGCAACAGAAGTCAGGGAAGATCTGCCCGGCAGGCGGGTCATCTGCTGTCCGATCAGACGGCCCAGAATCTGTTCAGGTGCTTGTGTTGTGGCCCCGGGGCCCCTGAGTCCCTCGCTGGCCAGGCAGAGTTCCCCTTTGTACCGAGAACGACGTGTAGCCAGTGGCCGGCGTGGCCGTTAGCCTGTCCTTCCTCCTGCTGGCGTCTCGGAGCCATGCTCTCATCCCACCCAGGTGATCATAATGTAATATCATTCTTTCAAGCTCAGGCAAGTCGCTTTAGTTAGATTCATCAAAGTGGCGCCTGGTGTGACCCCAGGCTTTTGAAGTAGTGCTGGGAATCCAGCGTCCAGGCATCGCTTTAAAGAGGACTGGCTGCTGGGTTTTACTCAGGTGGGATGCTTCCAATATTGTTCCGAGCAAGGCACAGATGCCTCCGAAATCCCCTCCAACATCAAAGAACCAGTTAGACAGGCTTATTACCATACACTGTTTTATACATTACAAAAGCGGCCGTCTGCGTAATTGTGCGATGAACGTTTTTGAAAGCAAGTACTCCAAACACTGTACTATTATTAAATGGATAATGTAAAACCGGGAAGGTACCGGTTAACAGAGAAAACACATTTCTTGCAACTCCAGAATAGTGTGTTTGCCTGTTTCAGCTCTGCCTGAGTGTGGAGCGCGAGAGGGAACATGAGGAGAGGCCGCGGCTGGGAGTTGCCGCCGAGCTAGCATTTCTTTATGTGCCTCCCTGAGGTAGCGAGCTTCAATATGCAGAAAGTGGGTCTGCAAGACTGATGCTGTAACGGCTGCTCCCGGTCCCCACCCGGAGGAGAGCGGCTCTGCTCTGAGCTTTATTTTTAGCCATCGGCGTCGTTCACTTCGTTACAGTCGTGTTTCCGCAGGAGCACGGGCACGTCCGCAGTCCCTCTGTTCCTCGGGTGTACGGCGGCGTTCCGGACCGGCGTTCCGGACTGCCGGCCGGCCTGGGCCCGCTGGAGCCACGTCGAGTTCTGACCTGTCGCGCAAGATATCTGTTGCATGGAATTTGAACCCCCTCGCGTTCCACGGGAAGTCAAAACAGCCCGCTCAGATCTATTCTTCTCCCGCCGGCTCCGTAATGGAGGCAGGTGTGTGTTGGTTTTGTGCAGTGATGCCTGCCACCTCAAACAAAGCTTTACTTCCTGTCTTACCGATGCGGCCCTTTAGGCAAAGACATCTCCTCTCTTAGGTCCTCGACGGGTACTCCTATCAGCTCCAAACTTATCTCCCAGCGCCGCACACTCCTTCCCTCCTAAATGAACACAATGACATGGCACGGAGCTGTGAGGGACCTTCGATACACCGTAACTATGTGTTGCCAAACTGTGTAATTTCAGTGGTGATTGACCACTTGCATTGCTCTTACCTGGAAACACTCTCCGCCCTGTACCCTTCAATTGACTTCCACACGAAACGAGAGCCTCCTGTCTTTGTCTTGCAAGGCATGTGACACTTTGTGTACCTGTGACCGCTTGGAAACAAGGAAAGGCAGGTTCTGACAGCGGGAGCCGTTATAGACTGTGATTATAGACTGTCGCTGTACGATGTGTCTGCTACTAAGTCACTGTCGCCAGATTGTACCTATATAAACCTGGAGATAGGGAGAGACTAAAGTTTAGATATTATAGTCAGCCATTGTTAATATGTCAATTATTAACAATATGCCATCGTGAATACAGTAGGTAAAAGTAAAAGTACATTTTAAATTCTGGTCTATTAGTCAATAGTAACATCTATAGTAGTCAGTCCCAGCAATCTACAGTCTACATAATCTCAGCCCGCTTGAAGCACCTGTTTAGTGATACTAGTAAAGTGGGTTCAGGAACTCTGCACCTGCTGGCTCTGTTCTGATTCAGCTGCTGAAGGGAAACGATCGAACAAAAAGGGAGATCTATTGATTCCTCAGCCAGCCCGACGTGGCAGTTAACCCCCCCTTCCCCCCCGGCCATCTCAGCATCGACGACGGTGACAGACCCATGGATCCACCAGAGTAGTCTGTCAAAAACACTAGTTTTGATTTGTGGTCTGATGTGTGCCATGTCGTCCTTAGATTAATGCATGACGGACATGTGGGAGGCCGTGCCCCACTTTCCTCCATCTCCCTCGTGAGGCACAATGGCCGATTGCACCGATGCAGTCAATGTGGAACGTCTGCGGTTCAGACACGGCCGATTGCACTGAGCCCCGCTCATGTTATTTCATTATTTTTTCCTTCTCCTTGACAAGGGGGGCAGTGTTGCCTTGGGACTAATGGATGAATGAACGCGCTGCCAGTGTATTAACACACTGGGAGACAGCGAGACTGGGGCTGCTAATCAGGAGCGATGGCGCCAGTGAACTGCTTTTACCTTCGGTCAGCAGCAACCGCTCTGTTAATTGGTATGATGTAAAGTCTGCTGTTTGCTCTTCTGCGGCTCTGCCACTAAAGTATGAGTACATGGCCGCTGTCTCAGGGCTCATCCTCATTCCATAAGTCAGGGTGCAGATGTGGAATGGCTTTGGCAGAGCGGTGAATTACTGCCACCCGACGGAGCGACCGCGGCCCTCGGGGGTCCATCGATCCGTTCATCTGCCATCGTGTCCCAGGGAGACGACCAATCTCCCCACACCGTCTCCCTGAAAGAAAAAGAATCCTGCTTTTTTTTTTTTTTCTTCCATTCCAGTCTGCACGGTTCATCCCACAGGCTTGAGGGGAGGGGGGCGGGTGGGTGGGTGTATGGGTGGGGGGCTGGGGGGGATAGAAAGAGAGACAGAGAGACAGAGAGAGAGGGGAGCAGGTGATCCCTCCAGGAGACATCATGGGATTAAAGGGGGAGGGGAGAGGGGGGGGAGGGCTGCGTGGTCCCAAGCTGTGTGAGAAACGCAGCGTCGGCCTTTGATGTCAGCCTCCATGGTAGACTGAAGTCAGCATCGTTGGTTGCTCTAGAAATTATTAAAGAAGACAGAAAATAGGAAGAAATGCCCGGACGCCCAGAGCCGCAGTAGCAATGAAAATGCAAGAAAAATGCAAATTGTGGATTATGGGTATTGCCGCTATGGCTGGGCACGTGTGTTTGTGTGTGCACATGGAAAGAGGCGTATGGCTGATTGTCCCACCTGATTATATGTAAATATTTGAAGAGCTCCACGGGCACGTTTGAACGTACAAGTCATGTGTGGTGGGTTTGTTTGTGTAATTTTGTAACAGTGTTAACATTTTAATAGAGATAAATTAGCATAACATCCATATTCATCCCATGAAAAACGCAACCCTGCTAATATGAAAGCAACTCTGCTCTGGCCGTTGAAACCAACAGATAAGAAAGAGTGTGTGTGTGTGTGTGTGTGTGTGTGTGTGTGTGTGTGTGTGTGTGTGTGTGTGTGTGTGTGTGTGTGTGTGTGTGTGTGTGTGTGTGTGTGTGTGTGTGTGTGTGAGTACCAAATGACCAAGTGTGTGTCGGAGTGTGTATGAGTGAGAAACAAAGTACCCAGTGTGTGTGTGTGTGTCTGTGTGTGTGAGTGAGTACCAAATGACCAAGTGTGTGTGTGGCAGTGTGTGCGAGACCTCAGCGCAGGTCTGTGACTTGGCCCTTCGTCTGCGGTCTGCTGGGTAATTAAGGAACAGCTTAGTGCTGGATTACGCCTGATCACCACCGGGGACGGGGTGAGGAGGCATCCGGCTAATGCTGGTTCATATGGCTAATACTGCTGGTTCATATGGCTAATACTGCTGGTTCATATGGCTAATACTGCTGGTTCATATGGCTAATACTGCTGGTTCATATGGCTAATACTGCTGGTTCATATGGCTAATACTGCTGGTTCATATGGCTAATACTGCTGGTTCATATGGCTAATACTGCTGGTTCATATGGCTAATACTGCTGGTTATGATGGCTCATACTGCAGCTTATTATGGCTAATACTGCTGCTTATTATGGCTAATAGGTGCTGGTTATTATGGGTAATACTGCTGTTTATTATTGTTAATACTACTGGTTATTATGGCTTATTGCACGGTTCTTCTTGATGCTGTAGAATGCTTCGGTCACATGCATGGGCCATCCCGACATGGGCGAAGCAAGACACCTCCGCTTTGCGCTGTCTGGGCTTTTTTTCCCTATAATTACCGGCGTTCTATACATTATCCCTTACTTCTACTACTGGTTATTATGGCTAATACTGCTTGTTATTACTGCACATAATACTGTATATTGTGGCTTATACTACTGGTTTATATTGCTAATAATACTTATGGTTATTATGGCTAATACTACTGGTTGTTATGGATATATCACTGCTGGTTATTATGGCTCTACTATTTCTGGTTATTATAGATTATACTGCTGGTAATACGGCTAATACTACTGGTTATTATGGCTAATACCGCTGGTTATTATGGCTAATGCCGCTGGTTATCATGGTCTATACTACATGGTATCTTGGCGGATACTATTGGTTAGCAGCAATATCATGAATATCAACATCAATGTGACGACCTTATTGTCGATACCATTGTATGCCTTTGTTTTGTTTGGCGGCACCGCTACGCTACTCTACGTTGTGCTATGTACATTTTTAGCTTAAGCTGTTATTCTCACATATTCTCACAGATTTTCATAATTTTCCTCCAACTCATTAGATCACAGTTCCCTGTGTTCACCCCGGAGGTATTTCATCGAGTGGTGGGCTCGGCGTGATGTACACCACCAGTGCGCTGGCTCTGGTGTTTGTGTGAAGACATACATGGAGTCTCCCTCTCTCCCACATACACAGAGAGCATGTTGGCTCTCTCTCTCTCTCTCTCTCTCTCTCTCTCTCTCTCTCTCTCTCTCTCTCTCTCTCTCTCTCTCTCTCTCTCTCTCTCTCTCTCTCTCTCTCTCACAAAAACACACAAAAACACACACAGATACACACACACTTAGTATTTCAGAGATATTTTAGCAGAATGTAATTAATGTTCTCATTAACGGAGTGAAGGAGCTGTAAGGCAGAACTAAATGTCTGAGACCCCAGGGGTGTCTGTTGGAGGAGGCCCTTTACTGCTACACAAATTGGCTGTTTCCTGAAATGGATCGGTGTTGAGACACAAAAGGTTGCAGGACAGTGCTTTCCCCCAGCTAGAGCAGGCTGTTATCGGCCGTTCGCAGCCGAGGGAACCCGTTCGCTGGAGCTGCTCGCTCACCTCCTTCAGGGGAGACATTTGTTTCTTCTTCTTCTTCTTCTTCTTCTTCTTCTTCTTCTTCTTCTTCTTCTTCTTCTTCTTCTTCTTCTTCTTCTTCTTCTTCTTCTTCTTCTTCTTTTCCTTCTTTTTAGGATATGAAACCAGCATTAAAGAGACGACCAGCAGTGATGAAGTGTTTTTTATCCACACTCAGAAAGGTTAGACGACTTCACTGCTTATAAAACAGGATTTGCTATTGCCAGTCCAATCTCAATCGTAGGTTGCACGTTGGTCTGGGGAAGCTACTGTAATTTTCTTCAGCACAAGAGGCCTGATCAATGGGCCAAGTTCAAATTACTCTGTACGCAATGGCTGCTTGCCGTCGCTTCCCTTGTCGTCATCGTGTTAAACCAGCCAATAGCCTGGGGTTGGGGTTTGCAGGATTGGCTCCTGCAAAAATGTATCGAAACTAGAACGAAATGTATTGCTCTTCTCCAGACCCTTCTGCAGGGCGAACTCAAATCGCCACCAGAATGGGCCAGGAAGGCAAATATTGTTGACATCTAATTGTCCAAGGAACCGCTCCACCTTCCCCAACAGTCTGCAGTTTTATCCTTTTTTGACAGGAAGTGGGCAGGGGCATTTTTAAAGATAATCCCGTCAGGGGTTTGAACAACTAGGAGACCCAGCATTGTCACCACGTCATCTGCCAGAACACAAGACAGGAGTGCTTTTCCTAATTCTTGATTCTTCTTTCAGAGTTAGGGCCTGACACTTTAAGCCCATCTCTGTCGGTTAAGGCAAGCAGAGCACCTGGGAGTGGGATTTCATTGGAAGTGGTTGTGGTGCCGCTAGTGGCTCAGAGACGTACTCTGCGTCAGAAGAATTAGCTGCTTCTTACCTCCCAGATGAGGCCCTCTCTGCTTTGCTTTCTGTCTGCTAGTTTGGGTCCCACCCCCCTTCTGGGATGTGGGGGAGAGAGAGGGTGATAGAGGAGGGAGGGGTAGATCCATTTAGTAGTGAGAGCATGGAACTGTGGTTTTATCACTTAGTTCCCCTGACGCCAGCTGCCTTTGCTGACAGATTTAAGATTGGAATGTCTGTCTGTCTGTATGTCTGCCCGCCTGTTTGTCTGTCTCTCTCCCTAAATTGGAAAAATAACATTTTATTTTCAGCCCATTCAGATACATTTCCTTTACACCGTGGGCGCCACTACTTCTATCTTCTATATGTTTGGGGTGAAATTAGAACGAAGCCTGAAAAGAGGTGGATATAGGCCAGTGTGAGTAGAGGACGTGTGATGGGTCCTGTGATCATGAACTCTTCACAGTTAAATGCTTTTGGAAATGCTTTCTAGAAAAATCTCTCCTCTCGAAATTTGCCACTGAGGGGAGGTGTGTCTCACCAAGCCTGGAAACACCCTGGATCTCATTTCAAACTATGAATATCCTACAACCCTCGTTCTTGGGCTGGGGAGATAAAGAGATATGGAAAGAGGTGCCATTGTTATAGAAACATCTCTCTCTCTCGCTCTCTCCCTCTCTCTGACCTTGTCCTGCTAAGCCGTAGGACAGCTCGGGGAGTGTCTTCATGGCCCATTGTGTGTGTGTGTGTGTGTGTGTGTGTGTGTGTGTGTGTGTGTGTGTGTGTGTGTGTGTGTGTGTGTGTGTGTGTGTGTGTGTGTGTGTGTGTGTGTGTGTGGGGAGGTAAGCTCTAGTATATTATCCTACCAGATATTTGTTTGTCTGAGTGTGTGTCTGCCTTTATTGGGATAGAGGTAAGTTGTGTGTTTGTGTTGAGGTTTCTAGCAAGAAGATGTGTTACGTTTGTGTGTGTGAGAGAGCCCGCGGGGTATATGGTCAGGCAGGTAACTCTATCAATCAGCTCCTGCTGAACATTAACTCAATTACACTAACGTGTTTTCATGGCAACTGCAGCGCAAAGGGCTCATAGCACAGCTGGAAATAAATATGTTTTTGTGTGTGTGTGTGTGTGTGTGTGTGTGTGTGTGTGTGTGTGTGTGTGTGTGTGTGTGTGTGTGTGTGTGTGTGTGTGTGTGTGTGTGTGTGTGTGTGTGTGTTTGTGCCTGTGCCTTTGTGTTTGAGGAATGGTTAATTGACACACCTGGGATCTCTGGTCTTTAATCTGGAAGGGGAAGCCCAGATAACGAGTAGGCTGGGGTGGAGTTGCTATAACACTATAACAGTTTCATAAGTTTCACACACATCCGATACACATACACACACAAAGGATGTATGGGAAGTGTGTGTTGTCCAAGCAAGAGAGACCAGTTTCAAAATAAAGTAATATTTGTTCAAATGAAAACATATAAAATACACACGTATCAAAATATTTCAATGTTATTGAGAGTGTATTCTCACAAATTAGGCATTCAAATATAATATTATGATTATATTCTCAATGAACTGGGCTTTTGACTTTATGGCCAAATTTTTGTTTCAACCCATTCTGTTGCTGCGTTAATGGTGGGCTCAGACAGCAGTTATTTTAAACTGGCCTAAAGTCTATGTAAAGGTTTCAAATCAACACCGCGACTGACCACTGTAGAAATACACTTGTTAAAATCCCCTTCTGAACGCATCACCAACCATTGGATGAGTATTCTCCGGTTGAATATCCCCGTAACGCAACGGGATACAAGCCGTCAAAACTGTGCCGTCTGCCCCCAGGAGTTGTGCTGTTAGGCTTTAATATAGTAGGACTGCTGGATCCCACACAAACGAGAGTGGTGCTCTCAGGGCTTGATGTTCCACCAGAGCTTCGTACTGCAAGCCCTTGCTCTCCCAGATGAGCCAGCTAGCGTTAGCCTCCGCTAACCTCTGAAATTGATCTCCAGGACCCTTGTAGATTTATATACTTGTATATTTATATATTTATACCGTACTCCTGCTTTCTGTTCTCCCTCAGGATAGATATATATCTAATATATACTTAATCTTTTCCCTCAGGAGAAATATATTGCCTGTATATCTACTCTCCCCACTGGCCCAGTGGGGAGGCAGTGGGTGAGATAAGGTTCTATCAGCCGAATAAAGCGGAGAACAATGTGTGGTTCTCCTTATCTCCATCATGCCTATTTAGACTGCCGTCCCTCCTCTCTCCTTTCTCTGTGTCTTTATTGAACAAAATGAGCAGGAATGTTGTGTCTTCAGGGCCAGTCAGATTAGAGTTGTCTAAGCCCTCTGTTTGACTCTGTGTGACTCAGATTAAATACTTTCAATCGTCACGGGACTTCCACCAACAGCCTTCCCTTCTGGAACCCTACTGGAGCCGCGTCTGTGTCAGCACCTACCTGCTGAAATACCCCAGCATGTTCTCATTCAGCAGCCGATTGATCGGGCCGTGTGTGTGTGTGTGTGTGTGTGTGTGTGTGTGTGTGTGTGTGTGTGTGTGTGTGTGTGTGTGTGTGTGTGTGTGTGGGTGCAAAAAATTATTTCAAGGCTTCTCTAATACAGCATTCATAAGCAAGGCTTCAGCCCCTAAGTACACTCTTAAGTGTCCCTGGCATCCTGAAAACCAATTTCTTTGACGTTAAAAAACTCTCCCTACACAGACACACAGACACACAGACACACAGACACACACACACACACACACACACACACACACACACACACACACACACACACACACCTCATCTTGTCAGCTCCTGGGCTGGCATCCTGGTCAAGGTGAGGGAGTGTAGAGGAGGGGAAATGTGAGGGTAGGGGAGACGGGAGGGGAGACGGGAGGGGAGGGGAGACGGGAGGGGAGACGGGAGGGGAGGGGAGACGGGAGGGGAGACGGGAGGGGAGACGGGAGGGGAGACGGGAGGGGAGACGGGAGGGGAGACGGGAGGGGAGGGGAGACGGGAGGGGAGGGGAGACGGGAGGGGAGGGGAGACGGGAGGGGAGGGGAGACGGGAGGGGAGACGGGAGGGGAGGGGAGGGGAGGGGAGACGGGAGGGGAGGGGAGACGGGAGGGGAGGGGAGACGGGAGGGGAGATATGAGGGGAGGGGAGACGTGAGGGGAGATATGAGGGGAGGGGAGATGGGAGGGGAGGGGAGATGTGAGGGGAGACTGGAGGGGAGGGGAGACAACGGGGGAGGGAGGGGAGAGGAGGGGAGACTTTAGTGGAGGGGATACTTGAGGGGAGATGTGAGGGGAGAGGAGGAGAGATGGGAGAGGAGATGTGGGTGGAGAGGAGCCATCAGAGAGGAGAATGTCTCGTGTAGAGCAGCACTGATACGTCAGCTCATAGCTGGTCTCAGCTGTCTGCTCTCTCCTCACTCCTCACCACTGATAACTCATTCCTCATTCCTCACAGTCCAAAATGTCTCTGTGGAGACTGACCTCATAAGACTTCAGTCTCTCGGACTCCAGACATTAAAATGAAGTGAAATGAACCCGGGAGGAGTTATGCCACAAAGTCAAAGTATCAGTGCATGGTTCTTCAACGCCCCAAAGGCAGGTTACCAACTCACACACCGGTGTATATTACCACCCCCAACGGGACGATTTCACAGATTACTGCTTTTGCATTGTGTTAAGTTTCCTCCCGCTGTATCCTGTCGGGTGGCGAGGGTGTTAGCGTGGTTCAGACAGAGGCAGTCAGATCATTAGTGGTTGCACCAGCAGCTGGGCTGTGTTTTCACTGCTATCAAATGTTGTCTGGTCTCTGGTACAGGCAGGGTGGAGCGGCTTCCTGGGGCAAGTCCACGCTTGTTGACTCAGCTTCGTTGGTTTTTTTTGTTGCGCAGAAAACACCTGCCCTCTTTCTATTGTCTTCTGCTAACAGACATATCGAGGGAGAAAGAAAACACCATGGATCTGTTTTTTCGCACACCGGTTTGGATAAAGGTCAGAGAAAGCAGAATGTTTGTGGGATTGGGAGAGGGGGAGGGGGGGAGGGGGGGAGGGGGGGGGGGGAGGATTGTGATGAGGTGTGGCGGGTCCCCTAGTCCTCACCTTAAACCCCTCACCTCTCTGTCAACCGAAGGGAGAGTGACACAGAGAGGAGCGCCCGAAAGAGTGGCCATCTATTATGGAAGCATGTGTTTGAAAAGCTTACAGCTTTCTATTCTTCTAACTGACTGGTAGGAGACTTATTTAGTATTTCAACGGAACCTTAACATCACTAGGGGAAGTCGATGCAAGCTGGGTTCACGAGCAGTTCCAGACCTTGAGGAACAAATGGGTCACAGGCCCAAAACGGTTGGAATCCACTGGCTTCTACATTCCCCAGGAGGGAGGCAGAGTGTGTGGACGTTTCATAAACAAATGGAAGCCAGTGTCATCAGACGCATGACTCGTCTCCATGTGCTCAACTCGAATTCCTCCTCCTCTCCAGGGCCCTTGCCTTCCCCCTTCTCCCTTTGGTCTGGTGTCTTTGTGTGTATTTTCTTTTGCTCCGCTCTCCATTCGGTTAGTAGTTGCCCTGAACAACGGCTCACTGTGTTCTGCTGGAATGAGTGCTAGGTATGTTGAGGGCTTTAAAAGGTTCTGTTGAAACTTGCCCAACTCACTGTCTTGTATCCAGCCGTGACCTCGCACTTCACACTTGCTCACTTTATCTGCAGCCTCTTCCCCCCCGTGGGGTCTGTTGTTGCTGCCTCGTCTGAAACCTCCAATCAGCTGCAGCCGGGCCCCAGCAGGGCCCCAGAAGGGCCCCAGCCAGGTCGCTAGGGGGACCGGGGTTGCGGCCCGGCCCGACTGCAGCCGAGCACGGCCATGTTGCTGCAGCGTCACTCAAGTGACAGACTGTACTGCACTGTGTGTGTTTGGGTGTGTGTGTGTGTGTGTGTGTGTGTGTGTGTGTGTGTGTGTGTGTGTGTGTGTGTGTGTGTGTGTGTGTGTGTGTGTGTGTGTGTGTGTGTGTGTGTGTGTGTGTGTGTGTGTGTGTGTGCATAAGGTTGTGTACCAGGGTATTAGTAGTGTGTGTGTATGTTTGTGAGCATGGTTGTGTTTCAGAGAATGTGTGTGTGTGTGTGTGTGTGTGTGTGTGTGTGTGTGTGTGTGTGTGTGTGTGTGTGTGTGTGTGTGTGTGTGTGTGTGTGTGTGTGTGTGTGTGTGTGTGTGTGTGTTTGTGTGTGTGCATAAGGTTGTGTACCGGGTAGTGGGTGTGTCAGACAAGCAGGGTTAGAGATCCAGGGGTCAGTGGATTGAGCATTACTTACTTGCATAAAATACAACATATAACATATAACAGGCAGCAAAACATACAGCATTCTGCATTATCTGCAACCGATAGCAGACAGAGGATGAGGTATCAGATTAAACTGAAAGAAAATGTGTGTGTGATAATTTGACTTGTAAAACATGTAAAATATTTTCTATCAAGGCTGTCATGGTCCTGACTGCTGCTTTTGTTTGTCTTCTGAACCCGTGACTTCATGCAGAGGATGAAAGTACCTCCATATATGGGCTGGGTCTCTTGAGAGGATGTGGTGTTGTTTATGATGCATGGTAGACTGTTGGGCTGCTGGCCCTCTTCATACTGGAGCACACAGAGTCCCGGGGGCTGCTCTGTCCACAGCAAGCCACACATCCCTCACACACTGGTCCTTCTGGTTCATGGTAGGGATGTAGGCTCTGACACACGCACGCACGCACGCACGCACGCACGCACACACACACACACACACACACACACACTATTCATACATTTGATCAAATAAAAAAACGTATGTACAGCAGAAAGCTAGTATAGAAGACATTGTGACATAGTTCTTATAGAAACTGGATAAAGACATCCTCACTCACAGTTTGGAAATCACACACCCACGCACATAATTTGAAGTATGAAATCAATGTGTCCAATCGGTAACTGCGTATTAGCCAGTTAATCTCAGTACAAAATGGTAATTAGAGTGTTGTGAGCCCTGAAGTTGGTATTGTTTGTTTGCTAATGCGGTTCCTGTTCTGTGTGTGTGTGTGTGTGTGTGTGTGTGTGTGTGTGTGTGTGTGTGTGTGTGTGTGTGTGTGTGTGTGTGTGTGTGTGTGTGTGTGTGTGTGTGTGTGTGTGTGTGTGTGTGTGTGTGATACACCGTGCTCAGGGTCAGCTCTCTGGCTTTATATTGATACTGTGTTGATGTTTAGCATTCATTCTTTATTCTATTTTTCGCTGCGTTCTCGCCAAACATTTTTTAACATATCAGCATACAAACAATCAATTGCTAGAATTATTGCTGGCATTCATAATGTGAAAATGTGCGTCTAATCTCAAAAGCACCCCCCCCCCCACAAACACACGCACGCACAAGCACAAGCACACACACACACACAGACTAAAGACATTGTTGCTGGTGATATGCCATACAATTTAACATAATTGTTCTCATGTGATTATCCTGTCTGGCCCTGGGCTGTCTTCTGCTCATATAGCAGCACTCCTTTTATTACCCAGCCAACTACTCTTTGTATCACAGCAACGGCCATCTTTCCATTAAACTTCAACGACCAATCATAAGCAGTATGCTAATTTCTTCATGTAGGTGTGTCTTCCTCTCCCTGTTAAGAACAATACCCGTCTGGGTGTACAAACCATAGCAACCCTCTTTCCTGGCTTCATTACAACATCCCTAACCGATAACCAAATGACTTCCTTGTGCTGATTCTAGAAAAGTGCATTCAGCGTGCGTGCGCCGAATGTAGACGATATTGCACTTTGGTCTTTTGGCATCACTGAGTTGTGGACAACATAACAGTGTTCCCATACTTCACAAAAGGTCTTATCACAAAGACCAGAGTGCTGAGCTGCCATTGTTTACTTTCGTAGTGTGTTAACTCTAAATGTCTGAGGTAGAATTGGAACCAAGAGGTCATTTTGTCAAATTATATTGGTATCAAATGTTTTAGTGAAGCCAGGAGAGATGGGGACGATGGTTTGATGATCTAGACCAGTATTGTCCATTAAGTTTCAGACATGTGAAGTCGTAACAGAAGGTCACCTGCAGGGTCAGCTCAGATATTTAATGTCCCGATTTTAACGAGATGGAGAGTAAAGTCTGAACCTGCTTGATGTGCAGGTATTTTTTTTAGCCATTCTACAGAACCAAACCTGCAGTGTTTACATTCAGACTCGTATCCCATTAGGGAGTAGCCATGTCCAGAGTATTGGCTCATGTCAATACAGTTAGACCTGTATTCATGCATGTAAACTAACTGCCACACTCATCTGACAACTTTCCTTTTTATCATCATTTAGATTTCTTGTTCAGAATGTATATGTTGAGAAGAACATCTAAATGATGGTATTTACAGTATGTATGTACATGTACTATAACATGTGCAAGAAAAAAGCTTCACCATGAGAGACAAAGTCATGGCTCAAACCTGCACGTTGTTACTTTAGCTAATGCTGATAGACTTGTTTACTGTCATCAGAGCCATTACGGGGAATTCTAAACCTGTCCACACATTGATCAGGTTTTACAAATAACTGTCTCGAAGGTAGACTATCCCTCCCTCGTGTCTTAATTATGCCTTGTCAATCATTAACTCGGAGGTATAAACATGACCAGATAATCAATCATTTATCCCAGTGCAACAGATCTATCATCTTCCTTCTTTCTTGTTCTCTTTCATCCATCCGTGCCCTCTGAAGGAAGTGGTATTTCTCTGTCAGCCTGACAGAGCAAGAGCAATGTCAATAACACATTTGTAGTCCTGGCGACGCAACAGAGAGCGTTCTGGGGTCCTCAGAGTTCATCATTGGCTTATTACACATATCTTTGTCTCCCATCGACCTGTGAGGCTCCCTCACTACTGCAGATCACTTCCTCCTACCTCCTCCTCTCCTGGTCTCGGGCTGTGGGGTTATTTTACCTTGTCTATCCTGGTGACGACGTTGCAGTTGATACATAGAAGTGGCATGCTGAGTGACAGCAGATTTGTCTTCCTGAGGTTCTCCCAGCCGCCTATGCCTTGGAGATGCGATGACCCACTTTTATTTTTTTCAATGAAGTGATGAGAGGAGTGAACTGTGAATGAGCGTCTTGGGAGAGCGAGAGATGTGTGCATTCTGGTTCCTAGGATGGTTGCATCAGACGGCGTCTAGATTGCAAGGGCTCAATTGAGCATGGGTATATGTCATTAATGATACCTCCTGTTCTCAACCCATGGCGGGGGAATGCATGCTTCTTTCAAGCCTCAACGGTGCCAGATATAATCACCTTGTGTTTTTTTGTTCTTTTTTTGTTCTCAGTCGGTGCAGTGTGGAGAACGGGTTGAGGGTGGTTATAGCAACTGTGAATCCATCACTGCCAAAGAACATCGGTAACAAAGCAAGGCCTCTTAAATCTACAACTCAGAGACAATTAGACATTGGAAGATGCCTTGCTATAAATGGGCCAACAATTAATTGTTCAGGGTGCATACAGTTCTGTGATATATCTGAGATATGGTTTCTGTTGTGACTGTTTGATTATGTAGCGACCTATCAGGGAGGTATTGTGTTGAAATAATGTATTCATTCATGCTCTACACAATTCAAGGAGTTGTGTAGTCGAAACACTACCTCATTGTTGTGTACAAAGTATCTAGTGTCGTTCAAATAGATTAAATGTTGTTGTTGTGCTATATTTAGAGGTGATCGGTGCAGTTACTAGCAAAGGTTAAAGGGGTTTGTATTTAGGATACAGCTTTCATTTAGCCTTCTTTGAGTTAATTCAACATCAGACAAATAACAAGTCAATGTTGTAGCCTTTAAAGCTTTACAATTCTCTACCCAAAATGATAGTTGTCTGCTTACCATATTTTGTGTATTTTATAATTAATGCTGATTGAATGTACACATACTTTAAATAAATATATGTTAAAAACATCATTATACATTTATTTTCATAGAAAATATCATTTAAAATATTCCTAGCAGAAAATGAACGATTATGACTTTTCAGGCATGTAAACAAGGTCTGTTATTGTGGCAATTTGTTGTCAGCTTTGGGGGAGGGAATAATTTGCTCTCTGACAGCGAAAGTGTCATTTCGAGAGGTCTGTCTGCTCCACCAATTACCTTCCCAACTCTGCCTGCTTGGCTGGACCCGAGACACAACTGTAATTACCGCTGATAATGGGCAACAAGGGAGGGACTAACACCAGCTAACAAAGAATGGCAAGTGTCAAATAGGTATGCATTTACATTTGTAAGGGACTTTCACCTCCTCTGCATACTGACACTGTGGAAACAGACTGCTCAAGGTAATGGTTCGACATCTGAAGGTAAATCTGTGACCAATACTTACAGTTAAAGAAAATAAATGCAATCAGGCTCTGTATTTCTGAGACAGTAATTTGTTCAAAACGTTGTTTGCTTTATAAATACATTATGTAGGCCTTACTGAACACCAGTTTAACCATGTGACGAGGAACAGCCAGGGTCTCAGTATTTCACGAGGTCCTAGTCTTCCTGATAGACCTAGTAAGGCTATCTCCAAATGGAGCCTTTTCAGAGTTGTGTTATCTGATGTGTAGTCCACACATTCAACAGCTGCAAAGACATTTGTTTGTTGGTTGCTGAAAATTGATCAACTATGGTTGGCATGGTAAGAAATAATAATGTAAATAGTGGAGAAATAGAGAATGGAAATGTTTTTTACAGGCTATTCCAAGTTGAGGTATTAAGGGATTGAGTTTTGAAAGATACATTTGAGCAAAGCACCGTAATGCAAAAACATTGACCTTTGGCAACACCAACTGTTCACTTGTTCCAACAAATCGTTATTATTATTGTATGCAAAGTAAAGGAATTATCCCAAGGGTCCTATTTTGCAATCACAAAAGTATGTGATATTTTAATGTTTCTTCCTTCAGTAGTTTATTTCCATGAGAGATTTAAATAATGCTCGGAAAACCTTTTTAATCTTCTAGGGATTACAGTTTCTCGGATGATGTGCTGACATCAGAATCCAAATCAGTGACCTGTATATATTCATCGTAAAAGGAATGATATTCTGAAAAATCTGCCAAGGTTTCTTTGAAATTGTTTGTGATTATTAGGCTTCATTTGCTTTCTCTCAAATCATAGCTTTTCTTCTGACTCAACCCCGCTGGTGCTCGCTAATTTTCGTATGGGCCCACAAGTCTGTGCTTGCTCATGACTGACAAACATCTCCCCAATTCCCATTCTCCCAGAAGACACATGGTTTGACTTTGGCTGAGAATAGCAGCTCCTTAGGGCTCACTCTCTGCACATTGCAGTACAGTCGTGAGTATTCCTTTGATCTTCATAATGAAACAGTGGCTGTGGCCGGGACTGAGCCAGGTTAGGCTGATGCTGCTTTGAGGCTGTTGTGTGTTTTTTTTGGCCAATCCTTAGAATAGATTGCTTTGTGCTGTACATCAGAGGTTATTTTTTTGATTAACAACAAACATTTTACACTGAGTTTACTTTAGGCTTCAAAGGCCTAACAGATTATCATTTCAATCACAGCTTGGTGTTGGGGTATTGATTTCAGGAGCGAGAGAGAGGGAGAGAGGAAGAGAGTAACCTCAGATATTAATGTGAAATTGATTAACAGGACAACTCTGCAGACCTTGGTGGATAGGCCTGCATACTTGTTTGTGTTTGGGATTTAACACGTTGTTTGAATATCAAAATCGAGGATGAGAAAAACAAGGGAATAGAAGAGGTGACACTGCATCGATGAACACTGGAATGGAAACTTCAAATCTCCAATGTGAGTGCTCAGGCACACATTAGCCCTGCACCATGTGATCCTCTTGAGGTTAAGGAACCATTACGGGCAGCACAATCTGTGGGAACAACAGGAAAAGTGTTTCTGGACCGCATTGTGTTGCTTCTGTCCAGCTCCAATTAAGAAGATGCTGAGGTTACACTATCACCTCTGCCCAGTTGTTCCCCCGCCCCCCTCCTCTGTGCTCATGTCCTAAAGTCAGCCTCATTCTAGAGGTGACCCCCTGCTCCTCGATGAAGTTATGAATCACCCTGCTAATCCTTGTTGACAAGGAGTCCAAGTGTGAGTGGTGAAGCCAACTTCTGCAGCATGTCATCCGCTAACAGATGGCATAAATCATTCTCTTAAACGCCGCATTAAGTATTAATCATTCTCAGCCCTGTCACTGTCACACCGCTCGGTGGGCCGCAGGCGTGCAAAGTGTGATTAATGGAGGTGCAGTCTTAAGAAGTCACGTTCCAGTCACCACCCCTTTTTACCCAGGATCCCCAACTTCCACCGTGTCGACCTCCGAGTAGTGATCGGAGAGGAACTGAGGAACATCTGCTCCGCTTCCCGCCGCGGTTTTCAAACACGGCCACGGCGGAAGAACGGGTCGTTTTTTTGTTCTTCTGAGGGCTGATGGGATATTTTATATGTCCGTCCAGATGTGATTTTGCTACGTCTCTCAGTGACTAATTACATTGTTGTGATTACACAATGCCTTGGAGGATTGAAAATTACCTAAGAGAAGCTCAAACCTCAGGACTGTGCAAGGATTTAACGTGGATTCGTTTTTTCTGGCAAACATTTCCAGAAAATTGTGTTTTTCTCCATTGCAATGGCTTACATTTACAGTTTCCTGTGATGCCTCTGTTCCTCTTTCTCCGTGTTCTTGGCTGTGAAATCCCCAGTGAGATACTTCTTAGGCCTGGTAGCCTAACTAACTTGGTGGTTTATGCGTGCTGTCACTCAGCCTGAGCTTATAAAGCTTTCTTCTTATCCTCACATTTCAATATGTGCTGTCCATGGTGTGTTAATTGCGCTCAATTATAGTTTTGTTTTGACCTCAGATCACTCACTCACTGTTCTATTTTAATTTATTCCTCCTATATGATCCCATTACTCTCTCCCTTAAAGTAAAATAGCCAGTTGCTGGTTTCAGGAGTCTCAATGATATTCTCATCCCAATTGCACGGCATTGCCTCCATTGCCCCTTTTGTTGCGTATCCTTCTCTCACTGAGCCTGGCTCTTTAATGTGATGTTGATGCAGTGGGAACCGCGGCTAGAAGTGCTCTCGCTCCTTGCTAGGCCCTGTCTGGGCCTTCTGCATTCCATTTGTCTTAGCTCCAGGCTCCCGGCCTTCCTTCAACCCCACAATCGTACAACCCTCCGCCCTCCCACCCCCTCCTCTCTCAAATTTTCTGCTTGGGTATTAGAGCCGGACCCCGGTCAATGTGGTTTTGGCGAACTGTGAGGAAGTGAGATACATGGCAGGACGCTGTAGAGAGAGAGCAGTGCAGCACATTCGAATGGAAACATATCGGTGGCTGAGCTTCTTTCCTCACTGGGCCTGGAAACAACATCAAGACCTCTGCTGTCCGTGGAAATGCTGATGGAGGGTGATATGAGGAGGGGAAGACACGGCGTCTTAGCTCATTTTTCCACCAAATGGCTTCATACCGAGATGCTGACAAGGTGGCGGTGTGCGTGCTCTCGGCTCAGAATCACTAACTTGCCGAGTGTTTTTAGATGCAGTGCTATTAAGGCAGAGGGGGTCCATAACTCCTGATTAAAGACGTCTCCTCAGGGCTCCGCTCAGATTCTAGGGCAGCATTCTCAGCCCCGCTGGTTAACCCTGTGTGTCGGAGCGGAGTGAGATGTACCAACTCGGGGTTCCCAGATGGAAAGGCAAACGGCAAACCAGCGTTTTACGAATACTTGTTTTTCTTACACTTTGACTGAAGACGGCAGGGAGAATTTCGTTTTTTGGTGTGACACAGCAACCACAGATGACATAATTTCCGAGCTACTAGGAACAACATGGGGGCTAATTCATCCTGGATGTGTCACTCAAACACGCGCGGTTGTAACACACACACGCACGTACGCACGCACGCACGCACGCACGCACGCACGCACGCACGCACGCACAAACACACATTCAAATATAAGTCTTTCACAACAGACAACCACCACATAGAACCTTAAATGGCTGCTTCTGTTTGCATTTACAAAGAGGAGTCAGAGCTCACCTGTGTTCAAAGATGCGATGAAATTGCAATTTCACAGAACTCAGCAGACAACAACGGTGGGCCAATTGCGACGTAATTAGATTTATAATTAGGGGTGGCAATACATCCCTCAACCAGTCCTCTCTGAACATAAGCGAGACAGATGCATGTTGCGCAGACAATGTGAGATTGAACCACGGGGCGCGCGCCTTTATGAAGGCAAGCGGTGAAATGGGGAAAGGAAGTGTATTACTGAAACAAGAACAGAAACAGGGCGTCTGCATGCGCCGCTACGTGTCACCTGGTTCACCTTTCATCTTCACATTCAGACGTTGCGAGATTAAACCGCTTAACTGTTTTGGAGCCCCGCTGTAATGAGGCTGTTATACGGTCAGCAGAATGACTAGGAGGGCAGCGGCCCATTAGAGAGCATATTATGAACGCGGGCTGTTCATTATAGCAATTAAAATATATAGGCTACAGCTAATAAAACCAAAACTTTAGAGAACAGATTATTTTTTATTGCAGACAAAATGTAATTTGCTCTGTTTAGTTTGTTTGTATCACAGTTGCTGCACATTAAGTTGTATTTCAAACCTCATTAACGTCCATTCACGTGTTTTATGTTTTAAATGAGCTATACTCATTTCATTTAGATTGTTTTCCTGTGGTTCCAAAATGTATCACTTGTGCATGACTCCACGTACACTAATGTGGACTGAGCCGTCCCAGAAGGAGGACATTGTGTAATGAATTGCATTGTCTTTAGAGTAGGCAACGTGGATCTTTTTAAGGCAAACTTAATTATTTTACGCTAAGTAAATCAGAGTAGCCAAAGATCATTGCTATCTCATATCATCGCAGCGAACATGCCGAACATTCATCAATTAAGCAGGGATGTAGCTTTCAGATGTTTCTTCTAAGTATCACTGAGCATAAAATAATAAGAAATTTCACAATTAATTTACGAAAGCTTTAGGCTACGTTTACACGATGACGATCTGAACAGAATACGCAAAAGTAGCGTCGCGTCTTCACTTTTTATTCCGCGTTTAGACAAGCGTTTTCAGGAGGACATCTGCGTGCATACGGTTAAACAAAAGTGTGTGGAATTCGATTGGGTATGCATGACAGGCGGCTAGGTGGTGCTGTAATACACTATCACACAACACCGCCATTTCTGAGCGCATGCGTAGAATATCCCTTCTTCTCTTATCAGTGTCGCAAAAACCAAAAAGATCCTTCTCTGTTCAGTAATACTATCTGTACATATCCTGTACATTTCATCGAAAGACTCCTGTACGCTTGTTTGAGCTGCCAGAGCAGCTTGAAGGTCCGACGCATGGAAATAATCTGACATGTTTTTTTATTTCCTTGTACTGGCCCATGTATGTGACGTAAACGCCTACGCGACGTGAGCAGGTCTGAGCAGTGTTTTGCGTCTTGGCAGTGTAGACGGAAACGCTACAGCATAGCGTATTCAACTTTTCCACTCTGGAGGGTGGTTTCCGATTTATGCGTTTTCATGCCCAAAAAACGCCGTCACCGTCTAAACGAAAGGCACTACCGATAAAATAATTTGTCGTTTTTACCCGCAAGCGTCCTCGTGTAAACGGGGCCTTAAAGGGGACATTTTATGACTGCCGCCGAAGCTTCGGCGGCAGTCCGGAGGAGGAGACATGGAGAAGAAAGGGATTGTACTCCCGGAGCTGAGCTGCCGGACTGCCGCCGAGCTACTCCCGCCAGACTTTTCAGTTCCCGAAGGACATCCGCCGGAAAGCTTCGGCGGCAGTTCAGCTCCCGGAGTACACCGCCAGAGCTGCCAGACTGGCGGCCGGACGGCTTCAACGGCGGCCAGACTGCTCCGGCGGTGCCGCCGAAGCTTCGGCGGCAGTCGGGCAGCTCCGGCGCGGGGAGCTCGGCGGCAATCCCTTCTCCTCCATGCTGTGGTTCAGTCTGATAGCTCATTGGTCAATGGGCAGCAGCTCATTTGCATTAAAGCTACAAACATCAGAAACAGCGCATTCTGAAGGGACTGAAACAGAGGGGAATCGCGGTAGGCAAGATTTTTTTTCCTAAAAGCTATTTCCAGCAAACATGTTTTCTGGAACTCAAATAATATGTTTACTTGTTGTGAAAACGCCATAATATGTCTCCTTTAAATTGCATATTTTATAGTAACAATGCAGCTACAAGGTAATGTTTGGAAAACAAACTGATATGAAGCCATGGTCATTCAAAAGAATTGTCATTCCACGGCTTTAACAAACTGGAATGTTAATGTTCTTATGGGCTTGTATTACGAACTATGGTATATTGCCCTGCTAGGTTCTTTCTCAAACAAGAAAAAACAACAAGGACGTCTTAATAATAATAACAACAATAATGATATACAATCATAATAATAGTGAACAATAGGTTGTTCTCCTATTAGGGCTATTCTGAGAGGTTCTATGCTCACTTTATGCAGCCCTCCCCCCAGTCCAAAGCTGTTGCTGGATACGTGAAGGGAAGATGTTCTGAAGAGGGTTTAACTGACCGGCTGGCCCTCATGGGCCAGAGTACAGCTGCTGGAGTGGCTGCAGCTGTACTCTGTGGCTGCCAGCTTGCTTTGGCCTTGTTAGTAGGGGTGGGAATCTCTTGGCACCTCACGATTCGATTCCGATTTAGAGGTCAACGAATCGATTCTAAAACGATTATTGATGCATCTCGAAGCACTTTTTTTCATGTACATTTCAACAGATTAATTACCTTATCTAATACTTTATTTGAGAAAAAGCTTTTGTCACAAATATGACTTTCTAAGAACAATGCAATAATCAATGCAGCTTGCATTACAACACACTATGGAAGTAGGTAAAAAATAAACAGTTTAAGTTTTCTTTTCTTTCCAATCTTTCTTTTCTATGTCATTAAAGAAAAAGCTGCTCTTAGTCAATTATAAGAATAAGAACTTGTTCTTCATTCTTGTGTTTGGCTGTGGGTTTGCATGCATGCTTTGTGTAGGCTGAATCGCAATCGCGTCCAGACAAATCAGATTGGCCAATACACATTGAAGATAAATTAAATAATTTTAAAACTACTCAATTTATCCTTCTCTGTCGAACAGAATGTTGCAAGAGGCAAACAAATGTGAAAATAAAAAAAAAATATTTTTTATTCCGATCATTAAGTTATCTGAATCGAGACGGAATCATTCTACACAGAATCGCGATGCATCGAGGAAACGATTATTTTTCCCACCCCTACAGGTTAGTGCTGAGGATGCCACCTTATCTCATATTGTGGAGACCAGGAGGACAGAACACATCCGTCACGACCAGACGACAGGTGGATGCACATTAAGTCAACACTGGGCACATGCCAGCTACCTGATAATAACCCAGAGAAAACTTTTCGCCTCAAACTAGAAGATGGATTGAAGGTTGATTTCTTCTTCGGCAGCTGCCAAATTGGTGCCGCTTTTTATAAATGTATTCCTTTATGAAGAGGTATTACTGAAAAGAGCAACTGGCATCCCTCTCTATATCATATCAGGATGACAGATATTAAGCTTGGCATCTTCTATATCTGTCTATCTACTCTGTGGCTAAATAAGTGCAGTGTCCAATCTAAAGGTTCCTACCTTAAGACGAGCCGTATTTATGTCAATAGGCCTTTCAAAGATTAAAGAATATCTTTATTAAAAATATTATCACTTTTGAAATGTCATACGCAAAAGCCATTCATTTTTTGCCGGTAGTGATATCTGGATGATTTAAGATAAACTGAAGTTGTCCAACACTCATAATACTCTCAG
This sequence comes from Gadus morhua, assembly GCF_902167405.1. Classification (NCBI taxonomy): domain Eukaryota; kingdom Metazoa; phylum Chordata; class Actinopteri; order Gadiformes; family Gadidae; genus Gadus; species Gadus morhua. The sequence goes on from NC_044058.1 coordinate 12,962,428, forward strand.
AAGCTGCATTGATTCCCCAGGAGTGAGTTATATTGATATTAAATGAGGCTCTTCAGTTTGATGAGATGTTTTTTTGTGGTCACACATCACAACACAATAAAGAAACCATTGATCCCGCCTGAGGTCATCAGCGTTGTTCTCAAGTTTTATATTTCAACACTTTCTTAAATGGAAAACTAAATAAACCAACCCTTTCAAAGTGCTTTTAAACCATGATGAGTTACCACATAAGCAACACAAAGAACCTCCCATCAAGACAAGATGTTTCTTCAGTTAAACTTTAAGTGGTTTTCAAGTATCCATGGTTCAGCCTGACCTAGTGGAGAGCCTCAGCTCTATGTTCTGCCCCCTGTAACACGCCTGAGTGGCTGTGCTACAGGAACACAGCCACGGGATACGTGCCACTCTTGGTGGGAATTGTTTCTGGAATGGAATCCACCAGATTCAATTGCTCCATTTTGTTCCTGGTTAATGCTGACAGCATACCACTCAGAACACTCATCCCGGCTCACAGTCAAATTCACTCTTGTTTCAAAACTTCTTGCATTCTTCATAACTAAAATAAAATAAAATAAAAATAAAAATAATACTGTAAACAGAGTATTGACTGCCATGTTATCAACTAAGAGGTAAAAACACCCCGATAAGAAAAAGGCCATTGCTGGCTTTTCCCTGTGTGACTCAGTGAAAGTTAAGCCTAAGCACATTTTCCCATATCTAAATCTAACTTGGGCATGAATGGGGGTGTTTGGGTCCATTTTTAAACCTCTGCAGCTCCCACCACCCGCATATTTCTTACTTGGCTCTCTATCCACATGTCTTGGCAGACTATCTTGGCAGACCCCCCCCCTGGGACCCAAGTTCCCCTGGTGATCAAGTGAGCCAGAGTAGAAAGCTCCTCCTAGGTGCTTCCCATACTCCACTCTCTGCACCCTCCTCCTCTCTTGTTTATTTCTGTCTGTTTGGATGAATTAGGACTTAGCAGCGGGGTGCCGGTAGTCTCCTACCGTCAGGTTCTCCTATCGTCAGGTTCTCCTATCGTCAGGTTCTTCACACATACACTGTCATATTTTATACCGCATGAAACTTCACAGTATTTCCGTCGAGTCTACGGGACACGCTCTCAGCCATCGGTGAACAAGAATATGAATTCTTTCCAAACGGTTAAGAATATTATGAAGATTATAAATTAATTCCATATGGGGACATCCCAGGAAGCTTCACGTGGGACTTCAAAGGGATGAGGCTGAAGTGTGGCTAATCTCTTTCAAATCGTTTTTTTGTTCTTGTCATCTCCTGCTAACATGACTGGAACACGGCCCGCTCCCTGTCCTCCTTTTCAAGCGGCTGCCGTCTTGCCGTCTTGCCACTCTTCTCTTCCCCTCGCCTCACTGGAATTCCAACCACCCCTTAGGATCCCACTGATCAACAACCAAGAGAACACTTATGCTGCTACTCCTCTGTGTCCAGAGCGATGCAGGCTAAAGCATCAACACCACACATCTCCCGCCAGCCGCGTGCCTTGGATAAAGCAATGTCCACCGGGTGACCGGTGGAGTGTCAGCCGTCTGTAATGGAGCAGGTCTCCTGAGTAGGAGTTGAACGTTTGACATTTCTAATTCTGTCTGCCTTAAGGGCAACTGAACTTGGGAGTGCGTCTTTGTGAATAATTTTCTGTCTCCGGAGCACTGCGTTTCTCAGGGCAAACCTTTTGAAGTCAGGTCAGCTGACTGGAGGCTGGAGCAATCGGAAGTTCGCAACATCGCAACAGCAGACACCATGGATGATGTCTGGGTCTGTTTTTTTCCGGATAGAAGCAAATCTGCTGGTCCCAGCTGCAATGAAATGGATGCACAGCATCACGCTGTAGACAGGTGGCAGCTGCTGTGGGAAGTTAGTCCTTAGCCAACCATACAGCAATGTCCTCATAAGAGCAGCCCTTATGCTGGGTGAGTGGGGTTGGAGGTTTAGAGGGTTGGAGGTTTAGAGGGTTGGAGGGATGGGGGTTTAGAAGTTTATAGGTTTAGAGGTTTCGAGGTTTAAATGTTTGTAGGTTTCGAGGTTTCGAGGTTTGGAGGGATGGAGGTTTAGAGGTCTGGAGGTTTGGAGGTTTAGAGGGCTGGAGGGATGGGGGTTTAGAGGTCTCTGGGTTTAGAGGGATGGAGGTCTAAAGGTTTAGAGGTCTGGAGGTTTGGAGGTCTGGAGGTTTAGAAGTTTAGAGGTTTGGAGGTTTTCTTACCTTGAAAAGACCAAATGAGTCAGCTTAACAAGTATTAGAAGGAGAGAAAAATGTAAAAAGGTGAATGAGGCGACCGCTTTAGTTCCCATTTCGTTTTTTATTGGCTAATAACATGTCAAAAGCATTCCATTATTTATGAAATGCTGACCTTTATGTGTAAAGAGATTGTGAAGAGTTTTTTTCTTTTCCGGCAGGTAGTGTATTTATTTTAATCAAGGGTGTGGGTGCATGTCCATTAAAAACACACAGAAAGGATTTGTAGGTTCCGAAGTTCTCTTCTCTCTTCCTCTTTTTTCCTTACTGACTTCCTTGCAGAAATTGTGACAAATATTGAAGGACACGTTAGATTGCCTTCGTCTCACATGATACTCAAAGGAATAATGCAAGAATCGCAATTGGAAGGAGTGTTGTTGCAAAATTCGCACAATTGCATATTTTGCTGTAAAAAAAATATTTTTAAATATAAAATACAATAAAAAAAACAACGCATAGTGCCAGCAACAACACTTTTCCTTCACCACAGTGAGAAAAGCATTTCCTCTCTGGTGTAAGCAGCATTGTGTTTGAGGCTTTTTATTTTTAAAGTGCTACCAATGAGCATTCAGAGGGAGCAAGCGACTGGGTAGGTGGTCTAACAAGATGGAGCCCTGATGTGTTTCCCGTGTGGGAGGGAAGGACAGTTAAAATGTATAGTCATATAGATGCATTTGACCAAACACAGGTTGTGTTGCTGTGTTCGTTTGGTGAGTTGAGCAAACAAAGGCCTGTATCTCAGCAAGCTAGCCGAGGGTTGCACGTTTATACGATACCCGGAGTTCACACAGGATCTGTATTCGCAGGTGCTGCTCTTAGAATACTAGACAGACATAGAATACTTTGAATCGGAATTACTCAGTAGCAATTACTCAGGAGTAATTGCAGTTAAATCACACACACGCATAGACACACACACACACAGACAAAGACACACACACAGACGCATACCTACACAAGTATACACAAAAACACATACACATACACACACAAGCACACACCCCATTCACTGAGCTTGAAGGTCCTCTTTAATGTGAGCTGAATTAGCCTTCGGACCCCATACGAAGCAGGGTTAATACCTTGCTATGAAAGAGGATTTAGAAGTTGATTGAGGTTGATTATTTCTAAGGGGTCTTTTGGCTAGTGAACCCTAAATGGCATGTTAATACATACGCTAAGGGTGTAAGCGTGTGACGTGAAGCAGTCGGCTCCCTACTGCGAATCGCAGCGTGTGTTTGCCGATCTGGTCCGATCAGTTTCAGCCATTGGAGGGAATCCGATTGGTTCCATCTGCAAATGGTAGCTGGATGTCAGGCGGGGATGAGTTCAGGCAACGCAACTAGAGCCTTTTTAAAAAAACTAAATAAATAATGAGTCTATATCAAATATAAAATGGAGGCACAGGAACGTGAGGAAGAGAACCTACTGTATAGTTAACGGGAGTGATCGTCACTGTCATCGCAACCTCGCCTCACCCTTCCTCAACTGCCAAGAGCAGAAAACACACAGATGATAAAGCATGTCTCTTCTCTTTTGTTCCTTAGAGAGAAAGTCAGTGTGTGGTCTTTTTCTCTCTCTGTCTGCGTGTCCTTGAATCCCCCCCCCCCCTCCCTGTGATAGAGATGGTGCTTAAAGAAAGGAAACCATGCTGATTACTGTTCTGGAACATCTACAACTTCTGGAAGCTTTCAACATCAAGCGGCCACGCGTGAAGGGAAGCCCGTACCTTTTATAAAACCAGTGCAGAAAATAATAATTTGCAGAAGAAAACTGCCACCTGGATATCAGTAGGCTGTATTTCTTTTCTCCACACCCTTGTTACCCACCCACATCTGTGTACTAAACCGGCACCAGCCCGTAACACAATCAGTTATTTGACATTTTTCGTATCTATATCCCACTTTCCTGAAGAACATTCGATTTTTTTCATCTACTACTTTACATAGCCCCGCTGCTGCCATTATGCTCCGACGTTTCCCTTTTCAATCAACTTCCTGGTCGTCCCGCGCCTCAGCGAGGTGTTCGCCACCAGGGGTTGAGTTATTAACGTCTCGGAGGGGAGAGATGATTTCATTGCGTATTCAGGAGCTGCGATGGATGGCTTACAGAAGTCGCCAGGGGACTGTGTGGAGGAGAGCCTCACGTAGAGAATAATAAATATATAATATATATATAATAAATACACTTGTCTCTTGCCTGATGTACTGAGCCTCACTGCAGCAATGCAAATCAGCCCCCTGTTCTCCCTTAACGGCCTCCTCCTCAGTCGCTCCCTCCTGGATGGTGCTATATGCTCCCTCTCTCTCCCCCCTGGATGGGGCTAGATGCTCCCTCTCTCTCCAGACTGAGATGGGGCTATATGCTCCCTTTCTCTCCAGACTGAGATGGGCTGTCTTGGTAAAGTGGTGCTCAGGTGTGGTGAGTGTTCCCACAGAACCGCGAGCTCCCCGGCCCCTGCAGGAAGCTGATGCTATCAGCGCCTGCACATCCTGCTCCATGGGGTTCATTACCACCCTGGATCCTGATAAGGAGAGCCGAGGTCACCGTGACATTCCAGCGCTGTGGAGTGTGGAATGGAACTTGCATATTGTGCATTTTCATTATTTTATTTTCAAAATGGCTGAAGAAAAAATAATATCTTTAATAACTATATCTTATTTTGGACTTTACTATGGTAAAAGTGTTTGTGTGTGTGTGTGTGTGTGTGTGTGTGTGTGTGTGTGTGTGTGTGTGTGTGTGTGTGTGTGTGTGTGTGTGTGTGTGTGTGTGTGTGTGTGTGTGTGTGTATGGTCGAAGGGGGGAGGGGGGGTGTGTTTTTAAAGGGAGCAATTCATTGCAATTCATCTAAGTGGTAAAGTTCTTGACGTAACTTCCCTTTAAATCAGCTTAGGCTTTTGACACACGCAGGCTTAAATGCGGGGGATAAACAGAGATGCAGGAACACCCTAATGAGATAGCAGAGCACAGGAGGCACAATGCATCCCAAAGTCCAATGGGGAGAACTTCCATGACACACATTCCTGATTAAATTCATTTATAACAAGTAGGGTACACTTTTACACACGTTGCCTTGCCTTGCAGTGGCTGCCTGGGGGCTGCACGAGACAAGCTGCCTAAAAATACTACTTTTGTTCATTCATTTATACTACCAAGTTGTGGGAATATACTATTCTCGTTTTTATCTTGTATCGCTGTGTGTGAGTGTGCCATTGGAAGAGATGGTTTATATATTGAATATGTTTACCTTTGACCAGTGTGTAAACGTATAAACTTTACCACTCTGCAAATGGATAACTTTTTACCACCAGTGAGTGTACTAGTAATCTATACATTTTACCACTGTGTAATCTGTACCTCTCACCAGTGTGTGATATGTAACTCTTACCATGTGTAAATGTGTAACCTTTTACCATGTGTAAATTAATACAATTTTAACAGTGTGTAAACTTGTTACCTTTGACCAGTGTGTAAATGTATACCCTTTTAACAGAGTGCACAATTGCATTGGAAGTTTCTGTAGCTCTTATTGCGTGCACGTTTATTCCAAATTAATGACATGGAAAAAAGGCAGTGTTATAAATCAATTAAGCCTAATTTAAAAAATGTATATATTTGTCTTGCTGCACTTACACAGTAAAAATAAGTGTCTGTGATCTGTTTCAAAGTCTGCTCATAGACCACCAAACCGGGGGACAGCGTTATTAATTCAATTACATAATTTGTTTATGAAGGAAAAAAAGTAAAATGAAAAAAATATTTTGCATGACTTTATTCTATTAAGAATCTTTTGTAATTTGCAAATGAAAAGCTTGCCACAGATGCAATATCGGAGCACGGCACGCTGGGAAGTCGTTATTATTGCATTATGGGGCGGCGGCCTTCCCTCATGAGCTTTCTTTGTTACTCTTAAGGCTTCCAAACTGAACAGCAGACACCAGGTTGTATCATTCATAGAGCCGGTCCGTGGGGGACAGTGATTTGATGATCTCTCCGGGGGACGTCCCCTAACGTACTGCTTGCTTGCTGCTCAGAATATGAATATTATATTAAGAATAGCTTTCTTCATCTCTTCGTGAAATGCATGTAGATAACGAATTATATATAAAATAATAAAAAATAATAAAATAATAACAAAAACATGCTTGATGGATGTGAAATATATTGGGTGCTGTATACAGCAATAAATATAACTGTAATGTTAGGTGTAGTGTTAAGACAACACATTTACACGTCACCCCTCCACAGCTAATATATAGGCAATTAAAACATAAAATAAATCTATTCACGTGCTTAGTAGAGGCTTTGCCGAGACAGGGGAAATGAGAGATATGATCTTGATTGGTTTTCTCTGTAGTGCTTGCATCTCCTGGTGGTACAACCCTAGCCCACCTGAACGACCTGACATAGGTTAGGTAGGTAGTCATTCATCTGTTCCCCGCAGACTGCTCAACGTTACACCAACGCTGCAGTTGGAAAACGCTTAATTAGCCTTTCATGTATGTGGTCAACTCAGGACATCTCAACTACATTGGATGTTGTGTGCAGAATGTTATTACCTTGACAGCCAATGCAACAGAAAGAGTTTGTTTATCATCCACAACGACTAGAGATGAGTCTGACCTCCGTCGTGGGAAGGCTCGGTATCCATTTTGTTGCGGAGATGACATTCCCCGGCGTAGCGGGCCTCACTCCGATTCTTAGCGCCGGGGAAACGATGAGTCTCGTGGAGGAGAGGAGTTCACGGCGGGTTCCATTTACAGACGCGGCGGGGGATAATAAAGTGCAAGCGGTTGGATGTGTCAGGTGCTGTATCTCCCGCTCGTCTTTTAGAAATAGATCCCAGTGTGAGACAATTAACCCCTGGCCCCCGAACAGCGGATCTGGGCGGCAACCGCCCCGCTCAGGGCAATACATCAAACCCCAGGAGGAGCAGCTACCCCCCCTCTCTCTGGGCCGGCTGTTGCTGCTGCTGCTGCTGCTGCTGCTGCTGCTGCTGCTATTGATGAGCCGGTCTCCTGGGATGTGGAGCTCCGGGTCTCTTGATTCTACCTCGGAGGGTGGTGATGGACGGGGGGGAGGGGGGGACGGGGGGACGGGGGGTAGTGTACATTGGATTTAGTTGTTTTTGCGTCTACTTGAATAACTCTGCAGCGTGTGGGTCGGCGGAGCAGTGGTTTATATATACGCTCCGGTTCTGCCGGCTGGTGTGTGAAGAGCATGGGACCTGTGTCCTTCACTTCACGTCTACCTTTAATATGTTTACCCATTTGGCCACGATTACGCTACAGACCATATAATATATTTATCCCTCATATTAATATGACCTATTTTGGAATGCGATATTAACATAATCCCGATAAGGGTCCTGAGGTTTGTAATCATGTTGATGGATGGGTGGTGGTGACAGGTGGGGACACATTTTGCTGCTCGTCCGCGTGGCATCACGGTGACTCAATTTATTTAATGGCAGATTAGGGAGGAGGAATTAACAGCAATAATAAAGCGGGAGACACAAGGTGGGGGCACCTTCAGGTCCCATCTCTGATTAACCCCGTCAGTAGTTTGACGACTCTGCCCGACGATGTCCACCCGACTGGACTATATCCGGCCCGGCCGCCCGAACCTCCCGCAGTTTTGTTGCATATTGCTCGCAATGCAGCTTATGTGAGAGATGGCAACAGATGCAGGAGCAGCTGCAGAAACACTTTATCCACCGCCTCAAGGGGCACAAAGCTACAGCCATTAGATATAGGGATAATTTTTTTAAATTAGTTTTTTTTTGCGCCTGGAATGTTGTGCGGTTTGTGATGTATTATAATAATGACCGTGTTCCCCACGGCTATTACTATTTGATTTGGCCCAGTGTGTATGCACATTAGTTTGTGTGTTGTGTTTGTGTGAATGTCTGTGTGTGTCTATACACATTAGCCTGTGGGTTGTTTTTTGGTGTGTGTGTGTGTGTGTGTGTGTGTGTGTGTGTGTGTGTGTGTGTGTGTGTGTGTGTGTGTGTGTGTGTGTGTGTGTGTGTGTGTGTGTGTGTGTGTGTATTTGCTTTAGGGTGTTTCTGTGTGCAAAGCTTTAGTGGGTGTTTGGGTTTATTGGAGCTCATTTGATTTGTTGTCAGGTGAAAGCGCTTCCCCGTGTTTCATGTGGGGAGATTCATGGCAGTCTTCCTGAGCAGCGAGAGCAAAACGTTACGTATTTCAAGCACACGTGCATTTTTCCCCCAGCCGTACCTCTTCAATAATCCAAAGTGTTTGTGTCTCGACTTTAGCGGCCGGCTGCACCTTTGACGAGGACTCTGACCCCAACCTGTGTGACCTCACCCAGGGGGAGGAAGATGACTTTGATTGGCAGCTCTTCAGGACCCACAATGCACCTCACGCCAGCGCTGACCTCCTACGGGGTAAGAACACTGCTCTCCCATTCGTCGATAGTTACAAGATAGTTTATGCGGTTATTCAAGAGGGCGCTCACTTTTATTTGGCAACTTTGATATTCATCTGTTTTGAGATAACAAAGTTAGTGTTGTGTGGAGTTCTGTTCTCTAGAATGAGTCAATAACTAAGGGCATGAACTCCTAATAATGTACAAAAATGAATATGAAGAGTCTTGGTTGATCAGTGGTGAGCGACTGACTTAAAAAATAACGCTTGATTTCAGAGTTATCATTCCTCAACGGTAACACTTTAAAAATAAGGGTACATTGACCATTAACAAATAATAGTTGCACCAATAGTAGCAGTGATAGGCATTATTATAGTTATTATAATAACTAACCCTAGTCCTGAAAAATACATAAACAATAAATTAAAGGATTGGAGATAGTGTGCCAGTGCAACCAGAGCACACTTATTACTACAAGAAGGCCATGGCCATTAGGGAATAGTGGAAAGAAAGATTCAGCAACACTGCTGCCGTCCTCGTGTGTTTATTTAGCGAACACAAATTAACCCAAAAAATCACAAAATCAACAGTCCCCCATCTCCTGAGAAACCCCCTCATACCTCCCACCCACTCCAGAGATCATTGGATGCTTAGTAAACAACATTTACCCTCCGGGGTCCCTCTCACCTGCCAGACATACGGACGTGGTGCATTAGCTGCTTCCTCCTCTCCTAGTTATTAACTCAATCCAAGAAGAAAAAGACAAAGACCATTTTCCATCTTCCTCAGTGGGTGTCGCCCATGGATCCTCCTCCATTGAAGCTCTGCAGGTGCATGACTCCGCTGGGACTTAGCATTCCTGGGCGTCCGTCCGCTATAGCTGATCCACCACTTGATCAACGATGAGCATTACAGAAGGAAGGAGACGGCTAGGACAACGATGGTGTGCAGGGGGGGGGGGGGGGGGGGGGAGGAGAGAGAGAGAGTGAGAGAGTGAGAGAGAGAGCACTCATGTTGCATATCTTTAAATACTCGATAATGATCTTGATCCCTCATTGCAACATGCCTCTCAGAAAAGAATCGCACCAAAATTAGATAATAGATAGAATACGCAACATGACAAATACACAGAGGACACATAAGAGGATTATAATGAGGCAACCTAAAGATGACACGATGTAATAAACCGAGCAGGGGATGATATAATTACGTGTCTCGTTTATGATTAAATATTAAACATTTACGGTCCCTCGAGGTGCACCTCAAGTTGAACACGGAGGTAGATTTCACAAGTGTCAACTCCCCTCACGGAAAATAATTTCTCTAAAATGCAGGCACGAGGGAAGCGTCGGGATTTATGGCTATCCGATTCCCTCTTGTCTGCAGGCTCACATCCACAATAAATCCTTCACTGATAAATCTTCCACCTAACTCTTATCTTAAACTGTTGGACTGCCCTCTGTTCACCTTTTGTATCATCAGCATTCAAGTCAGAATCTCCCTGCATGCCGCGGTGCCGAATCAGGTCAGGCGACAAGATAATGAGTACTGTTCCCTGTGGGTTTAATTAAAACCCGCTGTCACAGTGGGAAACATTTGTGGCTATCTTGGGGAATTCAGTGAAACGGAATAACGCAGGTTGGATTCAGCAAATTATGAGACTCAATGTAATTGCTCACTGTTGACTAACTGTAAAGAGAAGGAGACATATAGTCAATATGATTTGCCATCACTGCTTTGTTTAGTCTCAGGCGGGAGGAATCCTTCAGTTCCGCTCCATTATGACTTTCTCGCGGTGTAAAATACGCCACGGGCGATATTACACACTTTTATTTTACCCTTGCCTAATCCCCGCTGTGTTGACTTGTGCGTGTGTATCACACTGGGACGCCCACTATCAGTCATCTGGGCCACCGAGGTGGGGATAACTTGTGTTTACGAGATAAGGCTATTTACATTGGGCCAGAATTAACTTTCTGCAGCGGAAAATTGGTATCAGGGGAAGATTAGTAAACACAGCAGAGATAGCGGCGGAGCGGCGCTCCCAGGAGAAATTAGAGACGATGTTTCCAATGAAAAGGGAAATGTGGCTGCAGGAGGAAGACTAGAGGGCCTGGAACGCAGCGCTGCGCCCCCCGGAAACATTCTCCCACTTAAACACTTTTTTTTTTCTCACGAATTTGAATTACATATCGCGAGTCCCCGTTCTGTTCCTCGCGTCCCTTTTCTTCTTTAATTAGACAAGGGTTTCCCGGGATGCTGACCTTGCGGAGAAGGATGTGTCTGTGTGTCGAACTTCTGCCTCTCTCAAACGTGACGCCCGCAAGTGTTCTCGTGGCGGTGTTCGTAATAATCAGAGTCCGTCCACGACTCCATGTGGGCCCCTGGGAGAACGGCCCGTGAAGGCCCCTCAGACAAATGCATTTCAGAACCAATTAAAAGGAACATGTGTTTATTCTCCTAATGCTAGACTGTACCCATAATAATGACCAATACACTCTCAAACTCACAAAACTCCTACGAATAAATGAATAAGTTAAGAAGTACAAATTAGTACGGGAATAAATAAAACTATAAGATAAAATGTAATCCGAGTTCTGCCATGCGAGCAGAAAAAACATTTGATTTAAAATAACTATTATTATTACAGCAAACTTGGCTGTATCTCCGCAAAGGAATTCGGCCCTGAGACTGAGCAAGGAGCCCTTTATTTTCTAATTAGTGTCCTTGGTAGACATGTGGTCCCTTCGTCTGAAGTGTTTAGTGTCTGGAGTATCTATGTAGTCTAAGGCCAGAGGGTGTTTGTAATATTGCCGTAAAACTTTGTTTTTGACCTGTATTACCCTCATCAAAGTCTGGGGAATAGAAGAATCTCAAAGCTCATGTTGTATTTGTTCTGGCAGATGGCCAGACCCCCGTCCTGTTCAGACAGATTCCCAGCTGATCTGGAGCCGGACTGGCCAATCAGAACCGTTGATCAAACATTTGAGGGGGGTTTGATACGATGACTGAACAGAGAAGTGCCATTGAGGCATTTTCGTAACCAAGATGGCTGCAACTGATGTGTGAATGGACCGTATATTTTCTCTAAAAGAACAACAAACAATGGCATTTAAGGCTTTTGTTGATAAGAAAGTTGTGATAACTGTTCCTCTGACGATTTGATAAAAGTTTAATTTCAGCTCAGCACTACGTCACACATTTCGTTACTCTGATTGGTTGCAAGTCTATCCAATTGCGTCCACAGGCATTTTGGTCTGCGTCTGTTGATAACATCCCTTGGTTCCAGACTAATTTGCATTTGTCGGCTAGCAGAGACATACTGCTAGAGACTTATGCGATATCTTCTGATATCATTTCAGCCAGGGAAGAATGTGGCGACAAGGACTAGATTGTAGGAATTTCTCTGCATCGGCTACAGCCGCTGTATCCATAGAGCTGAGTTTGTAGATCGTCTTCATAGTCACCACCACCCACCATCACCATCCACTTATTATTTATACTACAGTCAACGAGAACAGATTCCTACAGAGGGACCATAATTACGAGTAGTAAGTGTCAGGTTAGATGAAGTTCTGGTGACACAATCTCACCGTTTACTGAGCCTTGTAGTTTAGAGGCAGTAGACCGTGACTAATACAGCCTCTCCGCCCGCTGCCTCATTTACATACGTACAGAAACATTGATAAACAGGAAAAAGGCTGAAACCGCCACAACATAAAACAGCCCGTTTGTGTGCGGTGGCTTCCTAATGTGTGTCAGTGTGAGGTCACACCTTGAGGGCCTGTAAACCCACAAGGTTGTTGTTACTGATGAGGGCTGAAAACATAATTAAAGCCTAGGCAGCACAAACAACACGCTGGTCAAGTCGACTTTCTATGGGAATCACCCATGTGGGCGCGCGCACACACGCACACATGCGTATGCATGTGTGCGTGTGTGCAAATGCATATGTGCCTATGCAAACAAACTTTCTCCATCGCTGTAACCGCCCTCTGGAACTATCTGCCGGTTGATATCAAATCAGCTGAGTCAGTTTTTCTTTTTTAAATAGGCTAAAAACATATTTTTATTTACTTGCCTACAGCACTTGATGCATTGTACTTCGTATTTGTGTACCCCCTTAATTTATGCTCTTAATTCATTTATATTTATTTTGTTTGCATTTTTTGTGTGTGCACTTTCACTGCACAATAATCTTTGGAACAAATATGGTTGGATTTTTATGCTTTATAAATAAACTCGAACAAACAGCCACTTCGTTGGTGCCGCTGGAGAGCAGAGGGGACGGGAAAAGCATCTCTTATTCTCTTATGCAAGTGGATTACAAAATGGACTGTTTACTCATGAAGATGTTTATTTATATCTTCCTCCTTGTCCTAGCATTACATCGGAAGGGTCTGATATGCGGAGAACGCTCCCACTTGCATGCTTGAGCGGACGAGGCCAGCGTCATTTCTAATGCCCACATCCCCGTAAAATAACCGGGAGCTTTAACAGTGAGGGAAGATTATGTGTGTGAGGCGTTTAAAGGTTTTATTTGAATCCTCTATCTTAACAGAGATGTCTGAGGAGGAGTACGATGTTGGTATTAATCATGTGGACGTTGCTGCTAACCAAAGCAGCAGAAAGGCTCTCGGACCGTTCTGAGATAACAATAGGCACGGTAGGCCCACGGCATACATAGTGGCACAGGGTCGAATATAAAGGCAAAATTAAACGTCTAGGGTTAAAAACAAATAGAGATACACACATACGTCTCCATTCCCCCCGGGAGGATGCTTTACCCTATCGTGTTGGCAGTGACGTGAACTTGAGGTTTGTCTAACTATACATGTGGATCTTGCACAAATCAAAACTGGTGCGCAATTACTTACCAGCAGCGTTTGAGAGGAATATGAAATGCTTATTGGGCAAGCTCCGCAAATTGATACCTTGTTCAATTTCAGGTTTTTGGACGTTGGATACTCTTGAAACAAGTAAATGTGTTGTCACTAACACCCACTCTGATTGGTTGAGCCCCCGCCGTGAATAAAGCCATCAAGGAATCACTCCTCTTCCTCTATGACGTAATTTCCTCAGTCTCTTAGAATCACTCCTTCCACTCCATGACGTCAGTTCCTTAATCTTAATGAAGCACTCTCCTCCCACTCCAAAGTTAATCAGGAACACACATAGCCACAAAGACCTGTTAATCAGGAACGTACAAAGCCATAGAGACAGGTTCATCAGGAACATCCATGGCCATAGATACATGTCCATCAGGAACATATATAGCCATAGAGATAAATAGCCTTAGAGACATGTTAATCAGGAACATACATAGCCAGAGAGACATGTTCCTCAGGAGCATATCCATAGAGACATGTTCATCAGGAATATACATAGCCATAGAGAGATGTTCATCAGGAACATACATTATTGCTTCTGGCCATGTCATCACAAAAATAAAATCATTACCATTCTGAATGTCTTGAAGAACAAACACATTAGATTTATTATCTTTGAATATTTCAGCACACCAAGTCCTTAAATAACTAATAAGGTGTGCTCATAATGCGCCGGTATTTACAAATCCATATTGATCCTGTGCACAGTCTGTATTTAATCTCATATCTGCATCCAAGCATGCAGAGTTACGACAGAGCGCGAAGCAGCAGAGTCACAGATCAAGCCATCGTAGATCTGGGGAAGGCACAGCGGGCAGTCAGAGAAATAATCACTCCCTGGGATGGTACTGCAATATGTGGCTCCTCATAAGACCTTTTGAAGATGGATGATAATATAATTACACACATAGCCACACACGCTGCAACCAAGTCGGCTGGAGCTGGGTTTCAGTTGGAAACATAATGAAGTAAGATCACTGGTTCTGACTGGAGACCCAACTTGAAAGGCTCGTTGGTCTGTTTCCTGGTTCTCCTCCCCGGTAAACAAACACTTGTTATTTCCACCCAGATATTTTTTTGAAGATTTTACACACAGTGGAAACAGGCCGTGTTTGTAGGTGAGAGCGCAGTGTGCCGGAGAGGAGACAGCAGGGGATAACTAGCATACCGACATCCCCCCTCGGCATCCAGCTCAGGTCCTGTGCCCCATCCTGTCTGTTTGCCGGGTAGACGGACTGAGTGTGTAATGAAGTACGACCCGATCTCAAACCCACGCACTTCTTGGGAAGATGCCATAGATACACTGTCCAATTATATTGGATTTTTCATGTGCTTCATTATGCAAAATCAATGCACAATTTTGGGGTCATTTTATCAGCCGATTCAAAACACACATCTTGTGAAGGTCGAACCCGCAAAAGATTTTCGGTTTGTATATCATTGCCTTTTAAGTAACCCTGTCAACCTACATGATTGTGAATGTCAACTCGGCCTTGTATCTAAATTCATGTCTTCATTTAGTCATTCTCTAGGCCTTTTAGGCTGAACTAGATTTGTTTTGCTGCAGGGTCAGAATGGTGCATTCATTACGATCTTGTTGCTGACTTGCTGTTTGAATGGCAGGAGCCTCCAGTGAATACTTGAGTTTCATTGCAAGGTAGACGATTTGCTTGGGGTAAAGTGGAACACGGCTTCATCCTCTGCTGGGAGTTGGCGCCGTAACTCATGCAAACGTATTTCAGCCCCTCCCAAGCCCTGGGCGCTCAGTCTCTCCGGAAGGAACAGGAAACCCGGAGGTGTCCCCGGAACATGACGTTGCATAAAGAAAACAAACACTCTTAAACCAGGAGCTTACCTCAAGGTGTACAATGGCGTTTGCGGACTTGACTGAGGTTCAACTGAGAGAATCGGTTTGGAATTTATTAGACGAATGGGGAAGGTTGAATCGTACTGAGATTATAGTAAATGTTGTAGAAAATACTTTTTGTTTCTTTTGAATATAGTGACGGGCCTAAACCCTCCCTGGCCTCACCTGACCTCAGACATTTCACCCTCCCGCTGTTTTTACTCTTTCTTCCCCTGCTCATTCACTTACCTGACTCCCAGATGTTATCTAATTCCGGGTCATTAACATAATACCTCTCGTCGTGCGCTGCACATGGCCAGTAATTGATATGTAGGCCTGCTCCTGGGTGGGGCCATTTGCATTAAATTGTGTTAACTGATATGATAATGAATATGAAAGGCCTGATGCAAGCACAATGGCTCACTGGAGATGGATGGAGATTTGAATTATACACAATAAGTAATAAATTATAGCAGGTCTCAACGGTCCACAGCTCTCCCCCTATGGCTGCTTGTCCGTGCAGTGGAGACAGCCAGATTGCCTGAATGTGAAATACTCTACATCACATCTGGCATCTCTTTACCTTTCTGCAATAGCCTGGCTGTACTCCAGCAGAACCTTCTCCATCCATATGGCCTTATTTTTCAGAATCCGACAGAGGGATGGGAATAGGTCGGCATTTATGAGCGATAATAAATTTGGCATAAAGGAGGGTTAAAAAAGTTAGTAAATTGTTATTTGATTCATCTGATTTAAGTTGCAGCGATAGAGATAGAGATACCATCTTTTCTGAACTCTGTTTAGTTTGAACTCTTCCTCCTTCTCCCCCTCCTTCTCCTCCTCCTCCTCCTCTTACTTTTCCTCCTCTCACTTTTCCTCCTCCTTATCCTTCCGCCTACTCCTCCTCCCTCTTCCTCTTCCTCCTTGTCCTCCCTCCTTCTCCTCTCCCTCATCATCCTCCTCCTCTTCCTCCTCCCTCTTCTCCCGCCTACTCCTCCTCCCCCCTAATCTTCCTCCTCCTTCTCCCATCTGCTCTTCCTCCTCATATTCCTCCTCCCCCCTACTCTTCCTCCTGCTCCTCCCTTCTACTCTTCCTCCTACTCCTCCTCCTCTCCCTACTCTTCCTTCTGCCTGTTCCCCCTACTCTTCCTCCTCCTCCTTCCTCCTTCTCTTCCCCCTTGCTCCTTCCCCCTACTCTACTTTTCTTCTGCTCCTCCCTTCTACTCTTCCTCCTCCTCCATCTATTAAAAAGCTTCTCAAGCTCCATCGGTGTAGTGGAAATTGGACCACTGTGTTCTCTATTAGGGCATATTATTGATGAGGTTTTATAAAGCACTTTGCTATAAAATGGACATTAAAGTAGGGTAAAACATAGCTAAAAGTGTGTGTAATTAGTGTTTGAGTTCATTAGGTTCCAACAGCCGCTGTCAGAGTGCAGAGTTCCGGTGTGGAAAAGGGTTTTATGCAGATGTAAAATGCAATCTGAATAATTATTATGTGAATATTGGCTTTATAATACCAAATTCCAAGGCCAATCAATTTCAGAAATACACTAACATATGGATTTTTGTGTATTCAGACAGTCGTATCCAAGTTCATATATATATATACTATATATATTTATTCACTTTATTCACAGGGTTAGATCTGAGTATGAGAGTGAAATCTTAAAATATATTCTAACCACATCCAAAGGGATGCATTTAAAAAGCATGGACTTTATGTTCAGTGATTTCTTATCCTTTTGAGTGTATTAGCTGGCACCAACAGATCTCTGAAATATATTATAAAAACAGAAATATGTTGCAATCTTTAGATTTGGTGATAATTGTTCATGCTGCTACCCACGTTGCGCTAAATGAATGATTGATGGAAAAGAGATGATTTGAAAACCAATTTTTTTTTTTTGCGAGGAACCACTTTCAGGTGCATTCAATTATAAGATGAAGTGGCTTGTATTTAGCAACATCATAAATTGTTTGTATTTATTGTAAATTCAAATACTTTTTCCACATGGCTTTAGCACCATGCTGATCTGTGTGAGCAGAGTGAAGAAGCCGTCTGCTCACACGTCAGTGTTGATTGCAAGGAGTTTAATTTTTTTGCCCAAAAGCGGTTAACCCTAATTTCATTTAATTTAGGACCATGCTCTCGGCTGATTGGCTAATGAATGTAATCCAGTGAAGCGGCCTCATTGCAGCGTTGGATGTGGATCATAATCTCCGTCCAAAGTTGTGAGAAGAACCATTAAATAATACCGTTCAGGGGGAACCATTGTGGGCCCTAACGTCGACATTGTCCTTTGCTTGGTCTCTGCTTCGTCAAGGATCTTTCGATAAGTCTTTCCGATTTACGTCCACTCTCAAAAAGACAAAGAATGCGTACGCAATGAAATACAATAAAACACAATGAATCAAAGGTGTTCAAAGCGGTTCCTAATGTACCAATTCTGCGCACTCAGCGTTTAACCTCCGCCTCCAGAGTCAACTGCGCCGCGCCACAGGGACAATAGAGGCAGACGGGGTGGCCCACGGAGGACTTGGGGGACGCGTGTTGGGTAACCAGATCGAAGCGTGCCGGCCCCTCCCTCCCCCCTCCCTCCCTCACCGCAGTGAGGGAAGTCTCTCAGGAGCGCTCTGCACTGTTACAACTAATGACTGCTGGGAACGCTCCTGCCTGGAACTGTCTGCAGCCGTTTGCTCAGGCATTAAGATGGGAGGACAGGAATTCGGATGATGTGTGTGGATTACGCCGCGCATTAGCTCCTTCTGAAGAGCAGCAGGAGTGGCTGTGTGTGTTTGTGTGTGTGTGTGTGTGTGTGTGCTTTAAATAATACCCCAATGCAAAGCTGCGTCATTGGGAACGCATGCATGCATGCCCGCTGATGTTATTGGGAGAGTGGGGTTGCTTCTTTATAGAAGACGGGCAATAGCGCAGTCCGTTTTTTTTTGTTTACTTCTGGGTGGTTTATGGAGTTTGGGAGGCCTACGCCATCAAGAGTTTCCTGGAAGCCGTCCATCAGCTTTATGACGACAGCAGTGTTATGAAGTCTGCTCCCCGAGCTGCACATCTCCCGGCTGAGGGCTAGGCGCACGACGGAGAGCAATAGACGAAGCCATAATCGTAATTCCAACAAAACTCATATTCTTTCATAGCCTTTGCTCATAATGTTGTTTCTTTTCATTCCGGAGGAAACAGGATGGTGTCTTTTAATCCAGCTGGAGGGTAAACATTCACGTGGATAGGATTCCTTCAGGGGGAAGGAGTTGCTTTTTCTCATTTGGTGATTTTGTTCTCTTTGAGGTGGCAGGGAGGAGACTTCCATTTGGCTGCGCCCACATCACTTCAAAAGCCCACCACACACCCCACCTCAAAACCCGACACACACACACAGCTGCTTCAGACTGATTCGTTGGCTTCCTTTTGGCTCTGGGAAAATGCACACACACACACACACACACACACACCACACACACACACACAGACACACACACACACACACACACACACACACACACACAGACACACACACACACACACACACACACACACACACACACACACACATACACATATACACACACACACACACGCACACACACACACACACACACACACACACACACACACACGCACAAACATCCCCCTCTATTGCCTTGGCAACCCTCTGTGCGTAAGCGTTGTACTTTCAACTTTAAAGTGAAACTCTGATGGTCGTCCGCAGTGTATTTCTCCTCTATTCGTGTCCTCTCTGTTTCTCTCCCTTTCTCCCCTTCCCTCGCTCCTGCGTTGCCCACCTCACAGGGCTTTGGACCCCCCTTTCATGGTGTGAAGTCCTGTGGGGACCCTCCTGGTGTGATGTGTAGAATGAGTTGACATGGCACCTCTGTTCCGGCGGGGAGGTCGCTGCATAGTTAATGTGTGTACACATAAACAGACACCCGCTGGGCGTTAACAGACTATCCTGACCGTCTAGTAGTGGGGAGACTGTGGATCCCGCTCCACCGCAAGCACAGCGGTGGGCTCCAGGGGGGGCAGGGAGTCGGGTTCAGGGCCGCAGGGCGACCAGTGTGTGAGCGTGTACCTACTTGGTGTGTGAGTGTGTACCTACTTGGTGTGTGAGTGTGTTCCTACCACCTGGTATGTGAGTGTGTGTGTGTGTGTGTGTGTGTGTGTGTGTGTGTGTGTGTGTGTGTGTGTGTGTGTGTGTGTGTGTGTGTGTGTGTGTGTGTGTGTGTGTGTGTGTGCGCCCACCTACCTGGTGTGAGTGTGTACCTACCTGGTGTAATTATGTATGTACCTATCCGTTGTGCGAGTAGGAGTCTGCCTACCTGGTCTGTGTGTGAGTGTGTGTTTGTGAGTGTCTACCTACCTGATGTGAATGTGTGTCAAAATGGCTTGCCAGCATTTTTTTTATTTTAAATATCAGTTATAAGATGTGATCTTATTGAAATCACTATCGATCAGCATTGACTTGAATAATTTAGGATTATACTAAGCTAGTTGAAATGTTACACATTGCAACTACAACTATAAGACAACTATAAAAGAAGGAGTTCTTCTTCTTCTTTTTTTGTGTAATGCGTTAACTTGCTGGCAAATGCGCTTTAGGCTATTAGGCAGTAATCAAATGGCCCTGGAACAATTTCCACAAAATAAAACATAAAGTCCTATCTTTTTAATTGAGTTAGAACGGAAGCAAAGTAAAGCAGATATTTTAGCGGCATTCTCCAAACTTGATTACCGAAAGCACAGCACGTTTAACATTCCCCTAGCTCGGTCTTGCTATCTCCTGCTTCGATGGGAGGGCCAGATAGCCAAGATTTATTAGCCAAACAGCCAGATAATTAATTAGGAAGCAGGACTAGATTAATCCTGTTTTCACTGCTAAGTGTCTCTCACCTTCGTACAACACTGGGACTAACAAAAGAAAAGCAATTACACTAAGAAAGACTTCAGTTAGTTCCCAACGTTTAAGTGTGCATGTTGGTATACTGTAAGCTGTGGTTTCTTTGTGTCAATGTCATCGGTCTCTACAAATGGCATGCGTGTGTGTGTGTGTGTGTGTGTGTGTGTGTGTGTGTGTGTGTGTGTGTGTGTGTGTGTGTGTGTGTGTGTGTGTGTGTGTGTGTGTGTGTGTGTGTGTGTGTGTGTGTGCGACTGTGCGTGAATGCACGATAAGGCTTATTTTTTATAGTTTATAGTTGCTGGGTGATTCCTCTATATCTGACATCCTTGCAAATGCAATCCATTGCAATATTTCACTTTTTCACACACACACACACACACACACACACACACACACACACACACACACACACACACACACACACACACACACACACACACACACACAGCTCCTCCTGGGGCTCTTGATGCTGTTCCTCAGTGCGTAAAAATGGGTGGTCCTTGAGAAGACCCTTCCAAGGCTGCTCCTCACGGTCTCCCCAGAGCTGCAGACCATCAAGGCTGCTCCTCACACGGTCTCCCAGACTGCTCCTGGCTGCTCCTCACCCAGGCCCGTAGCCAGCTATCAGGTCACAGAGCTCCGGACCTCGGTCAATTTTGTAGTGATCAAAATAAAATGAGAAACTAAATACAAACAAAATCAGCGGTTGAGAACATATTCGAGATGAGCAAATGCTTAATTCAGTTTTGAGACTTGTTACTTTGTGTCCAACTTGTGTGACAACTGTTGGTGCTTGCGGGAGCTGAGCCGAAAACAACCCTAACCCCCTGAAACAAAAACTGAACCCCCGCAACTGGAGCCACAACTGCGCCCCCCCGCTGACCCCTCTGTTTTTCTAATCATGGCTACGGCCCTGGCCTCACCGTGTCTCCCAGACCTGGTAGCAGATGGTTGCTGAGCTTATTTTTGGTGAGTGTCTATTGAGAGACTCCAGTTCATGACAAACCTTTCTAAGCAGATGGGAAACTATCTGTAAGAGAAGTATATCAAGCAACTGATAACATAATATAACATATTAATTGTATTAATAGGGATCATATTTTAATAATATATTATAGAATACTAATATCTAAGTGAGCAGGAGATGTTAAATGCAAAAAATTTTTTGGATGAAAGCCCAACTCCATATTGCTTGAGAATATAAGTGGGCCCACTTCGTATGGGCAGTGATTCTGACGTCGTTGCAGACACAAAGATAGGGAGACCTTCAATAGATAATGCGCTCAATCTTTTATATTACCTTGTTTTGTATTCAATGCTAACGATTATAGGATAGAATATATAGCATATGTAATGTTCAGAACTGCAATCTAGAGGACATCTTTTGACCAGCGACATGGGCCAGTGATATGTACTGTATGTGTACTAGCATATTTGTGTGTCAGTGTTTCCCCTATGATCCAGCAGTGGCACAGCGCCGCCTCTGGATTAATAACGCCACTGCAGTCTACCATGGCACCATTATTAAGATTTGTATCATCAATTATGTCCACCACACACCCACAAATTATATTTTGTTTGGCGCCCCGAATGCAATTGTCTTTATTTAAAATTAATATATATTTATCATAGATGAACCCTACTGCACCCCCCTTAGTTGCCACCTTGTCATTGCTGTCATTGGATAAACATTATGGAAAAATACTGATGGCTAAATAGTGTTCTGTTGTAGAAGAATAATGATGATATTGTAGGTGGAATATGCTCATGATGGCTTGAGACTAAATGTAGAAAAAATTAGCACAAGTGACTAAATAAAACAAGTGACTAAATAAAAGAAAGCAGCCAACATATTTGAATAAGTAGAAAAGAAGCAACAGTATTAGGAAAGCCAGACAATGGGAAGGCTACAAAAGGCGGACTGAAAACAGTATTTGAGCCAACACCAATGCCCAACAATTAATCTCACACACTTAAACCATACGCATGCTATTTCTTGCCATGTTCAATTCTAATACCATTTAATTCAACCATTTCTGTTTGAATGTACCCGACCCTTCTTGAGTCAGTGATCGCACTAAAACCTCTGCGCACACGCACCTCAGCACTGTGCACTCAAACATACATCAGCATGCACATGCACATCCGCAACGTGAAAGCACACACGCATCAGCACCATGCACATCAGCACCGTACACACACAAACACACACAACACCACACACACACAACACACACACACACACACACACACACACACACACACACACACACACACACGACCCGTGCACATCAGCACTAAACGATCTGAAAGAGAAGCATCAGATGAGGACAAAACATAAAAGATGTATATCATAAATAGGAATCATATTTTAATAGTATAATATAGAATAATAATATCAAAGTGAGCAGGAAATGTTAAATGCAAAAATTAAAGATCTGGGGTCCAATTAAATACGAGTCCATGAAAACAGAATTATTTTCAGTGAGTTTGAAATAAATACTTGTAGTTTCCCCATGAGTTCTGTTATACTTTTGATGAAAGCCCAACCCCATATTGCTTGAGAATATAAGTGGGCCCGTTTCTTATGAGCAGTGGTTCTGACGTCCTTGCAGACACATTGATTCTGAGTGAATGAGTTTGGGTCAGTAAATGAGACCGTAATAATAATCTTTTATCCTACAGTTTTATATTCAATGCTAAGGACGAGCCCGTCCTTCATGCATTTAATGTTCAGAACTTTAATCTAGAGGACATCTTTTGACCAGAGAAGTGGGCCAGTGATATATAATGTATGTATAGCATATTAATGCATCAGTGTTTTCCCACTGATCCAGCAGTGGAACAGCGTCGCCTCTGGATTAATAACACCGCTTATTATTAATATTCTTATCATCAATTATGTTTGACCTAATTGTGGAAAACTATATAATAATTATATTATATAGTTAATAATTATGATATTGTGGGTGGCATAAGATCATGATGGCTTTAGACTGAATGTAGGAAGTACAAGAGAAAAAATAACACAACAAGTGATTAAATAAAAGAAAGCAGCCAACACAGTAGTAGAACAGAAGCTTATTAGGAAACCGGAAATGCTATTACTTTCCATGTTCAATTCTACCATTGTATTCAACCATTTCTGTTTGAATACACCCGACCCTACGGAAGTCAGTGATCACACTAATAGCTCTATAATGCACAAGCACATCGGCACCGTGCATGTGCACATCAGCACCTTGCACGCACGCACACACACACACACACACACACACACACACACACAAACATATAGAGAACCTCACACAAACCTCAACACTACTAGGGGAAACACTGAATTTTTAGTAGTGGCTACTAGCAGGCCTATCATACTTAGCTACTCTGCCAGCCTTACTTCCCTCTCTTGAAGAACGTTGGCCTATTCTGTGTAGGAAGATTGTGATAAGATAATGAACTCAGGTTATCTAACTTCTTTATTGTTCATCTTGAGAAAATGGTGCATTGTTGTACTGGAATAGAACCCAAATCTATTGAAACGGAATTCGGTCTGTACACTCCGCATAAAGCACTTTAGCGAGTGCCACTGTGGTCAAGAGTTCAGTAAACAATTCTCGACGAAAGACACCGCTTCCAACGCACTGAATGAGATACAGCCTAACCTCTCTACGCACTAAATCCCAGACACAGACAACAGACCTACAAAACAATAACATCCAAAATAAGCATTAAAGAAACAAAATGGGGACTGTCGCTCCCAGGCGCGGCCCCTGGACCTATAGGGCCGGAAGCTTGACTCCCCGTCCTCTCCATCCATCTGGTCTATTGTTGGGTGCAGACAGGCTGATGAGCACAGCCCGGGTGTGGAGGCAGTGATGGCCCCCGGGCTGGAGCTTGGCAGGGCTTTCAGGGCTGAGCAGCAGCACTCTTCGTGGCTGCCTAATGGCCAATGGCTTCCCCGATCTACCCAGTTTGGCAGGGGGGCTGTTTCTGATCGGCGTTTTAAGTAACGCTCTGACAGACAAAGAGCCAGGGAGATGACGAAGAAGTAGAAGTTGATTATTGGTAGACCGAAAAGGGGTTTCAGAAGTGGGAGATTGAGGATAAAGAGGCCGGGTGCTCGGACGTATTGATTGTGTTTAAGGTGGTTTACTGTAAAACTGAATCGTAACAGAGCCATTCATGTATTCAAGCTTTTATGGGCCAGAACTGTTTCGTTGATGGCTTTGTGGCTGCAGATCTATCGGTGATGGAGTTTAAAAACACCACAGCGATAAGTACTTCCTTTACACACAGGGTGCTGGACGTTTGAGATAATGGCCTTTTGCCTTGTGTGGGTTGAGCCGGGATCTCACTTCACTCTGCATCAGACGCTGGGCCAGGGCTATGGACGGCTGTTAGCATGCGGTTAGCCGACCCGCTAGTCCAATCATGGACTGGTTGACCCCTAATCTGTGACCACCGCTAATACATCCCACATACATCCCCACAAAGAATACTCACGAGAGAGAGAGAGAGAGAGAGAGAGAGAGAGAGAGAGAGAGAGAGAGAGAGAGGAGAGGAGAGAGAGAGAGAGAGAGAGAGAATGTGTGTAAGCAAACCAGAGATGAGAAATTGTGGAGTGAGGAGGATGTGTAAGAGAAAGAGGGAGTGGGCAGTGGGAATCCTTTTGCCTCTGACTCTCTTAATTACTTTTCCAACGTATTAAGGAGCAGCGTCTCCGGAGCCTCAAGAGTCTCCAGAGCCCCCTGATGAAAGTCGGCCCAGAGTCCGGCGTGCGTCCTCCGCCACCCCTGGGCGCGTGCTTCGTGCACTTTGAGATTCGCCGCCCTTCTTTATCCCAGAAAGCCCTGCGCTGTCAGGACACGGGCTTCTGAGGGCACATGATGCAGAATGAGCCAGAAAAAAAATTCCAGTGCGCTCGCAGGCTTGAGTGCTGTGGATCGATGGGAGCTTAACAAAAGCAGAGATAGGAAGGAAAAAAACATCACACCGAGCTGTGCACGGCTCTGGGAAAACGCCTTAAATTGTGGACAAATACTTTGTCGTGTTATGCCTATAAGCTGGTTTTTAGTTTGATGGAAGGTCGCTTTATTAGCTAGACTATACCACCATTGAGGTAGGGATAATATAATCGGAGGGAAGCTTACGCGAAAATATACATTAGATATAATATTGTATTGGGAATTAAATTACCACGGTAACCATTCCTACTTAATTTGATCCCATTTTAATATTTAGCTCAGACCTTAACATTGTAACTCAAATTATCTTCATATTAAACGTAGGCTCCACTAGCTCAACGTCTTAATATGACAATGGAATAACTGAACAATATAAAATATGACTGTGTCATAACCTTATTCTCAATATTGAATCCTCCCCTTGGTCTAATTGAAGTGTGAGGCAGGGCGAAAAAAGAAATAAAAAAAGGTGTAGCTAATAAAGACGTGGTTTAGAGGTGAGAGTGAAGGTCAGGCCTGTGTTGTCACGTGACCGCTCGTTCTAATGAGACTGAGTGTGACTCACCGCACACAAGCTGAGTGACAGTTAATCACACACACACACACACACACACACACACACTACACCTGCGTTGGAGCTGGTGGTGGTGGTGGGGGGTGGGGGTGGGGGGGGAGGGGGTTCTGGGGTAACATCTCTGACCTGCGTGTCTGTCAGAACGAGGTCTCTGTCGCCTGACCGGGTCTGACATAGATTTATGTGGTCGATGCCTCTGTCCTCGCCCTGGGTGGGGCCCCCCTAGCCCGCCCCCATCGGTCCGTGGGTCCATCTACACGTCTGTCTGTCTAGACCTCTATCTGACAGCAGCCCGTCTCATTCGTGTTTATTTACTGTGTTGGGTTTTATTGGACCATGACAGAGGGCTTCTCAGGCACTAGGCTAAGCAACACACAGTGGGGTGCTCTGTCACCACCGTAGTTATGGGAACATTTAGGGATGTGGTGGGGGCTGTGGTGCTTGGTGAGGTTTGCCGTGGGTGTGTATCGATGCTTGCTTGCAGACTCTTTTAAACAAGCCTAATAATGAATGAAAGGAATTCAGAGGACCCTTTAAACTGCATTTGCAGCCGGTATGCTGACAGGTTCCTAGTGCTGTGTGTGTGTGTGTGTGTGGTGTGTGTGTGTGTGTGTGTGTGTGTGGTGTGTGTGTGTGTGTGTGTGTGTGTGTGTGTGTGTGTGTGTGTGTGAGAGGATCCGGGCATATGTGTGTGTGTGCGTGTGTGTGTGTGTGTGTGTGTGTGTGTGTGCGCGTGTGGATCCGGGCATATGCGTGTGTGTGTGTGTGTGTATCTTTGTATGCATGACTGTGTGTTTCTGGTGAAGGAGGAAGGACCGCTGATGGGAGAAGCGAGTTGGGTTGAAGGTTTGTTCTACGGATTTATCTATAGATTCTAATATACTGGAATCTCAGCCTTAAGTCATGCAATTAAACTACTGCAACAGTGGGTTTGAATAGATCTCTAGTATCTATAGCATCTACAAATATCCTTCAAGTACATGACAATTAGGGCACTTATTCCATGGTCCGTGGAATACGTGCACGAAAACCCCCTCATTAAACGTGTATTTATTGTTTCCTCGTCAACACGGTGTACGCGCCCTCTGACAGGCAGACGATGAAGCAAAGGACTTCCTGTGTTGTTATGAGATGACTGGGCTCTCCATCTTTAACACCAGTGAGCACCACTCCGCTGTCATGGTAATAACCTGGGTCGTGGATAATGAGGGGCTAATGAACATCAGGACAAGATAAGACCAGTGGTGGATTGCCTCCACCTCACTCTGAGTCTCCGATTTCTAGCAGTTTTGGCTTTGTCGTCCGCGCTCGTCTGCCGAAAATGCTTACTATGTTTTTGTTGGAGGGGGAATGTTTTATTCATACTCCTGTAGTCGCCAGAAGCCTGGACAAGACTGGACGTGAGAACAGGTCAGGGATCAGGATGTAATAGGCAGAGGCATGCCAAGAAGAATCACATCCGCACACAACCGTAAACATGGTATTGTGTACATGGAGGCGTGCATTTAGTAGTGCACTCGGGGTGTGGGGAAATGGCAGTTTGGGTTTGGGTTCTGACTGGTCTCCGGGGCTGTTTGAGAGAGGTCCCTGGAGGGTCTGGAGATCAATGAGAGAGTATACAAAGTGAATACATAGAGGATAGAGAGATGGTATGTAGAGATACTATATAGAGGATATATAAAGACAGTATGGCAAATATAGACATAGTTTTGAGTATTTTTTGTGTAAAGCGATAGTATGTAGAATATGTAGAGTATAAAGAGATAATGTATAGAGATAGTATAGAGGTAGTATATAGAGATAGTAAATACAGATGGTATATAGATGGTATATAAAGTGTGTATATAGAGATATTATATATTGTATAGAGGTGGTAAAGAGATGATCTAGCGATAGTAAATAGAGAATATATAGGGAGTATAGTATAGAGATAGTTTATAGAGATACATATAGTATAGAGATAGTATATAGAGATAGCACAGAGCTAATATATAGCTTTATAGAGAAAGTTTATAAAGATAATATACCGATTATAGTGTAGAGAGCTATTGGTTCTTTATTAGCCCTCACCATCTCCTTCAGGGAGCGTGAGCGGGCGGTTCAGTCGCCCACCTCCTGCTGCCGGGCTCCACCTCTGAGCAGAGTGCCACGCCCGGCACAAAGCACACGGCAGACCGGGAGCCATGGCCACACAGCGCTGGGTACACAAAGAGATTCCATTTTCTATTTTTCTTCTCTCCTGTGGACACCAATGGCTGTCCCCCCCTCCCAGGCGAGTCCTGGTGGTACCGCGCGTCTCCCCCTGCCTCCCCCCCCTCCCCCTCTCCCCCCCTCCCTCAGGAGCCCGCAGGAGCCTTGAAAAGGTCAAGCTGTGGAGGGAAAAGTGCTCTCCCTTTCTCTCTCTGAAGGCCCCCTCCTCTCAGCGACGGAGACCAAGAGACGGGGCCGTGTGACACCTGCCGCCACGCAGATCCCGCGCAGGAGACACAGAGATGAGGTGTTGAGTTGTGCGAGGGGAAAATGGAAATCTCTGGAAATGTCTTTGAGCGCCTCAAGGCGTAACACGGCCTAATTCAATTATTTTCTTTCTGCCATCTTCTGGCTGGCCATTTAAAAAAAATAACTGCCAAAGCATGAAGATGGCGGTGTAGAGAGTGCCTTCGCGACGTGTGTGTGCTCACGATGGGATAAATTGCCCCACAAGGAGTAATGGTTTGCACCTCGTGACGTTCCTGCCGCTGCGGCTTCGGAGATAAATGACAGTGCAGATGTGATTTGAAATTAGTCTGTTAAATTAAAAGAAACACCAGAGCTATTCAGGTCAAACCGTTTTAATAGGAATATTCATTAATGAGCAAGAGACCGCGCCAGAGAGAGAGAGAGAGAGGCGGAGGGGAACGACTTGACAGACTTGACACAGAGAGAGGAGGTGAGAGAGAGAGAGGCAGAGACGAGAGAGAGAGAGAGAGAGAGAGAGAGAGAGAGAGAGAGAGAGAGAGAGAGAGAGAGAGAGAGAGAGAGAGAGAGAGAGAGAGAGAGAGAGAGAGAGAGAGAGGCAGAGGGGAGAGACTTGACAGACTTAACGGAGAGAGTGGGAGTGAGTGAAAGAGAGGGAGAGAGAGAGAGAGATGAGACAGAGGAGGGATGGAGGATGTGTGAGCGGCGTAAAGATGAGATCGGGTTCCACAATTTAGGAGGAGTGTCAGCCTCCACCCGTCAGTCCAATGGCTGCTCCATCCATCTCCGCCACGCAGTTGTTTCCCCTCCGATTATGTCTGGAACCACGTGTGTTGTTTTGTATTTGAATGGAGTCTCCTCTGCTGCTATGGGCTCTGTCGCAGCAGTGAACAGGACTTACAAAACAGCAGTCATAAGGAGCGGATGTTTATTTGCTCTGAGTAGTTTGAATGTTGACCTGCATGACGTCAAACAAATCTGAAGACTTTTTCTTTATTTATTCCAGGATGAACCGCTTGATATTTAAGTGACAATAGAAAGTGATATTGTGCTCAATGGTTCCTACTGGTGCGTACTGGTTCCTGCTGTGACCATCCTGGTAAAACAGGATGTAGGAGAGGTTATGTTAACCAAACATCATCAGAGAGATTGAAATGGATTACACATGTCCTGCTGACAAAAAGACACTTAACGCGACAGATCTAGTGACGGTAGTCAGGCAACGGATTATAAAATGTAAAAATTCCCAAAATATAACAGCAAATTGCTTCTCTTTGTATGTGGCCAATATTGGGTTATGCTTGCATGAAGCCGTTACTATTAACATATTCATGCTGTCTTTAGCGTCTCCATTCGTGCGCCCCGACTGTGTTTAGAATAGAAAAGTAATCCTAGGAATATTTCTGTAACCGAAGCTTCCATTTTCCTTCTCCTGTATTGTGTTTGAAATAGAAGCCCTAGGGAACAGCTGTCTCATTCAGAAGTCGGGAAGTAAGACTGCTCTTTATGACTTAATTTAGTAATGCCCTTACTTAGTGGCACAGTACTTTGATACATTTAAAGACATCTTCTGTTATGTCCTCATCTGAATTATTTCATTGTTTGTATTCCTTATACATGTCAAGGCCAACACAACGTGGCCAGTTTTTGCAAATCTACCTGGAACATTGTTTTCCAGGGAGGAGGCAGATGGGAACGTTAGGAACAGGCAATGATTCCTACCTGTTTCTTTTTCCCGAACCCCCTGGGGAGTTGGTGCTTAACCTTGTGTACCAATCCATTCACCACAGTCTGAGGTTTGTAGGGGAGACACAGCTATGATCACGGGCACAGCTATGCCTTGACTTGAGACAAAATAACATTTAGCATTGTTAGCTAGCAATACTGAATGCAACCCGTGCTGTTAAATGTACAAAAAGCGCCCTGCTCCACAGTCCCCTCTCTCTGACATTAACTGCTCCCCAGGGAACGTGTGTGTAAATGCCACACATTTGGAAATTGGTCGGGTGGTGGAGGACGAGGGTGGGGGGGCTAGGCTTGCATCCTTTGCCAGGGTGGGCGGAGTGGGGGTCTTTACTCTAGGGATGGGCCTCTAGGGAGTGTAAAGGGTGGACCTCTACAGAGAATAGGGGAAGGGCCTCTAGAGCATGTAGAGGCCCACCCTCTACAGCGAGTAGGGGGTGGGCCTCTACACTCTGTTGATAAGAGCAACATGAATGTGCGTTTGTAATTAATCCCCGAGCCTTCTAATGCGGTGTCTTTGTGCTGTTGAGCTGTAAATGAGACAAGTGTAAGTACGAAATGCACCATAATCCATTGGTGTTATTTTAATGCGGAATAGGACCATTGACCATCCATCAATCTTAATAATGCAATTGCAATTCTTTGTTTGTTATTTACCAATGAAGAAAGCTATTTTAAAGTTAAATAGACTATCAGTCAGTCAGACGTTCTTGCTGGGGAATTTGCAGCTGGGAAAAGCTAGTTGCAGAAGAGAATAGCTGAACGGCGAAGAAAAGCTGAAAAGGGATTCAGAGTATTCAACAGGGTTGAACACGGAGCAGAGTGCACTGAAGATTTGATCTTTTTCGGTGTTACTTGTTTATTTCCAAGTACAGTTGGCTAATGGCATTTGTAGAGAGAGAGAGAGAGAGAGAGAGAGAGAGAGAGAGAGAGAGAGAGAGAGAGAGAGAGAGAGAGAGAGAGAGAGAGAGAGAGAGAGAGAGAGAGAGAGAGAGAGAGAGAGAGATACACACAGAGAGAAATAGAAAGAGAGGGAGACTGAGACGGAGAGAGAGAAACGGAGAGAGAGACAAAGAGAGAGAGGGAGAGAGATTTTGAGAAAAAAGAGAAACGGAGAGAGAGAGAGAGAGAGAGAGAGAGAGGGAGACAGAGAGAGAAACATAGAGAGAGACAGGAAAAGAGAGAGGGATTGAGAATGTTTACGTAGGAACATGTGGACATTACAATAAATTAGTTGTTCAGCCTCGTCTTTTTGACCCACCAACGTTCAGCAATTCAGACATTGTCGATCCATTTCAATTACGGCCTTCGATTGACAATTCCCTTTAATGATATTCGGTGTCCCTGGTTTGTATGACCCAAAATCCTTCACCTTTATAATCGTCCAATGCCCGCCATACATCGCTGCTATTCATTTATCTCTGGTCTATAGCTGTTCCATTGTGGCTCTCCCCAGATTGTGTCACCGGTAGCCTGGTACCGGGGCCCGGTCCAGCCGTGCTCTGTATGAATTATGATGTGCTGGATCATTCTTAATCTTGTTATGGATGTAACCGTGCCCTTGGGAGGAACACTAAGGGATGGATGCAGCCTTATCAGATTTCCCAGTGCTTTGAATCATAATTCACAAAAGGTCATGAGGAGGTGGTAGATGGTATGTAACGCAGGGCATGTTTGCATTGAGCACTACTGTTTAAGTGTGTGTCTGGCTGGGTGCGTGTGTGTGTGTGTGTGTGTCTGTGATTTTTTTCTACTTTCGTCTTTATTAGAAAGTGAGTCTTTATGGGCTGCTCTTTGTAATCTCATAAAAAAGCTGGTCATGAACGAGTGACATTAAAGCGCTGTTCATGAAGTCATGTATTATACAAGGACAGGATGAAGGTATTTTAGAAGTTAGATCTTCAGTAAAACCTTCAGTTTTACGGTCGCCTGAAGGAACTTTCCAGTTCCTCTAGTGAACTGCTGCGGAAAACTGTAGTCCTGTAAAAGGGTTGCTTTGTTTCCCGTACAAATCGAACAAATATATATCCAATAAAACGGGAGCTATATACAGAATAAAACTGAGACAAAATAAAAGTCAGACACACATTTTTTATTCCTCATATCTGTATTTTAGGACTTGAAACAGATGTATTTTATATAAATAGATTGTTAAAGTTAATAGCAGTCTATTCCTTCCCCTGTACTGGCCATAATAAATAAATCTAAACTATCTAGGTAATTTTCTTAATTGATTCAACAACAGTTAATTTCTAGCATTACAATTAACTACCTGATCCGTAGACACGTTTTCCCTCTTGTTTACCTTTTCTTATCTAATAATGAGGGAGCGCATGCGTCCCGACAGTCTCTCCGTCCTGTCTCCCCACACTGTTTTTTTATGTTTCTTGGACGGGATGTAACTGGTAATTTCGTTGCTCTGTACTTGTGACATGTGTAATAATGACAATAAAGTCTGTACCACAAATGGACTTGCCGATCAGAATATCATTGTAAGACTGCGTCTGGATTCTATGTATAGTATGATGATACGATTATGTTGGGTCTGAGTGAGATCCTGAGGGAGGTGTATGACGAGCTAAGTAACATAATATCATTATCATAAGTTGTCATAATGTACGCGCTGCCGTTTCAGGAACAGAGGTGATACCGTCTATGCATAATCTTTGTGTGGCAGAGATATATCCTATTTTGGGTTTAAATTAATAATTCCATAATTGTTAATTTTATTTTCACACTGAATTATGTTAAAATAGGAATGGCAGATCATTCATAAGATGTACACTAAAAAATCCTATTTTACTATTCTTTATTCAAAATCACATGACATCAAAAGACCTGCCGATAACTGTCAGGTTCAGAAACAACCCAATACAAACTAGTAGCTGTAATAGAAGGGAGTGGTAATTTAGATAATATTTAAATTGACTGGCTCCAGCTGAGATGTTCTTTCCTAAACCAGAGAGAGAACAAGCAACAGAAAGTCCTACCACACAAGGAGCTAACCTTGCTAGCCTTCCTCCTGGTTGCGAGCTACTGTGGGTTTAGAGTGACCCTGCCCCTGCCCCAGATAACAAGCTCCTCTGCCCCTTGGCTCCTTGGCTCCTCGGCTCCTCAAGGTGACCCTCAGCAGCAGGTCATTTGACTCAAGGGTAAAGCCGTCCAGGCCTCTGTTAGGCTGCAACCCCCCCTAGAGGAGGCCATCTGAAGATAGGACATCAAACCCTCGTTGATCCGTTGACCTTCTTACATCTTAAATGCCCAACCTTCCTGGGTAATTCTGTGAGGCTCATGCTCCTTCTGAGGTTTCTGTGAAGTGGAAACCAAGTGTGCTGTGTTGTTTCACTCCTCACTGTTCTCCAAACACAAACCACTTTCTCTTTACTCTGCAGTGGAATGTCGCGCCCCACCGCTCTCACTTTAATGCTCAGAGTTGGCCCTGATTCAAATCCTCTCTTAGACTCAGAGT
The DNA here is from genome assembly GCF_902167405.1 of Gadus morhua. Taxonomy (NCBI): domain Eukaryota; kingdom Metazoa; phylum Chordata; class Actinopteri; order Gadiformes; family Gadidae; genus Gadus; species Gadus morhua. The sequence continues at coordinate 12,995,938 of NC_044058.1, forward strand.
ATTTCACTCTTTAAATAACACTAGTATTCAGTCAGTGAAATAAATAATCTACAATTGTAAACACAAACATTACAGCCATATAGAGATGAGCCTGATCCAAGGAGGTATTGACGAGACCAGTTAAGTTAGACCTACCAAGAACTATTTTTTTAGAAACTCACACTTCACGTTTGGTGTTTCTCTGTACTAGTTTATATGGCTAAGTAGCATTTTATAAGTGCTACTGCTAAATTCCATTCATGAAGAAGAATTTTTTTTCATATATATTACCTTAAGTTACCCTTTTATTTATTTTTCTTAATTAACGGCATCCAAAAATCTCGGCAATATTTATCAATGCTTTGACATTAAAACATGGTGTTGAAAATAAACATCAAAGTGTTACCATGGTAATATACATGACCATTCGACGAAAATGCAGAAAGGACATTCAACAATTTGAATATATTGTGCATGTACAACAAAACGAAAGCAAAACATTGCTTCATTTGCGTTCAATTTAATGCACAAAATTGAATCTTGAAATACACTATTGGTCTCTCGCTATTGATGGATGTGTGTGACATCCCCACATTAAACCAGTCCAGCCCAGAATCTCTCAAGGTGCCTATTTCATCCGTCAAAATGTTTAATTCATGGCTTAGATCCTTTCATGGATCACAAGGAGTATATTTCCACACCTAGCTTTAATTTAAAAACCTAATAAAGGTTAAAGTGCAGCCAGGCTGCAGTTCATGTGTCTCCACTTCCCTTAATATCAATACTATGAACCTGCCCGGTGTACAGAAACATATTCATAACGTGTCTATAAAGCTGGGAGTGATTGCGCTGCAGCCGCTGAAAACCATATGGATTCAGACGCTCGCCGGCCGGCTTTATGTTTATGAGTCTCCTGAGGAGCGCAGAGTGAATGGGAACGAAGAGAAGCTGAGAGGTCTGATTAGGAGGAGAGACAGGAGGAGGACATGGATGTCCATCCCAAAGACACACGCACACGCAAATAGGTACGCACTATGCACGCACACACACCCACACAGATCAGGGTGTGTTGAAAGGAGTGGGATGATTACACATATTACATTGGGGCGTCAACCAAATGGCCTTCCTGTCCTTACTTACACAGAAAGGTAGATAAGGATTAAGGATTCCATATTTGTTTTTTGATAAGATTTATTGAATTATATTGGATGCGTTTCCTATTGTCTTGTCTGTTTCTGAGATACTTGATGGGTTTTCAGGAGTCATTAGTGTAGGTCTGGCGACAGCTGCTTTGTAAATCCAAAGGTGTGAATTGGAATGAAGGCTGAATATTTAATCAACCTGCGGCAAACCGGGATCTGAAACCCTAACCCATATATCAGACGTTGGATGTTCCCTCCATGGGTAAAGTACCCCGGTTCACGTGATCCAATCCAATTTAGATGTGCAGACAGTGGTTTCCTTAACAGGAATTCTATTTCCTGTCCTGAGCATCTGAGCGTTGACGCGTCGGTCGCACTAAGCCTGCCGCCCGGGGCCCCGGGCCCCTCGGTCTGCCGACGCCGCCCTGTCTCTCAGGATCATTTCAGGCCGGGGACGGGAGAGAGACCTTGGGGTAGGGAGACAACAGGCTGATTGTGTGGGTACGAGGGGAAAGGCTCCCAGCAGGGCTGGGCTAATCACGTTAGCCGGCAGCGACTGCAGGCAGGACAGATGCAAGGCGAGGGGGTAATAGGGTTATATTATTCTGATTAGTAGAGCCTGCCGGGGGCTTCGCAGATCTACTCTCCACCCTCAGCCTCACCTTGCAGAGCGACCACGGCTGCCCGGGCGTCCCTCCTTCTTTATCTCTTTCTGTCCGTCAGACAGCTCCGTGGCCTCTGATGCGAGGCCGGGGTTGGTGCTGATCCATTGTGTTTTATTTCCACGGAGTACATTACTTTTCCTATTATCTGCCGTCTACACACAGAGCGCCAATGATGTGTTGAGCGGTTTCAATTGTCTCCCCTGTTTAATCTCCCACCTACAAATGATTGAGAACAGTTTGTTTTCTGTGTTATGGCCCCGCGCTTCTTCGAAATCTCTCATCAGCGCTGATATTAAAAAGCCTCCATCGCTCCGCTATCTCTCTTTCAAAAAACTCTCCATGAAGGAATAATTTGATGTATTGTATTGTGTCCCAGGCTGCACTCCATTTATTAATATGTTTCACATTTGTGTCATGAAATAGAAGGCTTATCATAGAGTGATTCACTGATATTTACAATGGCATAGGTTCATAGCATCGAAACACAACACAAGCCACATGCATTGTTGTTGTTTGACGCCACTGACCCCTGGCTGACCTCTGACGTCCTATCCCTCTCGCTCGTCCCTTTAGGATCCTACATGCTGGTCAACTCCTCCCAGCATGCCGCAGGGCACCGCGCTCAGCTGCTGCTCCAGACCCTGAGCGAGAACGACACTCACTGTGTCCAGTTCAGCTACTTCCTGTACAGCCGCGACGGCCACAGTCCCGGAGCTCTGAGGGCCTACGTCCGCGTCAACGGGGGGCCCCTGGGGAGCCCTGTGTGGAACACATCAGGGTCCCATGGCAAGCAGTGGCACCAGGTGGAGCTGGCGGTCAGCACCTTCTGGCCCAATGAATACCAGGTGAGAAACCTTCAGAACAGCTAACACACCTGGACAATGTCACTATGAATACCAGTTAAGACACCTTGAGACCAGCACAATGAGTACCAGGTAACACACCTGGACAATGTCACTATGAATACCAGGTGACACACCTTGAGACAAGCACAATGAGTACCAGGTAACACACCTGGACAATGTCACTATGAATACCAGTTAAGACACCTTGAGACCAGCAAAATGAGTACCAGGTAACACACCTGGACACTGTCCCTATGAATACCAGGTGAGGTAACCTGAGACCAGCAAAATGAGTACCAGGTAACACACATGGACACTGTCACTATGAATACCTGTTGAGACACCTTGAAGCCAGCACAATGAGCACCAGGTAACACACCTTGACACTAGCCTGACAAATACCAGATAACACCCCTGGACACTCGCACAATGAAAACCAGGTAAAACACCTATACACCGGCTCAGTGGAAAAAACAGGTCACACCTGGACACTGGCCCAGTGAATAAGAGGTCACACCTGGACACCGGCCCAGTGAATAAGAGATCAAACCTGGACACCGGCCCAGTGAATAAGAGGTCACACCTGGACACCGGCCCAGTGAATAAGAGGTCACACCTGGACACCGGCCCAGAGCATAACAGGTCACATGTGGACACCGGCAGGCTCCAATGCAGCTGATGCAGTATTTTTGCTCTCAGCCTGGCAGGGGGGCGATGGCTGAGTCACTCTTTCGTCTCCAAATGACTATCATTGGATTGGTTAAAGTTGTACTTTAAAAGGTAGGGACGGTACTGTTCCGAACCTCTGCAGGCGGTATATCATTCACAGTTAGATTATAATTGATTTCTATATGAGGAGTTGTTTTTCTTATGATGGGTCTTTTGTAGGCATGCTGTGATTGACATTTTATCCCTGAAAATACATCTGTTTGTCCCTGTCTGATATGAAAAAGGTATTGTCGCTCAGAGCGATATGCAATATCTACATGTCGCTGGATGTGTTTCAGGTCCACGGCTAAAGCGTTGAGGTAGGCATGCAGGATTTCTACCGACATGTTCAATTTCATTTATTTTCTGCTTACTCTGCAGAGCTGTCAAAAAGCAATTAGGTGGAGCAGTAAAGTGTCAATCTCTCACTTAATTAATTTACATTTTGCTGCGGAGGATCTGACCTTCCCCGTGGAAATAATTTCCTGTAGTACCAACAGCATAGTGTAATATTTAACGCCTTTTGAAAATGAAATGAATAAAGGTTTAAGAACATAGGCACAAACACTCCATAGCATTTTGTGAATTAATTCACATGCTTATATATAGTAATTTAGATATAACACTGTTGAAGAAATACACACTGATACTTTTCTTTTCGCACTCTATATTTGCAGGTAACATCATTTATAATGTGGCCATAGAAAAGGATAATGATTTAAACACACACAGAGAAATCAATGCTTTTGCCAATCACACACCAGCCTCCCAGCATTTCTCATTCTTTGTTGGCCAGCTATTTCTCACTTATCAATAGCTCTGTTCAGAAACTAAAAACTGCTTAAACTCTTAAAACTAATAATGAGGTCTGGACAGTTTTATGGCCAAATTTTGTTGTAGGCAGCCCACTTACATGACTGTGTTAGATCAGTAATTACTTCTCATTTTTACTGCCTATCATTCCATTACTGTGTGACATTTGCACAGTATGGGACCTTTAAGTTCAGACCTTTTAAAGAGGACTCTGTTCGTGGGATTTAATGTCTGAACGAAGAGAACTGAGAAGGACACTGGGCGACCGATGGACATTATAGGTATTGCAAAGGATCATGCTTCCACACTATCCATTATGACTTGGAATGCAACTGTGTGAACTCATCACCCAAAAATACTACAGTGCAAACCCCATGTTGTCCCCCCTTCTTTCTCCATTGTATGGGGCGAAATGAGTTTTGGGCTATTTTCGGGGCACTTTGGCTGTCCTGCTAGCTCGCCGTGTGGAGATGCATATATCTCCTCCTTACTCCATTCAAGAAAAATACGAACGGCTCATAGGTGAGTCAACATTGCAACAATGCTGCCAGAAAGATGCTTCATGGGGGAAAAATAAGGTATTATAGGCTGTGAAAGGGAGTTGTTGACTCCACAAAATGGTGGAGGAGTACAACAAAAATGATAGCACTGAAATTTACAACAATTTAACTGTTAACTGTTTAAACCACTAATGGTAGGTGCTAATATTTTATTTGTTAGAGGGGATAAAGCTCTAAAAGGTATTGGATTAAATGAGCTTCCGAGATCATGTGGATTTTGTCACCATGAACTCCAATTCCCTCTCCCGCATTTTCCTCCCACGGCTACCCATAAAACCGCACTACGTCGATTCCTCATTCTCGTCTCCCTCTCCCGTTCCACCGTTCAGCACCACTTCAGCTGACCCCATGCTAATGCGCTCCTACTCGCCAGTCAGAGACAAAGCAATTGGTCCGGTCAATCTCATAACTCATTTTACATTACCAGTCCCTCAGCAGCCGTTTACACATCTCCTGTGATTGGAGGACTAGTGCGGGTCTCGCCCTATAGAGCAGCAACGCGTCACCACGACAGTAAGTGGTAGGAAGTGTCGGGTCCGATGTGTCAAGGGGGCAGTGTCCAAAAGGGCCAGGCAACCTCCATGTTCATATGAGCGCCGATACGGATGGAAACGCATGCATAAACCATAGAGTGCTGGAACAATGCTGGAGCAGGGAGGACAGCGAGTCTTGTAGATGTTTTAAGCCTGGGATGAATGTCTCGGTTATCGCTGTGTTCACCAGGGACTTAAAGCTTTCAGGCATGTTGGCAGCAACCTCTTTAACAGTAAAATATTAACGTTGTGTTGGTTATACTAGCTCTGGAACAAGCTTTATCAAATCTCTTTATATCTGTACTGATAGGCCGGGCAGAATTAGGCTGTCACCACCAGACATGCAGCAGTAGTCCTTTGAAGCAGACAGAGCTGACTTTAACCTCTCGTTCTAGTCATCCTGTGATGTCTTTGGTGCATAGATTGCTTTAGTGTTAATTCAGTACCCTCTTGTTAACCAGACGGTACTTCTTTTGATCACCCAGAGATTCTTGAAAAGTGTAGATTTGGTGAGGGATTTTTTTGGGGGAAAAAATGGCAGTGAGATCACCTTGAGATGTTTCCAGCATTCCCTTAGTTTGTTTGCTACTGCCATATTTCTCTACCAGCTTTATTGGTCAAAACATCTGCAATACCTTGGATACCTTGCTATCAAATATTAAATATTTTATCAGGTCCTCGAATACAGCAAACTAGAATTGAAAATGTGTCTCTCCTCTGTTCCCTCACTCTCAATCTGTCGCTCTCTCTCTCTCTCTCTCTCTCTCTCTCTCTCTCTCTCTCTCTCTCTCTCTCTCTCTCTCTCTCTCTCTCTCTCTCTCTCTCTCTCTCTCTAAGTCCACTATCTCTAGCTTGCTCTCCTCTCTCATACGTTGGATTTCTCCAGCCTTTCTGTACACATTGTTCTTCTGTTCTATTCCTGCGCACCCAACTCTGTTTATCCTGGATATCTCTGCATATAATGCACACAGCTGATGTGTATATATATAGCTGAAACATGCAGTGTATCTAAACTCTGCTTAGCCTAGCCTCCCAAATTAGGCCAACGGTTCTCCTGCACCCAAGGAATTAAGTATTATTGTGTCAGTATTTCTGTAGTGCGGTCTCTTCCTTTGAAGAGCTGCAAGTTAAGGAAACCAGAGATACATCAAAGGCATGGAAAATAAAATACTCATTAGAATACTTATGTTTCAGCTTTGTTTGGTAATCTCTCGTATATTCCCTCCCAGCCCCTGCTGAGACCTCCAGGCAGGTGCCTGTGGTGACGGAAAATAGAAAATGTTTTACGTGGCCGGGAACCATTTGAGATTCCAGACACGGCGTCCTAAGTATCTTCAGACACTGACTCTCGTCCGGTGGCATTTTCCACCTGGGTAGCTGTACCTGAGCATTCAACCTTTGGTGTGTGAGCGTGTCACACGTGATCTCTCCCTCTGATGGGTGTAATGATGAGTGCAAGGCCTTGCCGCCTCACGGCGTCGCCGGCCTTGTGTGAAATCAGTGGATACTGGAGGTTTTTATTGCAAAAAAAAATTACTTTTTTGATTTGACGACATTCCCCTTCAACATTAGCCGGTGATTAAATCAAATCTAGCATTATATGTTTTATTGAGGCCGTGAATCACTTTGTGCACAACTTTTATGTAACTTTTGTCGGCGGATGATTTATAAATATATTATTTTGCCTTTCAGAGAACGGACGATTGAAATGTATTGGAGGGCGTGGATTAATTAATTTAGGATATCAATAAAATGTGAGCAGGTTGTTTATTAAAATATATGCTCACTATACATCCTTCCAAATAACCTCCTGTATCATAGTGAAGACAATTATGGATTTACCTGCAATCAATTTCATACTTAGCGCCTTTACTCTGCTTAGATTAATGGCATCTTCAATTAGTTTTCAAGGTACTTTGAGTTGCATGAGTCTCACAGTAGGACATACACTGTATGTGTCTCACATTAAGACAAGCAGTGTGTCTAAATATCTGAGTAATTGTGTCTTTAGAACTCTTGCTTTAATTCTACTTCTAAGTGATCAGTGCAAGTTGTAGAATATTGATGAATTGCTTTCGCAGGCAGGCAGCCACACACACACACACACACACACACACACACACACACACGCACACACACACACACACTGAATAATTTCTCTCTTTTTTTTTAAATTAATACTAAATATGGTAAAGATAAAGAATAGAAAACAATGAAGAAAAACTAAAGGAAAAGAGACACATGATCACATGATCGAATTAAATTAAATGTTTCAAAGCAGACTGAGAATGGCGCTACATTCTTCCCTCCCCCCCTTCTCCACACATCACGCAGACTCCCCCGTCCTCTCCGACATGCAGCAGCTCAGCCTTGAGGTTTAACCCCCAGCCAGACAAGCACCCGTCTGCAGACTCACCAGGGTCGCTCTAGCACTCAATCAGGCCCCACTCCGTCCTTAGCCCTCGTTCAACCCCTCCCCTCCCCACAATGTCTTCTACTGGTGCCACCGTCCCCCGCCCCCATCCTCCTACCTCTTTCACCGCTTTAAGCTTAATTTAGCTTTGCTTTGACTGCAATACACACTGAGCTGCCTCATTCTCAGCCCAGGCCTCTCAGCTAACCCCAATTTCTTCACACCAATGGAGGTCCCTGGGCATAGTACAGCCCAGGGAGGGGTCATTGTCCGGTCAGGGTTATGATGCCGATTGTTGCTGTAACAGAGCCTCTATGGTCCAGAGGGCCAGGCTATTTCTGTCCTGCCCACTAAGAAAAGACTGGAATGGTGGCAGAGGTCCTGGGTGGGTCCTTGTGCCTCTAAGGTGTAGAGCGCACAACCCACGAAATAACCTACACAGTGTTCTTGTGCAGACAACATGTTCCATTGACCTTACATTTATTTAGCCTTTTTTCCAAAGTGCATTCAACAATGAAGATCTCACCCAAAAAAGTGGAGGAATCATTTGAGTACAAAACAAGGTCTACAATATAGAAATAGGAGCTAGAATAATTAATTGTATCTTTACAGTCTGAGCTGAAGAGTTTTCAGCCTGCGACTGACGATGGGTACGGTTTCAGGTTTTCTGAGGTCAGCAGCAAGCTCTTAATCATGGTAGTGGACGGGCTGGGGTTCGTAGTCCTTGTCCTGGCTGTGGGATGTGCTGGAGCCGCACGCAGCACGGTACGCAAGTACCAATGACTCGAATCAGACTGCCGCCAGTAGTCAGTGTAATGAAATTGGGCGTGGGAGAATTTGGGCTGCTGCATTGTGGATGAGCTGCAGAGGATGAATGGCACATGCAGGCATAAGGGAGTCTCCGTTCTCTAGACACAAGATGACAAGAGCCTGGACCTAATCATGCTATCGGGCATTTATGTATGTAACTAATTAAGAGGTATTGCTGACATCCACCTGTTTCACTTACCTTTACTGTGACCATAAAAGTATTTCATAAGGCCCATTATGAATGATGGAAGTGCTTTAAACCGGCAGTTTATAAACATTTAAATTGGCCAAATGTTCACGAAATGTATATCCATGGTAATTTAGGGTACTTTGCATGTCATAATATTCTTAAAAAAAATGCAACCCTTTCGACAAGCACCCTTTGGTAACCCGATGCTGGAGCCATTGAGGTGAGAGATGACTCAGAGCCGTCCTGACAACCGGCCAATGGAGAGGCGTCCTTGGTGCGGTAATGCCAGCCCTCAACCCCCAGTGTCTCGTAACTCCCCCACAATTCTCAGGGATGGTGATTTGATATTGATTAGGTTTCATGGGACGGACCGTCCCACCTTATTGTTTCACGGGCCTCGTATGGAGGCCTGTCCCCCATCCCTGGAGTCGCATGACCCTGTGCTGCTGGTATTATCTGCTGTTATGGCTTCACAGCGCCCTGTGTCCAGAATGCTCAATAGGCCCCATGACTCATAAAATGCATTGCGCTTCCTGGTAAAGCCATTATTTCTGAGGGCCCCAAGGACAGTAGCCAGATGTATCCATCTCTTTGGTCCTCTGCTTTAATGGCCCCCCTCGCTTCTCTCGCTGGGTCGCAGCTTGCCTGTGTGTTTCTGGCACGACAGAGGTACCCGGAGATCTGACATTCTCGTGTCAGATCTCGAAGTGTCGTACGCTTTGTTCCTGTGCAGATTTCACTGATGGCACAAATTACGATTGACATTTATGGGTTTTTTTCCTCAGGTGCTAATCGAGGCGATGGTATCCAGGGATGGGCGGGGCTACATCGCCATCGACGACATCATGCTGCTCAACTATCCCTGCTGTAAGTGGTTCTCTCCTTCTGCACTTCATAAACACCAGCTTAACAAGGTACCGACGCAGGAGAGGCTGGTTCACTGTTACTACGTTCTCAAGAATACACAGAGTTGTTTGAGAGCAACGGGTGCTACCTCAGAAGCAGAGGCGTATTAGGGATATAATAATACGCCTAAAAGATAAAGGAAAAGTGCTCATTCCCATTTACGGCTTCCACTAAAAACATTGTTTACCTTTTGGCCTTGAAGTAGTTTAGAGTTGCATTTTAGAGTTCACATCCTGCAGGTTTTCCATCACACAAACAGAAAGAGTAAAGATTCTTGAACCTGTGTTCTCCTGGGTGACCTTGCGGTGCCGTTCAGACTTTTCAGTGTTAGGCTGTAGCCATCTTTTAAGGACAGAAGGTTGACATGTGCACAGTCCTTGAGTGACTAATTATTGCGCTTAAAACCAGAACACGGCCACTCTCACCACCACTTACAAACTTCTTGACCAACTGCTGAGCGAGGGAGGACTGTCCTAACAGTAATGGTCCCACTATGCTTCAAGGTCCCTCATTGGCCATTAAAACCTTAACGTTTCCTTGTTCGTGCTTTGGAAAACAACTAAATTCTTAGAACTGCTTCCACATATTGCAAATGCGTAATCTGAGACCATGGTTCTTAAGAGTGGAACCACCAGCAGCTATGTTGTCTAAACGAGAAACAATAGCAAGGAAATTGATTCCCTCACTCCCCCACCCCCTCCCCCCCATGTACCACCCAGAGATTTGGTGTTTTTCTCTGTGAGACAGCAGATGGTAGATTCTACATGCTCCCACTGTGACCATTAAATAATGAAGAGTCTCATCAAGACCTGGGCCTGCTGTCTCATGTGGCTCACGGCCAGGACGAGGAGAGGGAGGGGAGTCAAGGAAATAACTAAAAATCAAAGTCAATTGTTTTCAAAGTAGAAGGCAAACCACTCCTGCTGAACGAGCTCCTCCTCGTGCATTGTGGGTAAACCGCTGAGCAGAGCTGACATTTCTGTTGTCCCCTCCTGAGCCTGAGTCTTTGACTCCATAACCAGTGTTGCAGGCAAATAAAATATTGATGGTGCTAAAGGGTCCTGGGGATGAGATCTGACACATTTAGCTGTATAACGCGCCACTCCTTGCCAAGCGAACAGCCTGTTCCCTTCCCTCCCATTCCCATCCATTCACGCTTGTTTGGGTGTTTGCTTATGTTTGGCTCTCCGACATGAATTATGAATTAACCTTATGAGGGGATAGTCACTTGAAGGCAACATGGCCACCTGTGGGTACACATTCATGCAGATCTCCCCTCCTATTTACACAAACACCATCAATAGGATGTCACGCTTCCTGTGCCAGATCGCAACACAATGTAGCATGCAACTAAACAGCCAATGGCTGGGAGCCAAAACATCTGCTCCTCCCTCACGCCCCCTCTCTTCCCCACTGCTGTGCCATCTTCAGCTGTCAATCATCTAGATTGACAGGTCAGATTTTCCTTCCATATGTTTTTTTCCTCTGTAATGGCAGGCGATGTGGAATCCTGTTGCTCGTCGGTTTGTCTCAGCAGGGGTTGAGCTCTCCGTGCTCCTCTGTTAATCATAGAGTCTGCTCCCACACTCAGTGACTCAGCGGTGAAAAGCATTCTGGGACATCATTAGCAAAATTGTGAAGGACTGATCCGTCGCCCTTCCCTCAGTGGCCTGGGCGACTGTAGATACTGTGCTCGGCTAGTTTCATTCTGGTGACTATTGAATGGCCGTTGATAAAAGAAGACAGGAACATAGCGCTGTTTCAAAATTTTCCAGCTAAGTAAATACATAAATGCGTTAGCCGACTGATTGAAAGATTGACATCTGGATAATAGCAGAAATGCATAATTAAAAAATGCCGTTGTCTAGATCTGTCATCCAGGAATGGTACAATCTGCTGCCTGCCAAACACGTTCGCATTTATGTTTCTGATGAAAAGAACAAAACACCTTGATGAAATAGTTATTTGTGCTGCCGTCTGGCCGGTATTTGAAAGGTATTTTGTGAGCTCTCTTCTTCCTCTGTTCTACCATGTGTTTCTATTTTCTGTCTTTGTAGATAAGGCACCACACTTCTCCCGGCTGGGCGATGAGGAGATCAACGCGGGACAGAACGCCACCTTCCAGTGTGTGGCGGCCGGCCGCGCAGCAGAAGCTGAGAAGTTCCTGCTGGAGGTCAGTTGAGTAACGATGAGACTATTCTCTCTTCACTCCTGTGGGTTCCTTCCTCTTCACGGTGTGCAGCCTATACAAACAAAGACTCCTTCAACGCTCCATTTTTCATTTAGTGAAATCGAGTGTGTTTTGGTTTGGGTTTATGTCTGAGCCGTCAAGCCTTTTCTGTGTTATTATTGCAACCAACAAATTGTTGTAATTATGTAAAAGGAATATTTTGAAGGATCCATCCAGAATGAATCCTCGAACATGGGCGTGTGTGTGAGGAGGGCCCCCAAGGGCCTCACGCTTTATGAGCCCAATGGGTGGCGCCTGCCATTATTCAATTCAAGTGGAAGCTCTGCGTCAGATATCTCCCTCTTCATCTGATATGGGGATATCTCCCTCTTCATCTGCCAGCGGGCACTCTGTCAGGACGCACTGCCTCACTGGCACGCCGTCTGGCGGTCCAACTCTGGTGGGAGCCACTGTCTCTACGGTCTGAAGGAGAGTTCAAAGCCATGAAAGGTGCAAGCTTTATTTTATGCTGCAAGGCCCGGCTTCTCCTTTTGTCTCTCATTCAAAGGACCAGAGCAGGCGCAAAAACCTATGGATGACACCAAGTTCCATAACGTGATATACGTACCTGTTTGATTGAGATGAGCTCAATCCTCTGAGTTGTGTTGAACAGATTCTCGATGCACACATCCCCAAGCCATCTTAACGGTCTTATGATCAGCTGGTTAAGAGGGAGAGGGATGCTCTTCCAACTATTGTTGTCACAGCAGATGGTAATGAAGGTGACACCTCAGAGGTTTACCTGGCACAGCAAAACAGTATCAGGGTCTCCCATCCCCGCTCCTTTCTTATGATGCCTTCGCCATCATCCCCCCCCCCCACGTGCCCGCTGGTTGGTTGGCTCTGCAGCTGCAGCCCATCTGACTCACGCCGGATTAACGGATCGCTCTGTCATTTCCTCACCAATTAGCCGCAGCCAGATTGTTTATGTTTAACATCAGGCGCACACGCAACACACACACCCGCCTAATTGATTGGGTCTGATTTCCCCAAGCTGTGCTCTACAGTCGACGGGCTGGATGAGAACGGGAGACGTTAAGAGAGATCAGAGAAATGGATATGAAGATCAATGGAGAGATAGTTTAGAGATATGAAGAAATAGTTAAGATATGAGGGGAGATATGGAGAGATAATTAAGATATGAGGAGAGATAGTAATGAGATATGAAGAGATAGTGAAGACAAAAGGAGAGATATGGAGAGATAGTTAAGTTATTAGGAGAGATAGTGATGAGATATTGAGAGATAGCTTAGAAAAGAGCGAGAGATAGTTATGAGACATGTAGAGATAGTTATGAGATTTAAAGAGATAGTTAAGAAATAAGGAGAGATAGTTAAGATATGAGGAGAGATAGTTAAGATTTGAGGACAGATAGTAACGAGATAGTAAAGAGATATAAACAGGAGATGATGCTGAAGGTGCCAGTTGGCATTTTTCTTGTGTTCATCAGATTCGGGGACTGCACTGCTCTCATCAGTGGTGTGTGTGAGTGTGAACAGGGGGCCTGTGGCCGCTGCGGTCTGTGGTTGTTTCGGGGCTCATAAACACAATTCCAGCGCATTCAGGGGGATGCCATAGCATAAACCACAGGACTCCCAATGGAGCCCTTGGGTGGGCACCGGAGCAGCTCGTTAAACCGGGCAGAGCACGGATGCTACGCTGAGAGAGAGAGAGAGAGAGAGGGAGGGAGAGGGAGAGAGAGAGGGAGGGAGGGAGAGGGAGAGAGAGAGGGAGGGAGACCTTAACCGGAGCCACCAGTCAAGTCATGTTGTAGTGGAAGTTACCGAGACTGAGACTGGAGATGCCAGCGTCCGTGAAGAGTGAGAAACCAAGTGAGAAATTGCTCCGAGGCGTCCACACACTGCGCACCGATACAGCCTGCTCTCCCTCCCTCTTCCCTTCTTCTCTCTCCATCCCTCTCTCTAGCGTCCTCTCTTTTCTCCCTAGCTAGCTCTCTCTCTTTGTCCTTCCATCTCTTGCACTCAAAGCCTCCCTCTCCCTGTGTTTCAAACATGTCGTCGTTGTTGTTGTTGTTGTTGTTGTTCCAGGGCTCTGCTGTCGTAGGGTCCTGGGTCCTCATGAGACCCGCCGCTGCGAGGGGAGCCTCATGTTCCCGCTCTCCTTTGTCTGTTGTTCTGTTCCCTCAGAAAACACACAAGCACAACACACACACAAGCAACGCACACTAAAACACACAGTGCCGTTTTATCTGCAGCACTGCACATTGAACCACATGGGCACTCGTGTTCCCTCCAAACTTGAACACATCGTCATCATTACGGCTTTGTGGTGAACATTAACTGTGTGTTTAGTTTGAGGGGGGGGAAACGTGCGTGGTTGATCTCCCCGAATCCTCCATTTAGGGATGAAATATTAATAATAATATCTGGTATTAACGTGCGGTTCATTCTCATTTGTTCCATGATTAAATTGGTTA